>NC_054377.1:109317503-109692503 GCF_017654675.1 Xenopus laevis
GGGGAATGAGTAATTTCTTACCACAAGACAAGAAATCCAGACCATTAAACACACAATCAAGAAGGCCGTTTAGATCATGAACTTTTACTCTGCATTCTCCACAACATTTTACAACAATCATACTCAAGCCAACCCAGAGGCAATTTTCATTCCTACAAGAAACCCTCCTGGATTTTTCAGAGGTGTGCCCTTAGAGGAGCGCCAGACAAACCACAGGATGCATGAAGAGAAGGCCTCTTCCAAACCTATAGACAGTAGGGGGCGCCTTCTACGGTTCAGAGAGATCTGGCTCACAACAACGTCGGACACCTGGGTCCACACCATAATATCTGTTGACTACAAGCTACAATTCAAAACCAACCCCCCTTCATCAATTCTGCTTTTCATCCATACCAACTTTCCCAGTCAAGAGGCGAGCCTTGCAGATGGCAATACAGGATATGCTGAATGCCAGTACCATAATTCCAATACCAACAGAACAACATCACCAAGGTTTTTATTTAAATCTGTTTCTTATACCCAAAGAAGATGGTTCATTGCACCCAGTACTGGATTTAAAATTCCTAAAGAAATTTCTTCACATACCATTATTCAAAATGGAATCACTGCAATTGGTGATTGCAAATATGGAAAAAGGGTTGTTTTTTTTAATGCCCATAGATTTAAAGGACGCTTATTTTAATGCCCATAGATTTAAAGGACGCTTATTTGCATGTCCCAATACGTGTAGACTTTCAACAATTTCTACACTTTGCCATACCAAGAGACCATTATGTGTTACGTGTAGCATGCATAGCAACCAGCGTTGACTCCCGGAGTCAAGTGGCTATAGAGGAAGCAGACCCCCATGGTTTGGGCCCCCTATGACCTGTTCTCCTGCCCCAGATATGCCACTGGCTTTCATACAGCTATTGTTTCTGGCTTGATCTTTACAATTATCCAGGCTTCAGATAACCTGCTCTTTGGAAGGGTAAGGGGGTCTATGGTTTAATAACCATTATCTTTTATTATATAAATATTGGGGCTACAGTTCTACTACCTCTTATTGTATATGCTTTTGAAGCTAATCCCCAGGCTAGCTTCAACTCTGCATGTGACAGTAAGCTCTGTATAGACAAACTGATTCCCCCCCAAAAATTCTGAATATACTGAAGATGCCGCCTGTGAACTCCACTCTGCTACTCTGTACCTATATATCATGTTCACTAACAGGGATGCTTTTTCTTATAAAAGACACTGCAGGGAGGGAATAGAGAGGGAGAGTGGATGGGGGCTTGTATTTGTGGCTGGTTTAGTTTCTCCTTTAAGGCTGCTATTAACATTTAAACATTAAAAAACTCCAATAGGTCTGTTTTCCCACAAATATGAATTTATGCAGCTTAGTTACCATGAAGTACAATTTACTATTTTATTATTATTATTAGAAGAACTGAGTGCTTAAATAGGATTCCATGGAAAAAATTACATTCCCTTATTTTGTAAAATAGATCCCATGCATGTATTTTGGCAGTTCTTTAAGTACTATTATAAAAATCTACAATGCATGATATTCCTGTGCTGTACATTTTCTTGCTGTGTTGCAAGAAATGATACTCTCTATGTGCACTGCACCTCAAATTAAAGTTACTAGTTTATAAAGAGGTGAATTAAAGATTTATATCAGTGTACAAAATTAGGCAATATGTTAGTCAGCCAGTAGGTGGTACCTGCCTATAAGGCTGGCCTGTAGGGCAATTCCTTATAGCAGGGATCCCCAACCTTTTGAACCCGTGATCAACATTCAGAAGTAAAAGGAGTTGGGGAGCAACACTAGCATGAAAAATGTTCTTGGGGTGCCAAATAAGTGGTGTGATTGACCATTTAGTAGGATTGTCACCCTATATTGAGGTTCTGTTTGGCAGTACATCTGGTTTTTATACAACCAAAACTTGCCTCCAAGCTAGGAACTCAAAAATTAGTACCTGCTTTGAGGCCAGTGGGAGCAACATCCAAGGGGCTGGAGAGCAACATGTTGCTCACGAGCTACTGGTTGGGGACCACTGCCCTATAGACTAGAATGTCTAATCTTAAACCATACCCAAACCGCTTCAACCTTGGCATACTGTTCATTCCAAAGCTTTCCAAAGACATTCACGTGCACTTGAGCATCCCTTCCACAAATCCCACTTAGAATCTGATTTCTGGAGCTACAAACTTGTCATGCACTCCTATAACACCTGCCTTTTCCTAGCAATACAAACATACCTTACTACACTCATTAACTCTCTTTCTAAAAAAAGAATGATACCCCTGCTTCTGCCCCATTGAAAAGCCCAATTGACATTTTGGCACAGTTGACACCCACACACTCAATGGTGGCAGTGCTGGTTGCACCAGGGGGAGACACGGGTACCCAACAAGCCATAGGGGTCCCCGTTTGCTGCATTCCCTCCCTATTACAAGCGCAGGAATTCCTACAGGTTGATGCGGCCTCTAGGCCCAAAGCTGCCTCTGTATCCTCGGAGGAGGAAACCCTGCAATCTGTGATGATGACGGGGAAGGAAGACCTTCCCGATGATCCTAGTGAGTCAAGTACACCCTTGTGTGTTGAAGAAGCCACAGAAGTCAAGATGATGTTAAGCTCTGCTGAGCCCAATACCTCATTGGAGGTGAATCTGCTGGCCGAGTTGTCAACTGCCTCCGAGGAGGAAAGCCCCGAGACTGACCGGGCTGTTTCTTCTGTGTTGTGCCCCTGGAAAGCCCTTCACACTGAAGAGTGTTGGTGAGTGACTCGGGGCCTTGTGGGGACTTGACTGTAACTATTTACATGGCCCTTGCTGTACCTATTTCTAATGCAGTCACAGGAACCAATGTAGACTGTAAATTCTCTTTTGAGCGGTTAGGACCCATTTTACCAGCGGCTCCAACCTTCAGAGATCCCCCTTTGCTGGAGGAAAATGAGGACCTTCTGGATAAACTGATTTCTTCCAGTGTGGATAGTGATGGAGGATCCATGTCTGAGGCTCTGGAGCAAATACGGTGCAAGTGCAGATGACCCTGCCAAGTCAGGGTGGCAGAGTTATACCACTATGAGTTATACCACTATGAATGGGGCAAGATATCCCTTGAGAGGGAAGAGAATTTGGTTGCTGCTATTCCTAAGCCTAAGGAAGATTATTCCCTGGGAAAAGCTCCAGGATGGGAGGAATACGAGGAGGAGACTCCAGAGGCTGAGCATGAATCTGGCCCTCCTATGGAAATGCCTCACAGCTTTACTGCTCCTCCAAAAATAGGTCCAGAGGAGGAGAATGATTTCTGAGTTCTTCCAGGATGGGCATATCCCAATGTGCTTACTTCTGTCTCCAGAGTGCAGAGAGTAATAAACTTTCAGGTCTATAGAGCTTGGGGTTACTTTGATGTACGAGAAAGTGGCTGCATGTTATGAGAACTGGCTCATTGATGAGATTCTATGAAAGGAGAAGATGCACCACAGTTACCTCACAAACCCAAACAAGGTGAGGCGTGAGCAGGATTGGCAGTACCTTCACTTAATTGAGAAAGAATGTTGGTACGGCCGTACAATATTGGAAAATGCTGTGAAGAGCTGCGGGAAGTATACCCCACAAAATATTTTAATTTGGAAGTCTACATGGGAGATGGACAATGGGTGGACAAACCTCACCCTAAATATTATAATCCCTATGAAGACACCGAAGACAGGTTCATTCCTATCATTTGAGCTCAATTTTGAAGGACAACTTAATTTGTTGATACTGCATTGGGAGTGATTTTGCAGAAAGCATGTTGCCTTTTTTCCTGTCCCTTTCCAGTGACTGAACTTTCTAAAGGAGATCTGTTTTTTTTTACTCCAGTTGAAGTTAAGACCAAGAACTATTACCTTTCTAAGTTAACACCTGCCCATTGGTAGGTTCACCCCATTGCACCCCAGTGTGCATGGAAGGCCTGTGGGGTTGATATGTAATGGACTGGAATACTAAAGTATTTGAATTGATGTGTATGTAACGTATGCCTTCTCTTGCAGATGTCCATGGCAAGGTTATATGTCCATGAATGAAATGGTTGCTTATGATATGTTTCCTTCCAGCTATGCCATTGTACCTGGGTATACTCAGGAGAGTTATCCCAAAGAGGTTATAAGGTAATGGTAAAGTGTTGTTATCTGGTACTATTAAAAGGTTTCTCGCATGATGTGCCTTAACTGCTTGCATTTCAGGTTAACCATTGTGTCCCTGATAGACTATGGAGAGGCTACTAAGGAGGATGTTAACCGTGTAATGAATGTTTTACACATGCTAATGTGCAATGTTTTACTGAGTCTTTGATATGTAAAGGTTCCTTGCCGGGATGGAAGGAATTCACCAGAGGGACAATGTAGGGATGTAATAATTTAGACACCCTCACATAATATGGCTGGCACATCCTAAAGGTTTTAGACACTTAAAAGGGCCTAATGGGGACCAGTGTCCATGCTTTGCTTATGTAAGCCCCTGTTGTTCTCACAGAGTACTGTAGATGGCACTGTGCTATAGAATAAAGGTCTAGGTAACCATGCGGTCTGGTCCATTACTTTAGCCCTAACCAAGCAGGCAGGTAGGGAATGGGCAGTGGATCTTAGTAAAGTGGAAATATATACTCTTTCATTGATCACTGTAGGAGTGATAGATAGGTTATATAGTTAAGCAGCTCAAGGCTCTGACATGGAGAGTCAGAGGGATTAAGATCCCAGGTACTAATAACCCAGAAGTAGGGACTAAGTGCATAGACTTGTTCCCCTAGGTTCCACTTAGGGCACAGGCTGAAAGCTGGGAGTACCTTCTCAATTGCTGCTTAGCTACTGTTGTAACTGTTCCCTTACCTGCAGGGATCAAGCTGTGTCTTTGGTGCTGTGAGTATATTGCTATCCTTTATATATCCTTATATGCTATATGTTCTATGAACTCCATTGTGGATTGTATTGTAAAAAAACTCAGTTTCTGGTTAAGCATAAAAGAACCACTGGCTCCAAGTTATTGTGCATAAGCAAATTGTTACAGTTGCAATACACCCTGCCTCCACGCCATTGCGAGGGCTTGCACCTGAGAGAAAGGTCTCATCCGTGGCACAACTATATTTGAAAGTAAGCTCATAATAGAGATGGTGCCACTCAATTTATTATAGCGCTACAATTGTATTTAGAAAGCTTCTTATTTCTGTATGATGAAGTGATTTGAATAGAGATCTTTCCTAAAGTTATCTGGTGAATTCTGTTTCTGATTGAAGAAGCACAAACATAGAACAGTACATTAAAGAAAGCTTTAAAGATTATTAAGTGCAATTAAGTGCTTCAGCAATTCGTTTTCAACAGTCGAAGACCATTCGGAAAATTACGGCAAAGACCTGGTTGGTTGCTATTAGAAATTTAATTGAGCAAGTCAGCAAATGTTTATAAATTAGCCCAGCAGATAAAAATGCACAGAGTGTTTTCACCAACTAAAACAATATATTCCTCAATAAGATCCTATTGACAAAATATATAGTTTAGCCAGGGCACATGATTTGCACACACACCCATGGTTCGGGTCTGTGAACCCACTCCTACAACTCATATGCGCTCTGCAGAACTTGCTGTTGCGATATGCACATGAGAGGCATGTTGCACACAATCTCCAAGGCCCCCCAGAAGATAAGAAATATGACTGTGTTAGCAAGAAGATGGTAAAAATAAGGTTTAACTATATCTAAGATTGGATCACGTACAATGTACGGTTTTATTATAACTGAGAAAAAGTAACTTAATGTTAACATTTTTATATTTTTATTTAAATTAAGATTTCTGAATGACAGATTTGTTGATAATGGATCCTGTACCAGTAATATCTATTTCTCAGATCTTGTTAAATAGATAATAGTAATAATTTGTGATAGTTTCTTCTGCCCCTTTGTTCTTTTGAGGGTTGTAATACACTATAAACCAACCAGTCCCTAAGCTTCCCGTTATTCAATTGTTACCAAAAATAATAAATAGGATCAGGGTGGTATGCACTGAAAGCAATGCATGTTTTTTCGTAAATGCTTATTATAATATACCCATTAATGTTTGCTTTGAAACCCAGTCTCTTCTGAATATTACATTTCATATGTCAAATATCACATTTGTTAAAATGAATCAACCTGCATACTCACCAACACACTCAGGGGGTGACTGCCATTGGCCATTCTGGCATTTGATGGATTTTGAGCCAAAGGGTCGATAATTTGAATTGCACTGTATCTCAACAATGCTGTCATTATTATAGGGGATATTTCCTGCTTCTAAATTCTGGGAGTATGGTGGTTTGGGAGCAGTGGCACACATACTAAAATCAGCTGAAAAAGAGAAAAAAAACTGTGTAATTTAGGTGTATTTATCTATGTGCTATAACAAACATAGCATTTCTGTGTTGCTATCTCCTATCCCATTTATTGGGAATCAAAATGTATCAGGTGCCATTCCTCTGAGTTAGCATGTTTTCATAATCTTCCTTTGTTTCTGTTTTGCTTTGTAGCTCTATAAACATATTCTAATCTCTCTAGTTTACTAACAAATCGGAATACAAGTATGGGATCTGAATCACTTTTCCTTTATTAGAAATCCTTCTGTCACATTGTGTAATCATAATATGTTCAGTCTCAGAGCTATTAAAAGGCAGCTTTACAATAAATTAACTGTACTTGCTTGAAGGAGTGGTTCACCTTTAGCTTAACTTTTAGTATGTTATAGAATGGCCAGTTCTAAGCAACTTCTCAGTTGGTCTTCGTGACTTATTTTTTTTTTATAGTTTTTTAAAATTATTTGCCTTTGTCTTCTGACTCATTCCAGCTTTCAAATCAATCAGTGACCCCAGCTTATAAACAAATGCTCTGTAAAGCTACAAATGTATTGTTATTGCTACTTTTTATTACTCATCTTTCTGTTCAGGCCTCTCCTATTCATATTCCAGTCTCTTATTAAAATCAATGTATGGTTGCTAGGGTAATTTGGATCCCAGCAACAAGATTGCTGAAATTGGAGAGCTGCTGAATAAAAAGCTAAATAAGTCAAACACCACAAATAATAAAAAATAAAAACCAATTGCAAATTGTCTCAAAATAACATCATACTAAACGTCAACTCAAAGATGAACAACCCCTTTAATGCTGGCATTTTAACAGCTGATTCTACCTGCATTTGTGTTCTCCACATTTTCTCATAATGTAAGCAAATATAATTCTGGGATACAATATACATTAATTCTAACTTTTCATCAGTTGTATCTGTGCATGCAAACTGGAATTGAAATAAAATATTTTTTGCCTTTAGTGTGCATTTGTAAGTTTTAGCAACTAGATATTGCCACAGTCCACCAGAGTGAAATTACAGCTCTTTGTATTAACTTGTGTGGAATGTTTAGGGACATATTTATCAAAGGGTAAAAGTGAGTGTTCACTCTGTCATAAACATGTCCCTAATAATTCCACACAACTGAATAGTTAGGCAGAATTTAACTTGAATGGTGGATCGTGGAAATCTCTAGTTTTGATGCCCCAATGTTGCAGAAGTAATTTCTCCTCCCTCCTCATAAATAGATAGACAGATATTGCTTTCAACAGCAATTTTATATAGATATAACTTTAGCTTTATTTTTAATTACTTTTTATTGGAAATGTGTTTTGAATTATATTTTTCTTTCTTAAAGTAGACCTGTCACCCAGCCATAAAAAGCCGTATAATAAAAGTCCTTTTCAAATTAAACATGAAATCCAAATTCTTTTTTTTATTAAAGCACTCATAGCTGTTGAAAACTCATTTAAAAATCTCATTTCTCAATCAAATATTGGCTGCCCCTGTTCTATGCCTTAGGCATAGAGGCAGACAGACAATTACTTACACTTTCCATTCAGCACTTTCTAGATGTAACTGCTCTCCCCACATTCCCCCTGTTCTCTTCACCTTAATTGTGTAACCAGGGCATGAGGATGGATATCAGGTCCCCCATTCTGGTGCACAAACAAGATTCTGAGATGATGCAAGGCTTGTCTTAATAACAGTGTCCACAAAATGAAAAACAGGCTTTGGTAGAAACTAATTATAAGCATTGCAGATTGCAGCTTCTGATTCTTCTCATGTCTAAATAAGTCTTCTGCTGATTGTGAAGTAAGGTGTATAGGAAGTGTATGAATATCTAGAGCAGGAGTGCCCATTCTTTGCTAAAGTGAGGTCTACTTAGTGATGTTGTCCCATTAGGATCTGCATCCATTAAAGCGTTGTTAGCATTCTGTTCCATGGAAATATTGTTTAAATATTGATAGAAGATAGAAAATGTATATTGTTATATTTAACAAACAACTATGTCTTATGTAACCTTATCATAATAAATATTTGAATGAAAAGCAGGAAACAGGAGGTTGATTTAGACAAGCTGTTTGTTGACAGTGTCTTGAGATCTACTGTTTACCAGCTAAAGGTCTACTGGTAGATCCCAATCTACCTCTTGGACACCACTGAACTGAGACATGGGTCTTGATGATGCACTGTGATATAGTCCAGGGCCAATGTGAGAACCTTGCTTTAGGTGGCAGGGAGTCGCCAGTAACCAGAGGTGGCAAAATACCGCCTTTTAAGAGCCAACCATTTATTAAAATGGAAATTAGACACTGCTGGTGTGAAGTGCACAAAAGCTCCCTGCACTAGTGATACAAACCCCCTTGATCCACTCTGACACTAAATTTTAAAGTGCAGAGCTGGAGAGTAAGGCAAGAACACTCCTGATATAATTTGATCTCTTGTTTTCAGTTCTATATATGCCAAAATGAAAAATGACCTACATGATATAACTATGCTAATATTCCACATATTTTGCAAAATATTTTGCTCACAGACTGATACAGCAGTCTCTGTAACCATTTCATTCATTTTATATGGTGTAATTATGTGACACATTTTGGCCAATGATACAGAGCAAATAGCATATGTACCCATGGTTTATCCATCAAACTTTGGTGGAGATAGACAAGTTGAATTTTCACATTTTATTAAATGCACAGAGAAAAAAAGCACATAATAAATATGCCCCTATCTGTGAATATTATTTTGGCAATACGATGCTGTGTTTGCACTTTGTTACCTGTCTATCTCCAGTATCTGTGTGTTACCAAGTCTGAGGTGAAAATTCTGCTAGAATGTTAATGTAGTATTGATGAGCAATCTTTTGTTTCAACAATTTATTCAACACTTTATTAATATTATGAAAAACTTACCTTGCTTCTTTGTAATTAGTTCATACGGATAGGCCTGTCTATGATAGTTATCTGTATGAATAAATCATAAACATGACATTTAGTATGCACTTGTGGAAACATTTAGAAGCAGATTTAGAAACATTTAGAAGTTTCTTTCTAACAAGCCATACACATAGATGGGTTATGATGGACCATATATTATCTAAATATGCCCAACAGGTTTTTTTGACATCGATATGCATTCAAACACTTTTACTATTAAGTACAAGGTACTGTTTTATTATTACAAAGAAAAATGAATCAAAAAATCAATGAATGAAAATCAATTAAAAAATGTAATTAAAATGGAGTCTATAGAAGATGGCCATCCCCTAATCCAGAGCTTTCTGGATATCGGAAAACATTGCCTGCTGTGTGAATTCAAAATAAATGTTGCTTTATCAGTATATACTTGTTGCAAAATACAGTCATATTCAAATTTGTTACTGTTCCTATTGACATTGCTAAAGACAATGTCATTGTTAATTTGAAGAAAAGTGGCAACGTTTAAATATATTAAAAGGATATAATTTTTCTCTTATTAAAGGAGAACTAAAGCTTAACTAAAGAAGTAGGCTAGAAATTTGTACATTCTGTTTTGGGCTTCTTTACCAGCCCAAGGCAACCACAGCCCTTTAGCAGTATCTGTGCCCCCAAAGATGCCCCAGTAGCTCCCCACCTTCTTTTCTGTTGATTCACTGCACATGCTCTGTGCTGCTGTCACTTACTGAGCTTAGGGACCCACTCACAATATACAGTACTATAATTACTACATGGCAGCACAGAAACCAGTGCAATTAGCATCAGAATTTAATAATCAGACCTTTAGCATCAGCTTATATTACAGACAGACCTCATTTTCTGCTTGTAAATTTGCGACAACCCCTAAGCTTAGCTTCTCAGCAGCTGCTCAGAGCCCACTGAGCATGTGAGTGTCGCAGACATTTCCAAAATGGTGACCCCTGTGACAAGTTTGAAGTCCTGGATCATAGCTGCTATTGAGATGCAGAAACTTTAGGCTGGTGCAATAAGTGCAGTATATAAAATATGGAATTTGTAGCCATATTAATTTTTAGGGTTTAGTTCTCCTTTAAGATTCACTTAACTTATGTAATTATTAATAAATACTTATGAATCATAATTTAATAATAATAATAATAATAATAATAATAATAATAATACCCTAACAACTAACCCACAAGCTTCTTTATAGGGGACAGCTGTCATTGTTTGGTCCTTGGGGTACATGTAAGTAAGTTCACTGTAGTATAGCAGAGGAGACATGAATATATTAAAAATAACCACACAATTAAAAATGGGGGAATTGGGTTACCAAGTATGAATAGGATAGACTTCATTTATATGATATTTACCTGTACAGGTAGGCAGTGCTGGGTCCCAGCCGTAGTAATAGCACTGACTGACATCTTGGCCTATTAATTTGTAGCCAGGTGAACAGGAAAAAGCAACCACGTCTCCAGCTTTATATTCCTCTCGTAATTCTGTTATGTAACAAGTGGTTTCTGAGAACATAAAAACAAACACAACTCAAGCTTATGCGCTAAGGTTATAGGTTCACACTTTAGCTCAGGGTTGCCACCATTTTCATTTAAAATCCTTTTATACTCAGGGCTGCTTTAAGAAATCAGCTGACCCAAAGCAAAATGTTATTGGTTGGCCCCAACTGCTTCAAGAAATTTGAGATGCAATAACCCTCAATCATGTAAAGTTCAATATAGTAAGGCAGGTAGTGAATAAATGATCTGCAATTACTGAAGTAAACATGATCCTCACATGTGTCACCCTAGACCAGTGATCCACAACCAGTAGCTCGCGAGCAACATGTTGCTCCCCAACCCCTTGGATGTTGCTCCCAGTGGCTTCAAAGCAGGTGCTTATATTTGAATTCCTGGTTTGGGGCAAGTTATGTGTAACGACCACGTTGTCAGGAACCTTGTTTGGTGACTGTACCTTGCAGATTCAGGGGAGGTAAGAGAGGGTTGGACAAAACCAGGTGTACTACCAAACAGAGTCTCCTGTAGCTGCCAGTCGACATAGGGGCTACCAATAGCCAATCCCAGCCCTTATTTGGCACCTCCCAGGAACATTTTCCATGCTTGTGTTGCTCCCCAACTCTTTATACAATTGAATGTGGCTTACGGGTGAAAAAGGTTGGGGATCCCTGCCTTAGACCAACAGCCCTGAGAGCGGAAAAAATACAAAATGTTGATGCCACAAGAAAAAAGGCAAACATAATGTATTTTAATGTGTTTGTATAATGCATTTGCCAAAAGTTATCCCATATGAAATTTGTGCTGGTGGGTCCCCTATCCTGCTGGGCCCTGTGCAAATGTCCCTTTTGTGCATTTATTAACAACCCTGTATATACCCTGATAATTGCTTTATAACAAACACAGTTCTGCAGTGGACTTATCAGATCAGAAATGGCAAAACCCAGATGGGGCGTAACTGGGTACTCCTGACCCCTCTATTATTTTGTATCATTATTACATGACTCTGCCTTGGACATTTGTTAAACACAGAATTATTTGTAAATACTCAGGAAATTTATGTTGACCTTTTCTTATTTCTGATTAAAATCTGGGATTAAATGGCACGACTACTTAGGAAACAGACTTCTGCAAGGCTCCCTGTACGTTTATTCTCCATAACAAATACCTGAACATAATTGGCCTGGGGTAAAATGTTACAGATTAATCAAAAAAGTACTAAAAATAGTTCTGACTTTAAAAAAGAAGGGTGGAGGTCACATTTATTCATGTTATTTAAACACCTGGATTTTTTAGTAGACAGAACTAATGTCTAGTATTGGCACTAGGAATTAGCATATATTAGGTAGGATGATGGCAGTATGCTGGAAAGATGCTGATGAGATGATGGTTACTGCCCATTGGCAAGTCTCCCTAATGAGTTCCGGTGTCTACTTAGTATCTGAAACACATAATTTGAAAAAGTCAGAACTATGTTGGCATATTTACTATAGGATAAATGTTAAAATTGTCACAATATCACTAATTTAATAAAATTAGAGTATCATAAAGTTTAGCTAATTAAAGGGGTGTTTACTGTTAGTATGTTATAGAATGACTCATTCTAAGCAACTTTTCAATTGGTCCTCATTATTTATTTGTTTTTTAAAATTCTTCTTCTTCTGACTGTTTCAAGCTTTCCAATGGGGGTTACTAACCCCATCTAAAAAACAAATGCTCTGTAAGGCTAAAAATGTAATGTTATTGATATCTTTTATTACTCATCTTTCTAATAAGGCCAGCTGGCAATATGGTGTGCTGAAAATAAAACAAGCCTAGCTCATAAGTCTCTTTATATATGTAGATGGTTCCATTGTAGAGAATGTTAGAAATATTACGTTTATTAGGGTTCATCGTTCAGATTACTTCACATGGAGCTGTAACTCCTCTGCTCCCTAGATCCATACTGGTGCTATTTTACAGAGCAGTCATTGAAAGTGTATTGACAAATTCTGTTATAGTGTGGTATGGAAATTGCAGTGTTACTGATTGCAAGAGGCTCCAAAAGATTGTGAGAAGGGCAAGCTGATCCTTCACATCCTTTTCATAAGTTTCATAAGCACTGCAGGCTCGGAATAGCTTCATACCCCGTGCTGTGAGATTTTTAAATGAAAAATTGCTCTTTTAATTCTTTGGACTTTTAAAATTGGCTGGTCCTGTATAGTAATTTAAGGTTACAGCTTTTAATCCTGGTCCCATTAGATTGACAAAAGAAATATGTAGGTGTATGGGAATAGAAGGTAAAATACACTGGAAAAGTGCTGCATAGTGTGTATTGCAGTATGTATTACTACAGTATATGCCTATATCTTTGTGTAGGTGTGTAATATTTACTGTATGGTTTGTTTGGGTTGGGGCAGGAAAGGAAAATTTCGTAATTTCGGATCACTGTGTATTTTCCTTTGTATGCAGAAGAGATGACAATAAATTGGACGTGTTAAAAAAAAAGCCAATTTACCAAGTGCACAAGAATGAATTTTCACTGAGAGAAATTTCCCAGGTTCAGGCCGGTAAATTTCTTTTATAAAAACACAGCAGCCACTTTTGCATCTCATTATCTACATAATTTTCTCCATGCTAATATCAAAAATACATCATTTTCTTCCTAAATATTCGGAAAGGGTCTTTTTCTTTTACAGTGAGAGATGTGAAGTTGTCGGATTCTCTCCATAAATCAGTCATACTGACTAATACATTTGTTGTAAATATGAGAAAAAAATGCCTCCTGCATTGAGGTGAACTTTGTCAGAGTTAGGTGAGGAGAAAATGAACACTTTAGTAAATATGCCCCTTGTTATCTTCTCTCTCTCTGTTGTACTGAGTGGTATTGTTGAAGCAAGAGTCAAGAGAGAAAAGAGTCAAGATTTTATCGTCATTTCATCCAAATACACTTGTACAGTACACAGTGAAATGAAACAACGTTCCTCTAGGACCATGGTGCTACACACAACATAGAAATACAGGATAACAGACAAAAAGTGTAAGTGCAAAAATATGCAACTCCTGCAAGACAGGTCAGCATAGTGCAAAAAGTACAAGTGCAAAAATATGCAGGTCCTGCAAGACAGGACAGCATACAGGGACAGGATAAGACAATGCACACTCAGCAGATGTAATATGTTAAGTAAATAATGCTAAATGTCAGACATGATGAGTGTATCATTGTGATATGATAGTAGTAAGAACATGATAGCAAATAAGTAATCTCATGGAAGAAATCATGGATCACTAATTCCTATCCCAACCATGCTTTAAACCCAAGACCTGCTTCACAAATCTCTATTTAAGACAGCGACATTTTGTGCATACTGCTACTAAAAAATGCCTTACCCTTTAAACAAAACAGGGATTGTTTGTCCATATATTGCAATATATTTAAGCTGGCCAACTACGTCAAAGTCATCCCATATCTGGCCAGTCCTACGCTTTATTTTCATCTGATTCATTAAGAATTCAATTGCTTAATTATACATTAATTAAGCAATATACATTAATATATACATTAATTTAAGCTAGTTGGCCAGCTTAAATATATTGCAATATATGGACAAACAATCCCTGTGTTGTTTAAAGGGTAAGGCATTTTTCAGTAGCAGTATGCACAAAATATCTCTGTCTTAAATATATTGATAATTGGTTGAGTGCAGAGGACCTCTTGTAGTTGACTATATGTATTTTGTGGTCACAGCCTCATTGCACCCCCGCCTGATGGTTTTAAAAAATAGTGGTGAGCACAACTTTCCCTTGTTTGTTATAGTTTAGAGGCACCACATTAGCAATTCATCAGTATCTTATCACTTTGCCAGACCTCAATTTAGTAAAAAGGTTTGGCAATCTAAGCTTGTTTAGTACCCTGGGATGAATACCATCTGATCTTGAGCCTTTGTTTACCTTTACATGTTCTAGTTTATTTTGAATTTCCTCTTGTGTGACCCATACATCAGTAATTATATTACTACAATTGAATCTATTAAAAAAGAAACCAACGTTAGATGGTTCCTCAGTTGTGTAGACAGTCAAAAATAACAGGTCAGAATCTCTACTTTTACCCTGTATTTACATATTTAAAAAATAATTTTGGATTAATTTTACTCATCACTGCAATAACCTTTTCCATCTCAACTTTAGCTTGTCTGATTTTTGCATGCTCTCAGGGCCGGATTTACATCCCCTAGGCCCCCTGGCGTTCGTCGCCCCTGTCCCATTTCCTTTATTCATGCAAATCTTCATGGAGATTGTATCTCCTGTGCATCCCCAGTGTTTTTGAACCAATGTGGGTGTGGTTGAGCAGCATGCCGCCCCCCCTAAAATCCTGCCGCCCTAGGCCCGGGCCTAGGTGGCTTTTCCACAAATCCGGGCCTGCATGCTTTATTGGCCTTTTGTACCTGATAAACATTTCAGCTGTCCCAGCTAACTTGAATGCCTTAAAAGCATGTCTTTTCTTAAAGGGGTGGTTAACCTTTAAGGTAATTTTTTGTATGTTATGCTTATTCTAAGCAACTTTTAAATTGGTTTACATTATTTTTTTTTATAGTTTTATAGTTATTTGCCTTTTTACTTCTGACTCTTTGCAGCTTTCAAATGGGCGTTGCTGACCCCTTCTAAAAAGCAAATGCTCTGTAAGGCTACAAATGTATTTTTATTGCTACTTTTTATTACTCATTTTTGTATTCAGGCCTCTCCTATTCATATTTCAGTTTATTATTTAACTCAATGCATAGTTGCTAGGGGAATTTGGACCCTAGCAACCAGATTGCTTAAAATGAAAATTGAAGAGATGCTGAATAAAAAGCTAAATAACTCAAAATCCTTAAATAATAAAAAATTTAAATTTGCAATTGCAATAATAATATCACTTTCTACATCATACTAAACCTTTAACAACCTCAACTCCAGCATGTCAATTGAAGCACAAAGGTTTTGATTTGCAGCAATGTTCCTGTTTTATTTACTCCTTGCTTCTGCAGCATAATCTCAAAGATCATGTTATTATAACTATTTCCTAAATGCCCACCCATGCAAATGCTAAAAATTGGTTTGGTATTATTACTTCCAGGTCCAAAACAGAGTCATATTTAGGAAGTTGAAATAAAAAATTGTCATTTAGCATATTTACAAACCTGTTAGCCTTTTCTGACTTGGCAACTCCATTACCCCAGTCAATGTCTGTATAACTGAAGTCACCCACAATAATAACATTTTTAATAGTAGCTGGGCTTCATTCTCGTCATTTATACTAGGTGGTTTGTTACATACACCAATGATCACTTTCTTTGTAACCTTTTGTCCAGTCACATCTCTATCCAAAGGAATTCCACACCCTTCTCAGGGCTATCCATTTATCCATTATTTAAAGCATGACTTTAATTCAGGTTTTACATAAAGACAAACTGCTCCGTCCTTTTTAATCCCTATTTCCCTCCTAAAAAGGGTGTAACCATCTAAATTCACAGCCCAGTCACTTGTTTCATTGCACTAGCTGATCATATCATACTAAGAGCATGCAATTAACTCTAGCGCTTCCATTTTACCTGACAAACTCTGTGCATTTGTCAGCATACAGCAGAGGTTACTACCTTTCCCACTGATATTTACATTACTTAAAGAACCAGTAATATCAATTTAAAAAAAAAAAAAAAAAAATGCGACAAATTAAACTTCAAAATTGCAAAGCCTTTATTAAGAAATAACTTAACGATACTCCACTTCCGTTCCGCTTCAGAAAAGTCGGTACAGCGACGATACATCGTGCGACGCTCGATTTCTCCTCCTTGGCTATCATCCCATACTCCCATATTCTACTGACAGCATGTGAAGGAGCATGGTCCTTGGTAAGTCGGACGCGCTGGTGGGCCCGCAGGCAGTTGTCGCCCCAATTTCTTCTGGCAGTCCAAACAGTGCAAGCTGACCCCCTTGCCCTCCTCACAAGAAGAACACTGCGGCTCGGACTTGCAGGGGGGAGCCCTGCAGAGGAGGCCAGAGGAAGAACGCGAAGCTGAGCGCTGTTGGTTCAAAGCGGCCCGACCGTCGTTACTCTGTTGCCGCTTGTTGGCTGTGCCCACCACCACGTCCAGCAAGTTGCTGAGGTGCAGGAGGGCAGAGGAGGGCAGAACATCCATCCATTCTGGCCTCGGAGATGAGCACCTTGTGGTCGCAGACCGGGCAGCACAGCTGGAGAGAATTTCTGGGGCTCTGGCACCCCTCCAGACACTGGCGACAGAAGGCGTGCAGACAGGGGAGACCGTGCAGCCTGCAGGGGAGCCAAGGCCAAACCAGTGCCGCTACCTCCTCCTGCTCTGCCAGCGCTACTGCTGCCGTTGGACACCTGGGAGGAGGATAAGGAAGAGCTGGAAGAGGAGATGGGGGCAGAGGACACGCGCATCTCCTTACACACTCTGGGAATTAAGCCATTTACATAGAGAGGCAGTGACGGGACAACTGGCAGAGCTAATGAGGAGCCAATGGGGAGCCCGCCGACATCGCCTTCCTCTGTGGCAGCCGCTTATAGTACATGAACACTCCAGACTCGGTGTGGCAGCAGAAAGGCATGGGTACACACCCCATTCTCTCAGTTCACTTACTCCTGTGCTGCTGCTTGGAGTGGCCCAACCAATGGCTAGTTGGTGTCACCATGCCTCAGAGTTGCGCCTGTCCCTTTGCCCAGTCTACCCTAGCTTCCCCATAATACTCCCCATAATACAATGCTCAGCCCCTTTACTAGTTTAAACACTCCTCCAATCTCTTAGCCATTCTTTCCATAAACCCAACAAACTCCCTTCCATTGAGGTGGAATCATTCACGGCTATATAGATATAGACAACTGGCAGGAAAGGCCACAGAGACTATAAAGGATTCCCTGCCTGGAAGCAGTTTGCAGAAAGACTGTTCAGAAGAGAAGGGATGGTTCTGCCTCAACTGAGCTCAGTAAGCAAGAGTGTCCTGGAGCACCAGCTGCACAGAATGTAACCTGCCTTTCAGAGCCAGGCCAGGCCGCCAGGTGCCCTAGGCAACCTGGGCAGTCGCAGCGCTGTCTGATCACACACATGCGCGTTGGAGCTCTCAATCCCATACACAAGTTGGCACTCTTGCGTATGCATGCACGAAACGGCGTGTGCACATTCACAAACACAAAAAGACTGAGAAAAATGACACAAAGACGGGGAAAGAGGGGACCAAACATGGGGTAGGCAACAGAGCAGGTTTGTGCCTCGTGTCCCCCCCAGCTTTGCACCCTAGGCACGTTCCTACTCTGCCTACCCCTAGTTCCGGCCCAGCTGCCTTTTACCAGCCAGGCTGCTAAATGACCAGGAGGTGATCAGTGTTGCAGCCCCTGTGTTAGGATAAGTATTGCATGTGTGCCTGTTGCATGGAAACAGCTGCTTTTTTCCAAGGAGTGGAATATTGGGGAAGGTAACAATACCTGGATGGACTTTGTGCCAGGATCTAAATGGTGCCTTCCTTAATCCTGACCAGAGTTAAACTGTGAGACTGTCACTTTAAAAGAATATGTTATTTAGTCAGCTTGCATTTTAAGCCGGCCATTGACGCAAAGATCTGATCGTACGAATCAAGGATTTGTACGATTTTAGGACTGTGTGCGGAAAGTCTCAACATTTTTCGTCCGGTGGAGATCGGTTGTTTGGTCGATCGGACAGGTTAAAAGATTTCTGTTGGCTGCGGGTAATATCGCTGCATGTATTGCCGATCGTACGATTTTCAGAGGGAGACTGTCACAAGATTTTGTCAGACATGAACGCAAAGATCCGATCATATGAATCATCTTACAATCGGACTTCCCCCATCTGCCGACCTGCCACTAACCATTCAGATCAAATAAAGTAGAAAAGAACAGATCAGCTGATGTTCTGCCCCTGACAGCAATCGTACGAAAGTTATGTCCGACAAAAGCTCTCCTATTAACACAGCAGAGGGTTTATAGGTTTGTTTTATGGCTAGCAGGTAGGAGCCCTGTTTATGCTAATGAGCCATCCCTTTCTAAAGGAGTGTGCCAGAAAGGGGTTATATAAACAATGAACCAAAATATGGGTGCTCACTCCATGCTGCAAGATTTCCCATAACAGACTTTAACTTAAAATGATCAGATTGACTTGTAGGTTTTACATACTTTTGCACTATAACATAGTGAAATGCTTATAACTGCACCCTGCAACAATAGCATTTGTAAAGAGATCAAGGCAAACTAGGGGTACAGTACGTAGCAGTGCCAAGCATCTAGTGCTCAGTGCTCAGCTAGGGACAAAGTGCTAGGGCCTTAGCCACACACCTCTACTGCCTATCCAGATCCACTGTATGGAGTGAAAGAGCGAGCGTGGCAGGGGGAAGTGGTAGTGGGGTTTAGCGGCAAGCAAGTGGGTTGCATAGGCGGAGGGTAATTTTTTTTGTTTGGGGAGGCTAGAGTTGGCCATATGTTGGCAGAAGTAGTGGATTCTCAACTGATGTAAAAATGAACACCCCAACTACCTCTCATGGTTCCAACTGACTTCAAGTGCAAGGACAGACAATCAAACTAGGCAATCTACAATGAAAATATTTCAGGAACTTTACAGCCTGACCACATACAAGGACACAACATATTGAAGGGAAGTACTAACATGCAGTATACTTTGGTAGCCTTCATAGACAGGGATGTGACTATTGTGTGCTGTCATACCATGAGTGAAATGGGTAATCGGATCACAATCATGTTTTACAAAAATTGTAGTGTTCTGCACCACTACCACACTATATAAATGAAAGGCTGTGGATACAGACCCCCAAAGCACATTATATACAATTAGAGAGAGAGAGAGAGAGATGGTACCCCATGTACATTACATACTGAGAGACAGTGTTTACACCTCAAGCAACAGCAAAAGTCTTTAGGTTGAAAAAAGACTCATGTCATTCAAGCTCAGCCTTTTGTCTAAATTAAAGCTGCCTATCTGCTAGCTGGCCCAAAGGATACAGCGAAAGGCAGTTTTACACAACAAGCACATTACATACAGTGAAAGGCTGTGGGTACTTACCCCCAGCAAAGTGGATACATGTCCAATACACACAGTATATGAAATGATATACTACTCTACCTTCTTGGATCACTTTGCTGCCTGGCTTCCTTACTTTCTCTCCAGTGAGACACCTGCTCTCATTTTAGGGGACTTCAACATCCCCATTGACAACTCTGCTTCTGCTGCCACCTCTAAACTTCTCTCTCTAACAGCTTCATTTGGTCTCTCTCAGTGGACCGACTCACCTACCCACATCGAGGGTCATACTCTTGACCTTATATTCTGCAACTCATGCTGCCCATCCAACTTAATTAACTCTCCCTACCCTCTGTCTGACTATCATCTACTCTCCTTTCAGATACTGCTTTCATCTGTAGCTTCACAACCATCTCTCTCTACCCACACGTACAGAAACCTTAATGCCTTTGAACCACAACAATTATCAACAGTATCAGCACAATCCATATCTCATATTAATACTCTCTCCTGTCCCAATATGGCAGCTTCTCTCTACAACAATGCCCTTTCAACAGCACTTGACTCCCTTGCACCTTCTACCACCCGTCACAGCCGGCCAGCTAAACCCCAACCCTGGCACACTAGTGTAATACGGTACCTCAGAAGATGTAGTAGATCAGCTGAGTGACGGTGGAGAAAGTCACGAACTGATCCTGACTTCATCCACTTCAAATTCATGCTCTCCTGCTATAACCAAGCTCTATCATTAGCCAAATAACGATACTTCTCTTATCCAATATCTACTATGTCCTCCAAACCACAGCAGCTGTTTGCCACATTTAACTCACTCCTATGCCCCCCTCCACCTATTAATGTTACCGCCCAAGACCTTGCTCATTTCTTTAATGAAAAAATCAATCTCATTAGGCTGAGCATACCGTCCAACTAACAATCTCAGACTAACGTGCAGTCCACTCACATCTACTTTGCACTCCAACTCTAGATGAAGTTAGAAAACTTCTAGCCAGCTCAAAACCCACCACCTGCTCCCTTGACCCCATACCCTCTCGCCTTCTCCACCCAATCTCTGATACACTCTC
Organism: Xenopus laevis; assembly: GCF_017654675.1. NCBI lineage: Eukaryota > Metazoa > Chordata > Amphibia > Anura > Pipidae > Xenopus > Xenopus laevis. The sequence goes on from NC_054377.1 coordinate 109,338,396, forward strand.
TCCTGCACTTACCCACCTATTTAATCTTTCACTCTCTACTGGTACTCTCTACTGGTACTTTTCTATCCTTATACAAACAAGCACTAATCACTCCTATCCTCAAAAAACATTCCCTTGATCACAGCTCTCCCACTCCCTTCTTCCATTCGCATCCAAATTACTAGAAAGGCTTGTTTACAAACGCCTGATCCAGCATCTCACTCACAACTCCCTCCTCGACCCCTTGCAATCTGGCTTTCGCCCATCACACCTGACTGAAACTGCACTCACCAAAGTAACCAATGATCTTCTACTGGCAAAGTCTAAAGGTCACTATTCCATTCTAATCCTTCTAGATCTCTCTGCAGCCTTTGACACAGTTGACCACACACTCCTCCTTGACATTCTACACTCAGCTGGCATTCGGGATACTGCTCTTTCATGGTTTACATCTTATCTGTCTGACCGTTCCTTTAAAGTTTCCTTCTCTAACTCTACTTCTACTACTTTCCCACTCTCTGTTGGAGTTCCTCAAGGCTCTGTTCTTGGCCCCCTGCTGTTCTCACTCTATACTACTTCACTAGGAAAACTTATTCAGTCATTTGGACTTCAGTATCACCTTTATGCTGATGACACCCAACTCTACTTGTCTACTCCTGATCTTTCTAATTCTGTCCTTTCCCAAGTCACAGACTGTCTCTCTGCTGTCTCCTCCTGGATGTTACAGCACCTCCTGAAACTGAACCTTTCTAAAACAGAACTCATTTTATTTCCTCCAAGATCTTCCCCTGTCCCTCAGATATCACTCACCGTAAACAACACCACCTTTCATTCCACCACACAGGCACGCTGCCAAGGAGTTATCTTAGACTCTCATCTGTCTTTTTCACCACACATTCAAACACTTGCAAAATCTTGCCGTATTCGACTGCGCAATATTGCTCGAATACGACCCTATCTCAGTTCAGAATCAACTAAAACACTGATTCAGTCTCTCATCATCTCTCGCCTTGATTACTGCAACCTACTCCTCACAGGTATTCCAACAAGTCACCTTTCACAACTCCAATCTGTTCTAAACGTGGCCGCTAGACTCATTCATCTAGCTCGCCGCTCAACATCAGCTGCTCCCATATGTATGTCCCTTCACTAGCTCCCAATCTCTTCTAGAATCAAATTCAAATTACTTACACTCACATTCAAGGCCCTTAATAATGAAACCCCTCTCTATATTTCATCTCTAATCTCCAAATACACTCCTTCACGAAACCTACGCTCTGCTTCTGATCTTCGCCTCACTTCTCCTCGGATCACTTCTGCCCATTCTCGTCTACAAGACTTCTCTCGGGCTTCTGCTTTTCTCTGGAACTCTCTGCCACAAGCTGTCAGACTTTCTCCTTCTTTCCAATCTTTCAAGCACTCCTTAAAGACCCATCTGTTTAAAGAGGCTTATTCGATGTACCTTAATTAATCATTGCTGTATCAAAAATGACAAAATGTTTATATAATCGTAATGTCTCAATTGTACCCTGTCCCTAACCTTTTAGTTTGTTAACTCTAATCTCTAGGTCCTTCTAACCCCATTGTATTCTGTAATCCTTGTTTGTTATCCACCATTTATTCCTTGTTTGCTATAACTGCAGTAAAGTATCTTGACAGCGCTATATAAATAAATGATGATGAGGATGATGATGAGCAGCAGTAAAATATCAGGGTTACAATTCATTAAGGTAAATGAATTACCAGTTTCATGTATAATGCCTGTTGTATTTTGGATACAATAAATGCTGTGCAAATTGTATTTATTATGCTCCCCAGAAAACAATGTAGGATAAAATCAATGCTAAATCCATCTATTATAATACCCCCAAAAATAGGAGAAAAGCAGCATACATATCATGTATATTATCCACAAAACCCATAGCTGGATAAATGCAATACCAATTTCAGGAGTAATCAGAACACATAATAACCTCAGGAAAAATGATAGGTTTTATAAAAAAAATAACAAAGCTAGTAAGGGAAAGAAAAGTGTTAATGCTATTAGATACAGAAGTTGCAGCCATAACAGGGGCTGTAGGATTAGAGTAGATAAAGTAGTGTTTTGGGAGGGAGGTGAAGGTAAAGCAGATAAAACAGCAGTTCTAGTTTATGACCAGGTACAACTGCCTGGAAAACCGATTGGCTGTTGAGTGAACTTCAACCTCCATCCAGGTCCAGCCAATCCAGTTCCTGCACGGCTTTACCAGGACTTTGCAGAGACCAAGCAGCATCAGAACGTGATCATGATGTGACAAGAGTTCCAAAGGAATAGATTAATTTTCTGTTATATTTATGAGGCAGAGTCCTGCTGCCGCCGAGTTTGATTGTCTGTCCTTGCACTTGAAGTCAGTTGGAACCATGAGAGGTAGTTGGGGTGTTCATTTTTACATCAGTTGAGAATCCACCACTTCTGCCAACATATGGCCAACTCTAGCCTCCCCAAACAAAAAAATTACCCTCCGCCTATGCTCAACAGCCAATCGGTTTTCCAGGCAGTTGACGCCGGCAAATTTTTGCCGCAAATTTTCGCGGGCGCTTCGTGAATTTATTCGCTGGCGGCAAATCGCGCAAATTCGCCGTGAATTCGCGCCTGCTGAATAAATTCGCCCATCACTATTGATAAGAAAATAAATTAATAAAACATTCTTTGGTTGGTTTTGAGATCCATCTTTGCAAAAGTAGTAATAATTTTAATATGCTGCACAGGCAGCATAACCAAGAATCCATCTGTAATAATATGCAGGTGTTTTCAGGAGTATGTACAATATATGAAGCAAACATACCGACACAGCGGGGAGGAGATGTCCAAGGACACGTAGCAGAAGCAAACCTTGTGTTTGTTGGACTCCTGTATCCTTCATCACATGCATAGACTAAGGATTCTTCATACTCAAATATGCTTTTCTTTGGAATATAATTTCCATGACTTATAGATTCAATTGTGCAAGATTCTGATGGGAAGCCAAAAACAGAAGCAATTACTCTTCATGCTTATTAAACATGATTATGTTTAAACATGTATATTAAACTAAGTTATTATAATATAGAATTCATAGCCAGAAACTGGCCACATGATGCAGGGAATGTGAAAAGCAACAAACATACTCTTTGCACTAGAATATAATTCACAACATTAATCTTTTAATAAGGTTACCAAATGTTCCAAAAAAAATACACAAAAAGGCGAGGAAAAAGGGCACAAAAAGACATATATTATTAAAGGGGAAAAAAACAAACAAAACATAAATCAAAAAGCAAAGCAAAGCTGTAGCACAGACACACATACACACACTAAGGCTGATGGCACATGGAACATTCCTCTTGCAGAACATCAGTAGCCAACACTTCCCAGAGTGATCTATGGGAGAGGCTCTGACTTGCTTTGCCATTTTTAAAGGACAGTCTTGGCATTGCCACATATTCTAGAAGCAGAGCAATTCCAATGGATCATAATAACGGTCATTCTATATAATTAATCACACTGTGTGTTTTGCAATGAATATAGATATTAATTCTATGCCTTTTGCTGAATCTGTCCTCAAATGTCATATTGTGTTTTCCATTATACTGCACATATTACATTGTCCACATGGGTTCCATCCACTTATTTGTGTGATTTTGCAACCATTTATTTTAAAGGTGACTTCTAACAAATTGTCTTATATAAGAGAAGTTATAAGATAAGTTATAAGAGAAGTTATAGGAATAAGATGCCCGAGGTACATAGGCATATCGAAGTATGTGATCCTAAAATATACCTTATGCATACTAATTTCATCACTTACATTTCTACTAATTGAAATAACCCGAATTAATTCTAAAATACGCCATCTGTTTTATGTGGGGTAAAGGGTTCGACAAGTACGCTGACCCCACTGAAAACCATATATTTTCTGAAAAAACTGGGTAAATATATATACCAAATATATGGTATGTAGGGGCCCCAAAATGAAAATAATGCATAATAATTTTCACGGTTAACATTTTGGCAGTGCAAAATAAGCACCATAAATGCATTTATGTGCCATGCAAGCATCCATGGGTATGTGGACCCCTGAAAAACACATGTTAATATTCTACTGGATTGATGTGTTCTACCTCAGCTCCACAGGAGTATGTTAGTTATACTGTATAGTATATGCTGTTGCCTTCTGTTAAAGGGGTTGTTCGCCTTTGTGTTAACTTTTAGTAAGATGTAGGGAGTGAAATTCTGAGACAACTGGTTTTCATTTTTTATTATTTGTGTTTTTGGAGTTATTTAGCTTTTTTTTCAGCAGCTCTCCAGTTTGGAATTTCAGCAATCAGGTTGCTAGGGTCCAAATTACCCTAGCAACCATGCATTCATTTGAGAAAGAGACTGAAATATTGATAGGAGAGGGCCTGAATAGAAAGATGAATAATGAAAAGTACCAATGGCAATACATTTGTAGGCTTACAAAGCATTTGTTTTTAGATGGGGTCAGTGATACCCATTTGAAAGCTGGAAAGACAAAAGAAAAAGGCAAATCATTTAAAAAAAAACAATATAAAATAAATAATGTACATCAAATGAAAAGTTGTTTAGAATTGGCCATCCTATAACATATTAAAAGTTAAGTTAATGATGACTGTACAGAGAGTATGGCAAAATGGATGCATGGATCCTGATACTATGGATAGAAGTCTGAAAGTGGCGGGAAGACCAGCAGCTGGAGTGCAGCAGTGCTGGTCTGGTATGAAAAAGTACTGGGTATGTCACTCTGCACCATAGAGCTGCCTGGAAGGTAGATGGCATGTGTGAAGTTGTAAGCATGACCGCCTGAGGAGAAGGTGGGCTGGAAGTACACCAAGATGGAGGACAAAGAGCACCAAGTAAGATACCCTACCCTTACTAGTGGCATAGTAGCACCATCTTGGACAAGTGTGGTACGCAGCAGGAAGTTGGTGGCAGCAGCAAAGCTGAGTCAAGCCAACACAGGGGAGCTGTGGTGAAGAAAAGGGGAGGAGACAGGCCCAGATGTGTAAAAAGACAACAAAGGCCCAGCCCAGGGTGGCACAAATTAATGGGTGGCATACCGCCCAGCCGCTTCTATATTCTCCTGCACATTGTTCCGAAACTGGAGGAGTATGCATGTGCAAACAAAGGGGTGGGGGGCAGTAGTGAGCGAGTGGACCATCCAAGGGTGTCTTGGCCTTTGGGTACCTTTGGCTGGCAAAATGTATTTATGTATATTTTTATTTGTATAGTGCTCCTTGAGGGCAAAACACTGTATAGCAGAACAATAAATTAGTAGAAGAAACAGGGGGTCATTACAATAAGTACAAATAACTATAAAAATACATTATACAAATAAAAAGTATATTTACAATACATATTAACTGCTCATTGTCAAGGAAACAAAAGGTTGGAGGTTCCTGCGCTGTAGAGCTTACAGTCTAAATGGTAGGGTGACATACAGACACCAATTGGGGGATATTAAGTGCAGTAAGTGACACTGCCATATAAATTCCAGTTCCCAGGTCAGGTGTTATGCAAGTGCTTCAAGAGGTAGTCTTTGAGTTCTCACTTCCAATGTTAAAAATCCTAGCTTGGCCAAACTTTCTTCCATACCCTTTATCTGCTTAGTTGCTCTTCTCTGGACTTTCTCTATTTGAATAATATCCCTTTTAAGGGATACAGTCAAACAGTGGTGTAACTACCTGGGAGCAAGGGGTGCAATTGCACCAGGGACCGCTCCCCTCCGGGGCCCGCCAGAGAGCACGGCGCAGTGCGACAATAAGGAAAAAACTCATGCCGCAGCTCAACGGTAGGGAAACAATGCGCCTTAACGCATTTAGAGGGACGGGGGCCGGGTGCACATCCTGTGCTGGACCCGGAGGCTGTTAGTTACGTTACTGCAGTCAAGGGATTTGGCAGAGGTTTTGTGTGCTGCTCTGCCTGCTAAAGCACACCAGTGAAAACATACAGAAAATAATCTGACAAGAAGGAATGAACTTGCTTGGGATGCTGCTATGTGTGTGTGTTTTTTTTTTATAAACTTAATGGTGTTTTTGGAAATGCACCATTCTTTTTTAAACCATGAGAAAAGTAAATATAAAAAAGGTTAGTGTGCATTTAATTCTCACATGTCAATTTCAGTCTTTTTTTCAAAAAAACATTGTAATTTATTACTTTTAGCACAGGTTCAAGAAACTTATAAAAGGAAATAAAATACTTACTAAGGCATCTGGCTTCTGAAAATTTGTGGTTGGGTAGACACTCAATTTCTCCATCATTTCTCCCATCTTCAGTTCTCAAGTCTCCATAACATTTGAATCTAACTCTGTCTCCTTCCTTGTACTGATTCTTAGTATCATAAATATCTGCATTGTCGACTTGTGCATCAGAAGGCCGACATAATGCTATGAAAAAAAGAAAAGTTTACTTTATTTAGATTCTACAGTTCATTGGATATATCATTTGCATGCAAGGTATCAAGTATATGGTTGTAGGGATGCTTGTGCCTGGCCGAACCGAATTGCAATCCTTAAAATCATGTGACTTTTTGTCTCTTTTTCCCTCCCCCTCACTGATTTGCATATGTAGGCTTCTGATTCATTTTGGTATTCGGCAAAATCTTTCAAGAAGGGTTCGGGGGTTCGGCCAAAACCAAATGAATCCCTAATTCATACATAAGGTCAATTAATGGAGGAATGCTTCAGTATCTTGTCCTAAAACTGCCCATCCCTAATCTATTTATAATTTCTAATGTGGTAAGGTTTGTAGGTTTCACTTGTACTGGGATATGTTCTAGGATTATTCACTAAATTATTTTGCCAAAAGCTACTCAGGTTTTGCTGTCAGCTAAAAATATTTCTGTATGAATGGGCTTCACATATGATTACCAGGTGATATCTGGGGCAGATATGGGGTTAAATCTCCAAAATATCAGTAAAAATACCTCAATAATATACTGTAACTTCATGTTTACTATCTCTATAGCATAAAGCAAGATAAAATGCATTTGTAACTTTATGTTTAATGCAGCCTGATTACTGTCTGCATTATTTTTACAACAGTAAACCCCCCATTTATATTAAAATATGCTTGCTGGCACCAAGGATAAAAGGAATACACATCACACTGTATGGCTTAAAAGTATTTCAAATTTATAGTTAATGCTGCTTTTTATTACTCATCTTTCTATTCAGTCCCTCTTATATTCTAGTCTATTATTCATATCAATGCATGGTTGCTAGTGTAATTTGGACCCTAGAAACCAAATTGCTGAAATTTCAAACTGGAGAGCTGCTGAATAAAAAGCTAAATAACTCCAAAACCACAGATATAAAAAATGAAAAGCAATTGCTAATTGTCTCAGAATATCACATCACATAAGCGAGCTTAGCTCTGTGATTGCTAAAGCTTTTTACTTAATTTTTCAGGATTCATTGAGGTCTGGCATGGTGCCGAGAGACTGGAGAATTGCTAATGTGGTGCCGCTATTCAAAAAGGGATCCCATTCTCAGCCTCAAAACTATAGCCCAGTTTGTCTGACATCTGTGGTAGTAAAGCTTTTTGAAGGGTTAATAAAGGATAAGATACTGGACTTTATAGAAAATCAAAATACTTTGAGTCTGTGCCAGCATGGTTTTATGCATAATAGATCTTGCCAGACTAACTTCATTTCTTTTTATGAAAAGGTAGTGGCAGTGGATGTGATTTACTTAGACGTTGCTAAAGCATTCGATACAGTGCCTCACAAAAGGTTACTGGTTAAATTAAGGAATGTTGGCCTGGAACATAGTATTTGTACCTGGATAGAGAACTGGCTAAAAGATAGACTACAAAGAGTGGTAAATGGAACAATTTCTAATTGGACCAGTGTTGTTAGTGGAGTATGGCAGGGCTCTGTATTAGGTCCTTTACTTTTCAACTGGTTTATAAATGACCTGGAGGTGGGCATTGAAAGTACTGTTTCTATTTTTGCAGATGATACTAAATTGTGCAGAACTATAAGTTCCATGCAGGATGTTGCCACTTTGCAGATTAATTTGACTAAGTTGGAAAACTGGGCAGCAAACTGGAAAATGAGGTTCAATGTTGATAAATGCAAAGTTATGCACTTTGGCAAAAACAATATAAATGCAAGTTATACACATATGTCAGAATGATATTTATTGACTTCAGCTCAGCATTTAACACTGTTATACCACAGCAATTGGTAAGGAAGCTGGAACTGCTAGGCATAAACACTTCCCTCTGTAACTGAATCCTGGACATTCTGACTGATAGACCCCAATATGTCTCAATAGGGGAACACACCTCTGAGGTTATAAAACTGAGCATAGGCTCGCCCCAAGGATGTGTGCTTAACCCACTTCTATTTACCCTGCTGACACATGATTGCACTGCCCAATACTGTGAAAATCACATAATCGAGTTTGCAGATGATACAACAGTAGTCTGTCTTATTAGGAAAAGTGATGAGTCTGCATACAGAAAAGAAGTAAGACATTTGACAGACTGGTGCCAAAACAACATCCTGACTCTAAATGTCAAAAAGACTGAAGAAATTGTTGTTGACTTTAAAAAGAACTCTGCTACTCATCTACCACTGTACATCAATTGCTCCCCAGTTGAGATAGTCAACAGTGTAAAGTTCCTAGGCTTGCATATGGCAGACAACCTCTCCTGAACCCTAAACACCAACATCACAAAGAAAGCTCAACAATGCCTACTTTTTCTACGGAAGCTAAAGAAAGCCAGTCTCCCCCCTCCCATTCTCGTAACATTCTATCGAGGCACCTTCGAGAGTGTTCTCTGCAGTTACATCACGCTATGATTTGGAAACTGCACAGTCGCAGAACAAAAATCTCTTCAGTGGATATTGAAAACTGCAGAAAGGATCATAGAAGAACCTCTATTACCCATCTCACCCGTCTCATTCTCTCTTCTCTCTCTTGCCATCTGGAAGGAGGTTCCGCAGCATTAAAACTAGAACTGCTAGACACTGCAAAAACTTCTTTCCACAAGCCATTAGAGTGCTTAACATGATAACATTATAAAAACTAAATATTTCTGCACCTGTCACCTTATGTGTATCCACAAATGCTCTTTCTCTTTCTTTATGCAAATGCACCATGGGGAGGGGGCCTGAGTGAACGTGATTTTGATACGCTTTATAACTGTATATAGTCTGTATTGACAAATAAAAGAATCTTGAATCTTGAATCTAAATGGCAGTTTGTGGGTCATTTCCTTAACTGAGAAGGATCTAGGGGTTTTTGTAGATAACAAGTTGTCAAATTCTGGGCAGTGTCATTCTGTGGCCACTAAAGTTCTGTCTTGCATAAAAAAGGGCATTAACTCAAGGGATGAAAACATAATTATGCCTCTTTATAGGTCCCTAGTAAGGCCTCACTTAGGGGCAGATTTACTAAAGGGGCAAAGTGGCTAATACTAGTGACAATTCACTAGTGTTACCGCCCCCAGGGACATCGCCGACTTACTAATGGGTGCAGGCGCCAATTCACTAGTGAAAGAAACTGGCGGTAGCGGTCATTCGCACTCTATCACCAGACGACTTTTCGCTCTGGCAAACGGTCGTTACTTCGCATATTCTACTAAAGTGAAATTCCGCATTTTAGTGAATTGTCGTAGTCTGAGCGCATTTGCGCCTGTCGAAGTGTTGCGCTGGGCCGGAATAGGTCACTGGCAACAAGTCGCCCTTTAGTAGATCTGCCCCTTAGAGTATACAGTGCCGTTTTGGACTCCAGTCCTTAAGAGGGATATAAATGAGCTGGAGAGAGTGCAGAGACTAAGTGCAACTAAACTGGTTAGAGGGAAGGAAGACTTAAATTATGAGGGTAGACTATCGAGGTTGGGGTTGTTTTCTCTGGAAAAAAGTCGCTTGCGAGGGGACATAATTACACTTTACAAGTACATTAGAGGACATTATAGACAAATAGCAGGGGATCTTTTTACCCATAAAGAGAATCACTGTACCAGAGGCCACCCCTTTAGACTAGAAGAAAAGAACTTTCATTTGAAGCAACGTAGGGGGTTCTTCACAGTGAGGACAGTGAGGTTGTGGAATGCACTGCCGGGTGATGTTGTGATGGCTGATTCAGTTAATGCCTTTAAGAATGGCTTGGATGATTTCTTGGACAGACATAATATCAAAGTCCTTTTGTGATACTAAATTCTATAGTTAGTATAGGTATGGGTATGTATAATTTTAAGTGAAGGTATGGAGGGGTGTGTGTATGGATGCTGGGTTTTTATTTGGAGGGGTTGAACTTGATGGACTTGGTCTTTTTTCAACCTGATTTAACTATGTAACTATGTAACTATGCATCATGCTAAAAGTTAACAACCACTTTAATCTATCAGAAAGGGTGTAAACTGTATGTAAACCATGAGGGATACAGAGTAGATACAGATGCCAGAAATAGGCCTTGGTGTGGAGTGTGGCTGAGGGATAAAACAGTCCAATGTGTGTAAAGACTTCCCACACACTACATGCAGTCATAACATGGTGGTGGTGGTGGTGCTTTGTTCCATGGACACCTGGTGTGGTATCACAATGGTACTACAATCAGCAAAGCAGGAACCGCACACACTGAAATTAGTGGAAAAAATAAATATTGGGTAAATCCTTTTTCCATGAATTTCAGTGTGTGTAGTTCTTGCTTTGCTAATTGAGGGATACACCAGAACAAAGGGGCATATAAAGTGCCAAAAAGGGCACCCCACAGTCTGCCAGATTGAAATTCTACTGCTTAAATTCACTTTTTTAAAAAAAAAAACACATATAGGTGGAAGAATGTGGCATGCCCTAGTTTTACTCTTTGATAATTTTGCCTCAATGACTGTATATTTAGATCATCTAAAACTCATATGTAAACCTTTTCAAGAGAAATTAAAATGAAAATTTTTCAGATACAATTGTAGTGGGGAAAAATTCACTCGAAAATTCTCACCATGGAGAAAATTAGCAAGGAAAGGGCGATGTTGATAATGAAGTAGCTGCTCTATGTTTATAATGCTATTTTGCCAGCCTGAACCTGTAGAAATTTCTCTTGATGAAAAAACATACTTGTGCTTTTAGTAAATTGGAGAAAATTCACCGGAAAAAGTTCACCTGGAGAAGAGCCATGAATTTTCACCACTGCAAAGTTAATTCTCCAAAACTTGGTGTATTTTCCTTTTACTAAATTGGCGACGTTTAGGGGAATCTTAATTTTTGGTGAAGTTACTCCAAATTTTTACTTTCACCCTTTAGTAAATATGCCCTGTGTGCTTACCTTCTGAAACCTAGAGTGATACTTTATATACAAATAGCACTCAAGTATACTCTCTTACTTCAGGTACACTCATGGAAATGTTTTGCAACAATATTGTCAGGGTTTATATTAATTAGGAATGCTCTGGTGTGGTTAGGCATCGTGTAGCCTCATGCTAACAATTTTGTGAGGAAGCATGTTAACCAAAGGATAGACTCCTAGGGGTATAATTACCAAAAAGTGAAAATATAGCTCAATACAGTCTGCCAAAGTGAAATTCCTCCACTCTCTATTCATTTCTATGGGGTCTTTAAAGACATATTTATCAATTGGCAGAAGTCAGTGCTCACCCTTTGATAAATACACTCTTAAAAATCCCATAGAACTGAATTAAGAGTGGAGGAATTTCACTCTGACAGACTGTCATGAGCTCTAAAATAAATACATTTTTTGGTAAATATGCCCCTAGGAGTCTATCCTTTGGCTAACATGCTTCACCACAAAATTGTTAAAATTTGAGTATACTGTATGTGGCAGACCATGGGAATATTACAGTTTAAGTTTCTGGGGTGAGAGCATGAAACAATGAGTAAGGTATTAACAGTGCATTCTTTTATATATCAGGTTGTGAAAATGAGTTCATCTTTCTCTTGTGAAGTGTGTTGTTGAATGAAGGTTAAAACTTGGTAACAGATCATTGCACTTACACAACAAAATGGGGGAAATGGTGAACTTCCATAACAAAGTGATCAACCTCATTACATCTCTTGAGGAAGAGAATTCATCTTAAACTAATGATGGAAGACATGGAGGATCATTCTCATAATATGAGGGTGAATGGTCTCCCTCAAATCAGTCTAGCTCAAACAGTTGTTACAATATTTGTAGACTTCCAAAGGCAGGGAACTATCTCACCATAAAGGAACAGTAACAAAACATGAAAATATCATGCACTGTTGCCCTTCACTGGTAAAACTGATCTGTTTGCTTCAGAAACACAACTATAGTTGTGCTACTGTGTAGCAATAGCGGACATTGAAAAAGGCTATATAGTACAGGTTAAACAGTGGATAACAGATAACACCATTATGTTCTACAGAGCTTATCTACTATCTGCTGTGTAACCTGAATCTTTTCTCCTGTGACACTTGTATCAGTACACTGCAACACTGCATTATACTTTTAATTCTTTAAAACACAATTTTTTTTATGTTTTTTAACTCCAACTGAGATAATGCTAATGGAACACATTCATCACATAAAAAGGAGCTAAAAGAAGAGCTAGTGACTACACAGGGCATACAGTATCTAAAGTATACAATAGCCTGTCCACAGTACTTGAAGCCACAATAGCCTAATCATGTTGACTTATCTACTATACAAAATAATGTGACTTTGCAACATCAACCACTCTTTTGCATGCACATGAGTTAAAATACAAATGGGGCTACATAACAATGTTTTTGATAACATGGGGCCACTACAGTGATTTAAAAGCTGGATGAATCTCAAAGGGGCAAATTCACTAAGATTCGTAGTTGTGCCAGTGTCCGCTATGCCACACTTGCCAGGTGTATTTTCGCCAGCGCTACGCAAATTCACTAAAATGCGAAGTTGCGCTCAGGGGAAGTGTAAGGTTGCGAAGTTGCACTAGCGTTAATTCACCAAGCAAAGCGAAGTTACGCTAGCGATGTTTAATTTGCATACAGCGCCAAATTGAAGTTACAATGGAGGTATATGTAGCATCACTACACAAGCCTGGGAAACCTTCAAAACAGCAAATACAATTTTTATTTTGCCCTACACATGTGCCCACTGTATAGTTAAGGTGCCATGAGTCAGGAAATGTAGGGGGGAAGGGGGGTAGACCCAAAAAAAATTTCGATCTTTTTCAGCCTATCACCCATAAAAAAGAAAAAACGCCAGCGTTTTTTGAGACTTAGAAAATTGTTTTACTTTTTTTGAAGCAATCCCTATCTACTCTACAGTATTGCACTTCACCTGGTCTGAGGTGGCGAAGGAAGTCTGGCGTAAAAGGTAGCATACAGAAAAATGTGCGCGTCAGTGAATTTGCGTAGTTATCTCCGTTGCGCAAATTCGCCAGGCGTAAGGGTGCGAAGTAACACTAGCGAATTTACGCCAGTGTCCGTGAATCGGCGAATTAACCCAAATGCACTACGCTAGCGAATTAACGTTAGCTTTAGGCGCTTATTCCTTTAGTGAATTTGCCCCAAAAAGATCGTAATTTTTTTTTTTCTGGATATCCTCCTTCTCCCCTAAATTTGCTAACAAATGGCACCTAAACTATACTGTGGGCACATGTGTAGGGCATTATAACAACTTTTATATAATTTTATTAAGGTTCCCTGGCCTTGTGTAGTGTAATGTATTTGCTGCAGCATATACGGCCATTGTACTTTAACTGCACGCCGTATGCTAATTAGCCAACGCTAGCGTAACTTCAAACTGCTGAGCGTAATTTCGCTGGTGTAATTTCGCCAGCGTTCGGTATCCTGTGCACAACTTCAGATCTTCGTGAATTATCATTGTCCAGACGAATTTACGCTTGGCGAAGTGTTGCGATGTGTGCGAAGCCATCGCTGGCGAATTTTCGCCTGTTAGTGAATTAGCCCCATAGTGTCTAGGGTCCCTTTAGATGGAGAATTACACTGGAGGATTCTTAAAGTAACAGCCCAGTCCAATAGGCATAACCAACTGGGATGGTTGATCTCAATTAACATTTGCAAGTAACCTAAAGCCACAATATAATAGACCCTTATCCTGTGTAACTACAGTAAATTACTATGGGGCCTTTATTCATGTACCTGTATAGATTTACAAATAAAACCTTTTTAATTGCAACAAATTGGCAAAAGATTTTTTAGGGGTGATCTTTTGATCTTCACCCCCAAGGTTTCCATTGGAGTTTGTAAATTAGTTATTCATTCAAAACTTCAAATCCTGCAGATTGTACCATTCATGTGTAGTTATGCTGAGTTCTGTTGTTTATTTCTTATATTGTTATTCTCTATTGTTTATTCTAAACATTTTCATTAGCCTATACACTATTGGTAGTATTTTTATGTTAAAATGTCAGAAAATTGCCTCAACTGCATGGGAAGTATTATACTAAAATCCAGTGGTATAGCCACTGTTGCCCAAAATATAGATTTCTATTCAATTCTTGAACGGGAAAACTCTATGACTATGACATTTACATTAGCCCCACACAATGGACCATACAGATATTCCAAAAGGGTTTAACTTCTCTTTTAAAAAGACAAAATAATTAGACGAGTTGAAAAAGGGCAGAGGGAACCTTGGTTCAAGACCCATTTCAAAAATGATCTCACCCCATTGAGAAATAATAACTTTCTGCTTGTCATATTTGACCTCATCCTCTGACAAACAAGAGGTGGCGGCTATATGAATAACCAAAGACCTCCCCACTTATCTGAAGCTGAAAATAAGAGACATATTTTTTACTTTTACTAATACAAAATATATATATATATATGTATAATGAAGCAATAGAATTCTTAATGAATCAGATGAAAATTAAGCGTAGGACTGGCCAGATATGGGATGACTTTGACGTAGTTGGCCAGCTTAAATATATTGCAATATATGGACAAACAATCCCTGTTTTGTTTAAAGGGTAAGGCATTTTTTAGTAGCAGTATGCACAAAATGTCGCTGTCTTAAATATATTGATAATGGGTTGAGTGCAGAGGACTCTTGTATGTGTCTATATGTATTTTGTGGTCACAGCCTCATTGCACCCCCGCCTAATGTTTTTAAAAAATAGTGGTGAGCACAACTTTCCCTTGTTTGTTATAGTTATACAAGAGCAGTGACCAGCTCTATGTTGTAGCTCCCACCCTTCCCAGCTATAGTCAGGTGATCCCACTGGTGTCTAATAAAAGGGCAGCCAAGTATGGAGGTTTACTTTGAAAGCAGCAAGTTAAGTTGCAGGTAAAACCTAGTCCCTTTGTAAAATGTATAATGAAGCAATAGAATTCTTAATGAATCAGATGAAAATTAAGCGTAGGACTGGCCAGATATGGGATGACTTTGACGTAGTTGGCCAGCTTAAATATATTGCAATATATGGACAAACAATCCCTGTTTTGTTTAAAGGGTAAGGCATTTTTTAGTAGCAGTATGCACAAAATGTCGCTGTCTTAAATATATTGATAATGGGTTGAGTGCAGAGGACTCTTGTATGTGTCTATATGTATTTTGTGGTCACAGCCTCATTGCACCCCCGCCTAATGTTTTTAAAAAATAGTGGTGAGCACAACTTTCCCTTGTTTGTTATATATATATATATATATATATATATATATATATATATATATATATATATATATATATATAGGGCCCTATACGGATACAGGCCCTATAGAGTTAATCTTTTCACCATTTCCTTGGGTTATTGGGTAGAATCCCTGTTACAGAATAACCTTTACAGTGATAGGCTGAGAGATTTGATGACACTGCTCTGACACACTCCTATATAGTGAGTGCAGGGCGTGGCCTCTTCCTCTTTTGCTTCTGGATGTGATTCCAGCTGGATGTGCTCAGGAGGACTGAGTGCAATAGGCCCAGAAGAAGTCATGTGTCCAAGTCGGGGACCAGGAAACCCCGTGAATGAGGAACAGATATACTAGGGCAGACTTGTCATAGTCTCTCTAGGAGAGAAAGGCAGATAGGATAGAGAGAAAGAGCAGTTGAAGCTCCAACAAGGATTTGCAGTAAGGGAGTAGTTTCCCAGAGGCTCTGTGTGTTGCCTCCAGTCAGGGACCTCAGTGAGGAGGGACTGTAGAGTAGAAGCTGCTTTCCTGACAACTTCCAGGAGGGAAAGGTTGTACTGCATTTGCCTGTGTGAGCCTGCCTTTGATCTGTGTGAACTCTCAATATGCTGTTTTCCTCAAGCTCCTGCGTGAGTACTGATTGTTAAGAACCTCCTGGCGCCCAAGTTGTTTTTGTGTGCACAGTAGCCTGGGGGGGATGTAGTTGCACTACACCATAGAGGGAACGCTTCCACTTAGCGAAGGCCCTGCCCTGGGTGTAAGTCGCGTGTAACCCATGCTCTAGTGTTCTAGCTGGTGAATTTACCCCGAGTGGCCCAAATAGGTGTTACACACATATATATATATATATATATATATATATATATATATATATATCTCTGCTTGGTTCGGTAATCCGGTGCACCTTAGCACCCCTTTACCTCTCCGCCAAGCCTTCCCTTCTCAGTAATCTGGTGCTCGACCAGCACCCCTTTACTATTCCGATGGGATCCACCGTAGTCCTTCTTCTTGCCCTAGGCCTCCTTAACCCTATCCTTTGTCTTCCCTATACTCTGGGTCCCTAACTTGTGGGATGTCCACGGAAAACTAATTCCACTACACTCCTAGTTGGGACAAGAAACTACCCATTCTAACTTCCCTACCTCAGACACCTAGTGCCTGCTAACTACAATCTTCTATCCTAAGTTCTACCGTTCTTTCCTTCTTACTGTAGATCTTCTTCAAAACAGAGCTTCCTTCTCTGAAAGCATCCTCCCATTAAAGACATTAATTCTAGGGTGTGGCTCCTTTTTATACCCTCTAGCACTCTGAGCTCCCTCTAATGGTGGGGGAATGAATTACACTTTTTTACCCTGGAGCACCACCTCGTGACCAGTTAACCACATAACACTCTCAACAATTTTAACACATACATTCACACATTATTCAAACACTTTTAAACACAAGTCAGCTACACCAACTGGTTCACCCTCACACAAGCCTGACACTAGTAATAGCTATAACTTGCCATCTTACCTGACGCAGAAATCCCTCGCATGGACCTAGTCTTTGCAAGGAATGCCTGGAAAAGTGAGGCAAGATGCCAGACCTGCTATAGAAAGCTCCACCCACTAAAACTATAGAAAATTCACTTGGTTGTGCCTAACATAGTGGCACCCATTTGAATTAGGGTTTCCTTGTCCTGTTAACCTATTACCCTTTTAACTGCATTGGGCAGTCCCTGTCACATTGCTTTCACTTTACATTAACAGCAGTAAACCTCACCAGGTATGAAAACAGTAAAACTCCAAACCTCCTTCTGTACTTAATACTCACAACATACATTTTACTTTCTGGATGCCAATTCTACATAAGGAAACAAAAAGTGTTATGAGAGGTCTCATCACTAGTGATGGGCGAATTTGCGCCGTTTCGCTTCGCGGAAAAATTCGCGAATTTCGCGAAACGGCGAAAAATTCTCGAAATCGCGCCGGCGTCTCGTTTTTGACGCCGGCGCCCGTTTTTGATGCCGGCGCCCGTTTTTTTGACGCCGGCGAATTTTTGCTGCGAATTTTCGCGGGCGTTTCACGAATTTATTCGCTGGCGGCGAATCGCGCAAATTCGCCGCGAATTCGCGCCTGGCGAATAAATTCGCCCATCACTACTCATCACACCAATCAGGTCTACTTATAGCTGAACCTTCAATTTTGCCCACAGCAGTGAGAAGGGAGTTACAAGAAAGATGTTGAAAGCAGATTCCTCCACAAGTTTTAAAATGTATAAACCATTCTTGCTGGTTTTTGTATTCTGAATTTGCCATTGATTAAACATTGTCACATAAACTCAGTTTATAAAGAGGTTATGAAGGAGCACCTATCAGTTCTGTGTTGATACCTCTGCTTTCTATGATAGAGCACATGAAGGAGCTGCTGCTCTTCAATGATCAATACAAACCAGTAAATATTACTCACCTAAACATTTTGGCATTGGGTTCCATCCATTTTCTGTGCAAGTAGATTTGCCATACTTGCCTCTATTATACCAACTGTGTGATTCTTTGTATACAGGATCAAAGTCACCATTACAACTATACCAAAGAATAGCATTTTTTCGTGCAGGAAAGTAATCACCAGAGAAAAACATTCCATTCTGGAGATCAGGTCTGTCACAGATTTTATCTACAAAGAAAACAGAAATAAAAATCATACAGTACAATTATATTAAATTCACAGTTACCTGAAGAATACCGAAGTGACAGATGATGGCCCCCGTGAGCTCCGCTGTGCTGACTCTGCATGTGCGGTCAGTATTTCTAGAGGGGACAGTAAGACTGTGCAGGGGGAGGCAGGGAGGGGGGCCAGTGGAGGGGGCACTGGGGACTTTTGGCTTAAGAGGGGTATAGTTTTCCTTTAATCGATTTTTATAGATCATTTAATAACAATCACCAGTAAAATTGCCTCTATGTATTATTATTATTATTATTATTATTATTATCTGTAACTTTGTGTTTTCTTACCTTACTTGCTACAACAGTATGCAACCCTTATGGTTAAACCTCAATTTTTCTAAAGTTAAAATTGCCATTGACTTGCATAGTATCTTGCCCCACTGTGCATCATCACTGAGGCAGTTGTATGTATTCATGCAAAGCACACCAACAGTGAGAAAAATGAAGGAAGTGGAGAGGAGTTGGGGTTCCCTTTCACTTTGTCATTTGGCGATGACCATGAACTGGCTGACAAGATGAATTAGTAGATTACATTTTTAAATTGACCTATCCCCCAAATGGCTATTATTCATAGTACATGGATATTGGTCAGGATCAGTGGGCCCGCATACACTGAGCTAGTGGCAGATCACTCCTACACCTGTTACCCTGGTAACAGGACTAAACCCTAGTGGAGAAATGGAGCAATAACAGTAACCAATCAAAACAGAATAGATAGGCAAAGGCAAGGTCAGACAGGCAGGAGGTCAATTCAAGTAGCAGAGGTCAAAACAACAGGCTGAAATCAAACATAGGAAACAGTAAAGCTCAGTGTCTCACCAAGACAACGTTTACTTTACATTGATTCTAGGACTCAACAACCTTTTAAGTGTAGTGCACGTTGGCACTGTGATGCAACAAGTATGAGTGTATGCAGCCATAAGTCTAGACATGCGATGTTACTGGAGGGGAGGGATGTGCTAAGAAATGTGGTTTGCCTGAAAAGAAGGGAGCTGTTGTTTTGAGTTACTGAATTTGGGTGAACACACATATATACAGTACATATAGTAGAGTAGGTCTTAGGGGCAGTTTTATCAAAAGGTGAGCTCACCACAAAAAGATTCACTCGCTTTCTGTTCATTCATATACGATTTTTAGAAGTGTATTTTTCAAATGGTAAACTCTAATTTTCACCCATTGATAAATATATTTCTAAAATTCCATAGGCATAGTGGTTGAGTAGCTGCTACTACACAGCAGGCAAACATATAACACAGAGGTCACACATTACTTGCACCAGCCTAAAGTTTCTCAATAGCAGCAATGATCCAGGACTTCAAACTTGTCACATGGGGTCTCCATCTTGGAATGTGTCTGTGACACTCACATGCTCAGTGGGCTCTGAGCAGCTGTTGAGAAACTAAATTTAGGTTTTGTCACAAATTAATAAACAGAAAATGAGGTTGGCCTGTAATATACGCTGATGCTACAAGGCTGATTATTAAATTATGATGCTAGTTGCACTAGTTGCACATGGATTTGCCATGTAGTAATTATCTGTATTAATTACTAATCAGCCTTATATTGTGACATTTATATTCTATGTTTACTGTATATTGTGTTTTGGTCCCTAAACTCAATAAGTGACAGCAGCACAGAGCATGTGCAGTGAATCAGCATAAAAGAAGATGGGGAGCTACTGGGGCATTTTTGGAGACACAGATCTTCCCTGCTAAAGGGCTGTGGTTGCCTTGGGCTGGTACAGAAACCCAAAATATAATGTATAACATTTCTAGCCTACTTCTTTAGTCAAGCTTTAGTTCTCCTTTAAGAAAAAAATATAGCGCAAAGTTTATTTTGTTTAACAAAAACATCACTAAGTTACAGAAAAATAATGTCAATATCAAGTATGTGAAACATATATGTCAGTCTCATTATTAAACCAATAAAATGCAAGCAAACTTATTACCAAATAACAAATCGGGTCTTTTTCTATCTTCTCACTGTTTTAGAATAAACAAAAAATAAACAACCTTTCCCCAAAGGGCTGCTGTTAAACAATACAACTTCGTAATTGGAATTTCTTACAAATAGTTGAAAAACAGTACATACTCATCTAATGTAAACTCCTGCTTCCCAGTATACTTGTTTACATCTTTACACTGCAATCAATATGAAGTTACACAACTTTAAATCGTTCCACTACAGTATAAGGCAATGTGGTTCTCCTGCAGAAGCACTTACCCAGAGTATCACAAGAGATTATAATAAACGGGGGTGCTTATATTTTTATCACATTCTTTCAGTTTAAGAATGATTTCAATATGATTCAATAAATATTTTTGTATTTTAATAATTTGTTGGATGTTAATGAGGGAATATTAGGCCTATTGTAATGATGGGTTTGGTGTAGGTCAATGACAAAATTAAAGATTTGTTGCCCACAAGATATTGCCACTCCCGCAGGTGACAGTAAACAAAGATCCTTTTAATTCAGAGGAATGGAGGTCTTCACACTTTCTTGCGAACTTTAGGATGGATTGAGCTATCTGAAAAATCAAAATGCCATGTCCTCTGAGCACAATTCATCTCTAATGTACTGTATGTGGGTGCATTAGTGCACATGACATTTGTAGCTTACACATCTGGGAAGGTACCATTAACATTTGGAGCATTATGAAAGAAAAAATATGACAAAGGAGACCCCAAACTGTTGAGCAGCTAAAATCCTAAAATCAGGCAAGAATGGGACAATATTTGACTTTTAAAAAAGCAGCAACTGGTCTCCTCAGTTCCTACATGGTTACACAGTGTTATTAAAAGAAGAGGTGATGCATTATAGAGAGAAACATGCCTCTGTCCAGCATGAAACATGTTGATGGCATCAAATTGAAAACAAACATATATTTTTCAGACATCGCCATAGTCCTCTAGAGTGAAATTCCATAAAAACAATATATAGCTTACAGATGCAGCCAATTAAAAAATGTCAGTCTCTTAGATTATTTCTTGCCGACCCCTTCACAGTCTCTCAACTGTATATATGTCCAAAATCAAGCGTATATATACTCCCAAAGGGATATGTATAAGAAGAGATCAGCGCCTGTGGCAACAGAAATTAAAAACAAGCATAGCGTAATCCGTTCATAATATGGGATATTACCCCTTGCATACACTAGATGTTAAATAGGTGTATTCTCCCCTTTTCCCTTCAGGTGACTGTTAATGGGGGGATAAATTAGCGATAGAGGTGAAGAAAAGACGATGCCTTTCCTATAAACCGCAGTATATTCCAGGGGTGAAGCGCCTCCACCTTCTATGTAAAATGCCTACTTGCAAACCACTGCTGTGGTGTTATGCATACAACGAGAAGCCCTTTCTGGTCCCTCCTTCAGGGTTTGCCGCTCCTTCCAAGTCCCAAGCCAGGAATAAAACCAGTGATAGTGTAATACCGTTTTTTATTAAAAACGAATTAAAAACAATTAAAAAATTTTACACTCACATTTACCCTGGCGGGTTTTCGGCATTCAGTCCAATAAAAAGTTTGTATGGGGTCCCAAGGGGTAGTCCTGTTAACTCACTCCAGACTCCCTCGAGGTGCCTTGCTTCTGGGCTGTTGTGTCCCCCAAACTGTGCCTAACGCGTTTCGCTGTGTGTTATCAGCTTCCTCAGAGGTGTCAATTCCACCACTCTCCATTCATTACTTGGAAATTTTTAAAGAGTATTTATCAATGGGTGAAAGCGAAAGTTCATCCTTTGATAAATATGCCTTTCAAGATCCCATAGAAATGAATGGAGAGTGGCTGAATTTCACTCTAGAGGACTGTGGCGATCTCTAACTTCACTTTTTGATAAATATACCCCATAGACTCCATTTTATCCCATAATACAAATTTTGAAAATGATTTCCTTTTTCTCTGTAATTATACAACAGTATCTTGTACTTCATTCAAACTAAGACATAATTAATTTTTATTAGGCGCAAAACCAGCCTATTGGATTTATTAAATATTGAAATTATTTTTTAGTAGACTTAAGGTATAAAGATCCAAATTACAGAAAGATCTGTTATCCGGAAAACCCCAGGTCCCGAGCATTCTGGATATCAGGTCCCATATCTGTATTACAAATTTACCAGCACAATGCAGGTAAATTTGTAATGCTGGCCTCATCCTTGGCAGATGTTTTACCAGCTAACCCTATATGCAAGTTTAGTAACTTATATGAAGTCACATCATGCTGCTGTTCTACCAGGTACTAACCAGTTACCTACCTGTAGTTCAGCTCACATGTATCTTACTTTATATGTATATGTGCATGATATTGTTTAGTATACCTAAATGCACTTTGTAGTAGTTGCTATGATATGCTGTATCTCATATCAGTTAGTTAAGTACTATCAATTTCTATGATTTCAGTGATCTAAAGATTCACTGCAGTGCACCTCAGAGTATGTCCACCGGCACTCATGCAGGGTATAGACTCTCCACTACACCATACCACCAAGCAATAAGATGGTGATAAGTCTCAAGTGCACAAAGGTGACAACACAGAGTTTCAGAAATGCCCATGTCATCCAAGAACCCAAAGTTATGTGTCACCCTGCAACTCAATCTTCTATTTTAAAAGTGATATGTTATGAACGAGCCAAAAATTGATTACACATCAACTTCTCATTATTACACTCCACCACATACCTATCCTAGTGTTAACAAGGCCACAATGGACTTTGGCAAGTTCTTTGCATGACATGAGTCAGTCACCAAAAGAATTGTAGATTTTATCAACCACCCTGAAGGCTACAGAGCTTGTTGATCATCCTTTTAAAATACTATTAGAGACTTACATCTATCATACGGTGAGGCAATAGACCTCAGTTTTGATCAAATATCTATAAAGCAAGTCTGCAGAGCATGATACAAGAATCAGGGTGATCAACATAAACCACTCAGAGAGTGGTCTCAAAATGATAAATGTTAAATACTATGACACTTTTCAAAAGAATAATGGTTTTCCTAAAATATTTAAAGGGGATCTATCGCGAAAATCAAATTCTCCTAATGGGCAGTTGAGGTGGAAATAATAAAATCTTCAAATATATTTCTTTAGCAGAGGTAAAATGAAATATTAATAAATGCAATTAGAGTTCTTTCTCTGAGAGACAGTTCAAGCTACTGCTGAATGGGAGTGGCTACTCACTAGCTATGATGTCACTTAGCAACTATCAAAGTCCCACCCTCCTCCTTGCTGAATAACATCCTCACACCAACTGCTACTCTGGAAGCTCCTTGTCAGAAAAGTAAGGCTGTCAGGTCTGCACATTCTCTCAGTCAAGTACAGACGAAAGATTGCTAAATATTGATACTGATGTTTATACAATGTTTGAGGGAGTTTGGCTTTTTTTTGGATAAATAATTTTTCTATGTATGTTTGTATAATTTTCATTAATACAGTGCTACTTATGTTCACTTCACTGTACAGCAGAACAATAAATTAATAGAATAAACAGGTCATTACATTAATAAATTTAAATAAATTCAAAGTACAAGTAGTAAGAGCTTAGTGTCAAAGAGACAAAAGTGTCATTCCCCATTGATCTTACAATCTGAGTGTAGATCTACTATCTCTGTGTTGAACCCTGCCTGGTATCAATTTATTTGACTATTTCTTTTTCCACAAATATTGCTTAGGCAGTAATGTATCAATTTTTCTTTATGTAGTGCTTGGCTACAGATATTATAATCTGGGATCTTTTCTTCACAAGATAAATTATTGCAATTTGCCTCAATTATCTAACCCAATTTCTTACATACAAGTATAAAACACCCTAAATTGCACCCTAATATACCAGTGGTCTACTGAACATCCAACAAGCATAGATTTTCTTGGCTGCTAACTCACCTTCTGGGAACAAACCCCCTTATATGTGTATTATATGTTGTAAGACTACCTAACTGTACAAAGAGGCCAGAAAGCCATATATTTTTGGAAAGTGCAAATTCAAATGAATCCAACAGGGATAAATATGTCTTGCTACTCCAAACTGCTAAGTGTGCTAAAAAAACACCTAATAAATAAAAATGCAAGGCTACAAGTCCAATAAAATCACAATAATCAAATTAAATTGTGCAAATCATTAAAAAGCTAAAATACAGCCTGGTTAACCCTTTCACTGCCAGCTAATTTGCCTAATTTGGTGCTTTTATTGCCAGCCCATTTTTGGACATTTTACGTTCACTTTAGGGGCTTTTCCTGGGAGGGTCTTTTAGTTTACCCAGGAAAACAATATATTGGTTTTTTTTGGACAACCGAAGATTTCAAAATATGCTAGAATTTGTATTTGATTTTTTCCCCATAATATAAACACATGTATCAGAAACATAATTTATTTTATGCACAAGAACACAACAACACAAAAATTGGTCAGCACTCACCCAAACCTCAGTTTGACAAACAGGTGCACGTGCAGAGTTGTCCACTGCAACTGGTTGAATATATCAATAGCAAAATCACAGCACCATCCAAATCTTGATAAATGATAAAAGCCTTTATTGGATTCCTGGCTCAAATCTCAAACAAACGACATTTCAGGCCTGCATGGCCTTTTTTCCTTTTTTCAAGTTGAAAAAAGGCCATGCAGGCCTGAAACGTCGTTTGTTTGGGATTTGAGCCAGGAATCCAATAAAGGCTTTTATTATTTAACAAGATTTGGATGGTGCTGTGATTTTGCTATTGATATGCACAAGAACACAACAGATTTGGAAAGTTATATGTCTCCTGAACGTACCAATACCAAATATATATACTGTAGTTTTATGGAGATTTCTCACTTATATAGGTCAAAATCTCCAGGCAGTACACTACCAAATTTTCAAAGCACCACTCCACAAAATTGCATACTTTTCAAGGCCAAACATTCCACTAACAGTAGGTTTACCATAGAAAAGTACACATTATTGGAAAGAAGAGAGTCTGATGAATCAAAAATTGGTAAATATATATTTGTACTCCAAACTATCAAGTTGCAATTCTTTCCTAAAGTTATAATTTTTTATAAAAAAAAAGTTATTTTTTAAAAAAAAAAAAAAATTACCTCAAAGCTAGCAGCTTGAAGCATCTTTTTTCACAAATACTATTAGGTACAGAGATAAATAACCCTAAATATAAAGGCATGTGGTCAGCTGAATAGTTTTATGTATAATGTTTTGGTTTACCCAAGTATGTGGCATGTAGGGGCCCCAAAATAAAGACACCTCATTCAAATTATCAGTTCTGTAATTCCAGATACTGCTAAATCAATACATTTACAGTAAAGGGGGCAAAGGTAGAAAGAAGTGCGTTCAACCCTGAAAACCATATATTTTTGGAAAGTACATATTCTGACGAATACATATTTGCTAAAAACGTCTTTCTACTCCAAACTATCAAACTGCAAAGCTACGCTAAATAAAATGTGCCGGACAACAACGCAAGCATAAAACTGCAATAAAATCACATTAATCAAATACAATCAAACAAAATAATCCAACAACGTGGTCAGAATTCTTGATCCAATAGTCACGCTGTGAATCTACAGTTTTCAGGAGAAAAACAAGAGGCAAAATGATAAAATGAAAAGCTGTAAGAAAAAAAAAGTATGTGTGCATTTGTGTATGCATGTGTGTATACTTCTTAAAGATGTGCATATATCATAGAGAAGAAAGGAATAAACAGCTTCAGGCAGTACTTAATAAACTGCAAGTGTTCATTTATTAGCAGTGTGCAACACTACATGTTTCGGGTACAAACCCTTTTTCAAGTGTGTCAAAAAGATGTGCGCATGTGTGTATATGTGAGCGTGTAAATTTGTGCAAAAGCATGTAAAAAAAAGTCAGAAATGAAAAAACCTTAATAAAATGCGTATTGTGTGAGTGTCACACAGGCCTGGACTGGGAGTCAAAATAGGCCCTGCCATTCCAAGTACACAGAGGCCCAAACAGCCCCTACCAGCCCAAACAGCCTCCTACCAGCCCACTAAATGGTAATTTTTTATGGAACCATACAGCAGCCCCTCTGGCATTTGCCAGAACCCACAGATTGCCAGTCCAGGCCTGTGTGTGTGTACATGCATGTATGTGTGTGTGTAAATGTCTGTATAAGTGTACAAAAAAGGCTACTTACCATTATGAAGTCTGTGAGGGTCCTTGGCAGCCATGGGGAGTCCTTAACCTCAGAGTCCACGCAGCAGGAAATCAAGAGTGCAGGAGCATGCTGGCTAGAAGGGGCAGATGCAGCGCAGACATACGCCTGCCTTTAGAAACCAGGTCGTCACAGGACCCACGTGGCCTCCCCTCCACTCCCCCTGCTTGTTGCCTAGGGTTTGGGAGTGTTTCTGAGCCCTCTGCATTGGCGGCAAGCATCACTAGTGCAGAGAGGAGCCCTTTCCTGCCAAGACCGTAAATACTATTGGGGGAATGTAATAAAAGTCGTTAATGGAAAAAAATATTCGCTATGTGAAAAGTTATGCCTCTGTGCAAACAATTTTGCCTTTGTGCAACTTTAATATAGCTTTTGCAAACCCGGAAACTGTTTAGCGACTATTTCCGACAAACCAAGAAGGTTTGCGAATTTTATAGTTAGCGCCAATGTGCAGTGAATGTAATAAAACTTCTACTGAGAAAGTCGTTATGTTTGCTCCAAAAGATTACGACACCTTCAAGCACTTCTTAAAAATGGGCAATGCACAATTAAAATTTGCAATATAATAACAGTTTAAGGAAGAGAATTAAATTGCGAAATGAGACTTTTCATTCTTATTTTTGCTAATTGTTTTGCTCTTTGTGACTTTTATTACATTCCCCTATGTGTTTGGTAGTTGAGGCTTTTTCCTGCAAAAATGTAGTACCTAAGTTTTTGGCAAGTAAAGGGTTAAAGGCCAAATTACCAGTAGTCACTCTGCAAAATGACATTTTTAAGTGAAAAACAAAGGACAATAATTATAAGATTAATACATTTTTTTTAAAAAGTCTGTGTGGGTCACTTGGTATTTTTTGTAGGAGGGGGCTGCTTGCATGCTGGAGGGTCTTTGAGGCAGGAAGTATGGGGATAGGAGTGGGTGGGGGCTGTAGGACATGTGCTCTTGGGTCAGTTCAGCCTAGGGTTGCCACCTGGCCGGTATTTTACCGGCCTGGCCGGTAAAAATGATGGTTGATCCCAATGTTATTAATAAAAATTTTTATTAATAACATTTTTTTTCCATAAAAGATGGCAACCCTAGTTCAGCCCAATGATGTAAGTGGTTTCAAAGCCCCCCTTATAGATTGATACAAAACTATTGATCTCCCCTGACCCAGCACCCCCCCCCAGCATCAGTAGTTTTTTTTAACATTGACAGCTTCTGTATAACACAAAATTGATCTTTTGTTTCACCCCCCTCTTTCCAGATAAACACGAGGAATGCTGCTGAATAAAACTCTCCCCCACTGCGCCCCCCCTGCCCAGCCAGCATCTGTAGTTTCACTATGAAAACTCTCTTTCCTTATTTCAACTCCCCTCTCCTCCCCAGAAAGACTTTTCCTCCCCGCCGCACATTCGTTTCTATGTGAGCAACTGAGCATGCGTGTTATTCAATGTGCTGCTGCTGTTTGATTCTCTTCTTATCCAATCGTGCAAACTTAGTGCTCAGTTAAAATATTACAGTTATCATAGTGATACCATTCCTAGCTGCTATTATTCTATCTGCTTCTGGGCTGCTCTGAGGTCGGGTCGGATTTTTAATATTTTAAGGTTATCAAAAACAAAGGAAATTAAGTTACCCTTTTAATGGAACTACAGGTAGCGAAATCTGAAGGGGACTTACCAGGACTTGTATTTCTTAAACCAGCCAGAGGTGTTAACCCCAAAGTTCAAAAATTACCAAAAAACTTGCAAAAGTAGTGAATGACACACCGGTCTTAATTCAAAAGGGTGCAAAATGTCCTATTTCCTTTCTTTAGGCCAGGGCCAGATGGGGAAGAAATCAACCTACGGGAATCCACAGGCTGATTTCAGCCTCCGGCCGCTAGCCGAATCTTTTTGACTGCTCATGTCCTCAAGTCTTGTGTCGGCTGCTGTGCGAAAAGACTCGGTCTCACATTTCTTTGCAGAATTCTACTAAGTCTGTTTGTGCAGGAGTCGACACAAGTGAGCAGACAAGATTTGGCTAGTGGTTGAGGGCTGAAATCAGCCTAATTTCTGCCCCATCTGGCCCTAGCAGCAGTAACAGTTCAAAAAACAAATGTTTCTTCTACCCATAGATCTTCTGACATCTCTCATGAAGAGATAAGGAACAAAGACCCTGGCAAGCACTGTCCCCTACGCTTGAACCTTTAGAGAAATGTCCAAAGAGGACAACCTTCCTAAAGAAAAATAGCACCAAGTGCTACTTATCAACACTTCTCTTTGCCAAGGACTCTAAGATAAGTGTAAAGTGCACAGAATATGACAACACACATCAAAACACAGCTTAACACTCTGGGCCAGCCCCAAGTTTACGTTGGAGAAAAGGCACTTAAAGGAAAACTATACCCCCAAAATAAATACTTAAGCAACAGACAATATTAAGTGGCATATCAAATAATCTTACCAAACTGGTATATATATTTAAGTAAATATTGCCCTTTTACATCTCTTGCCTTGCTGCCTCAGAGATTACCTGACCAGAAATACTACAACTCTAACTGTAACAGGAAGAAGTGTTGAAGCAAAAGACACAACTCTGTCTGTTAATTGGCTCATGTGACCTAACATGTATGGTTTGTTTGGTATGTTTGTGAGCACAGTGAATCGTACGATCCCAGGGGGCGGCCCTTATTTTTTAAAATGGCAATTTTCTATTTATGATTACCCAATGGCACGTACTACTAAAAAAGTATATTATTATGAAAATGGTTTATTTACATGAAGCAGGGTTTTACATATGAGCTGTTTTATGCATTATCTTTTTATAGAGACCTACATTGTCTGGGGGGGTATAGTTTTCCTTTAAGAGGGGAAATTACTTTGTTTACTTTGTATAAATATAAAAGGGGCCTATACACTCTCAGATGTTTTATTCACCAGTAGGTCTTTTAAACAAACATAAGAGCATCCATTCCTATCTAAAGAAAGGAAGTGCCACCTTGAGATATGGAAAGATTTTTTTATAGTAAGGACTGTAAAGTTGCAAAACTGTCTCCTTAAGGCTGTTGTATTGGAAAATTAATTTATTAGTTTCAAGAAAAGGAAGGTAGCCTCTTTAGAAAGCAAGTAAATGCCAATTTACTGAAATTAACTTTAGTACTAAATTAATCCAGAGACTGGTTCGATTGACCTCTTGGGGTTTGGGAACAGGTCTGAGCAGGTTTATGTGTAGCACAATCATTCTAAACCTGAGCATGCTTATTGGGACCATATATATATGTTAATTACATTCAGAATATTTAGTTTGATACACATATAATGCACCCCATCAGGGAGTAATTATTTTCTCAATACTACTAAACTACTAAACATGATATCGAATTTATATACTTACCTCTACATGTCAGGGGAAGAGACCAGCCATTCAAAGTACATATCCTAGATTCATTTGGTTTGTCGAGAGAATATCCCCTTTTACATTCCACTTCAACGATGTCGCCTAATTTGTATGCATTTTTCTTGTTCGTAATAAAACCATTGGCCACATAATCAGCCTGGCAAGTTATTTCTTAATCAGAAAAAAATATGAAATTTAGATAAGAATTACATTAAACATTGTACTTACATTATGAGAACATTGTGTTAAAAATCAGCAAATAAGTAAATGCCCACTTGAATGGATTCTAAATGATTTGGAAAGCAGTATTTGCCCTCAATTTATTTTACTTTTATCAAATGGTCCAAAAAACTAAACACTTCTCCGGCCTATGGAGCTTTTTAAAGAATATAAGAAGAAATCAGCAGAAGACCACTTCTGGCCAAGTCTTCCTCTGTATATGTTCTTTTTGCCTTTAATTTCTATTTACAATAAAATCTCATCTTTAGTTAACAGACTCTGCTCTGTCCTCTAGCTGTCTGATCCTATCCTAACCGCCTCTTCTGAGCTCAGTGCTCTGTCCCAGCAGAACTTTTTATGAAAGTATATTGTGTCTGTGTAACCTGCATTCATAAACTTTAGCATACATGTCTCAATGTTACTATTTGTTTTAGGAAAATGTGATGATGCTGGCAGATGGAGTGGGTATTTGCAGTACAAATGATGTGGTTTGGATGGGAAAGATATGTACAATGAGTGAATAGAATTACATGTTTGAGTGTGATTATACATATGAGTGAGTGGTATTAAACTTGTATGAGTGAGTGGGATTACATGTATGAGTAGGATTATAAATGTATGAGTGGGTGAGTATAATCCCACTCACTCACATGTATAATCCAACACATGCATGTAATCCCATTCATATTCATAATCCCACTCACTCATATTCATAATCCCATGCACTCATATGCATAATCCCACTCATACATATAATCCCACTCACTCATATGCATAATACAACTAATACTCATAATCCCAATCACTCATACTCATAATCCAACTCACTCATACTCATAATCAGGTACATATGGGTGAGTGAAATTATGCATATGAGTGAGTGGGATTATGAGTATAAATGGGATTATGCATATGGGTGAGTGGTATTATGAGTATGAGTGAGTGGGATTATGAGTAGGAGTGGCATTATGAGTATGAGTGGCATTATGCATATGAGTGAGTGGGATTACGAGTGACCTCCCTTCCTCTGATGCAGTTTGTTTCTTTATGTTGTTGTGTGGACACCAATGGATGCATCTGACCCTTGTTTGCAGATCTTCCTTAGAACAGAATTGTCAGTACTTGTACATGTATGAGTGAGTGGGATTACATGTATGAGTGAGTGGAAATACATGTATGAGTGGGATTATACATGTAGGAGTGAGTAGGATTACTCATACTTGCTAATAAAGTTACATTACAAAAAAACTTCTGAGCAAGGTCATCAGGCATGGCTGGATTTGCAAATATAAATGATGATGTAGCCAATAGAAAATGGCCGCCTGGTTGAAGCAGATCTTGCATTCAGGAAAATGCTACGGTGCAGGCTAACAAAGGGGAAAAATACAAAGACAATGATGCATTTGGTGTGGGGAATATGTGCCCAATCTATGTGCCCAAGACATGGTAAGGGTTTATAGGGTTTACATGTCCTTAAAAGACTCCCACCTTCCTCTCAGTAGAAATCCATACTGATGTAATGACAAAGCCACTACCAAGGTGTAAGTCTGCAGATATCAGATCTAAAGCTGCAGCTTTCTGATAAATTATTTTTAGGTGGAGATATAGGAGTAATGTTAACTACTTGTATGTGATATAATTACTCTCTATTAAAATATTCTATTTTGTCAGTGTTATTTATTATTATGCTATATAATACAGTTACGATCCTTAGGAGTGAAGTTCAGTGTAACTGTAACATAATGGGCATTCTAGAAAGAAGGATAAGTAGCTGTTGCTTTAATGAGGGATGGAATTAAGTAATGAAAAACCACAGAGGTTTATATGTATTAAGCTAGAGCTAGAAAAGACAACCCTCTTTTCTGTGGCTCCTCTAATAGTTAAAAATAAATATAGATAGATAGATAGATAGATAGATAGATAGATCGATAGATAGATATGTAAGGGGTTGTAAAGCGATGGAGAGTGTTGTGTGAGTGGAATGTTATCTTTTTGAGTGACAAAAATGTGCATGTATGTAAAATGTATGTGTGTTTAAAATTGTTGGGTGTAATTTGTGTTTTATAATGGCATTGGAGTTGGCTTGGTGTGAATTTTACCAGTAATGCCTCTGAAAAGTTGCTGATGTTAAGCAACTAACTGTTTTTTTGTCTGGTTAAAAAGACTGTTATTCTAGTTTTATGGATGTCACTCAGTCGGGTGACATCCATAAACGGAACACCCGTTTTGAGTTGCCCAATCGGGGTGACTAGACTCAGTTTCGCTACTGCCAATCCCTAGTGGGCTGTACTTTAATTCTCATTTGAAAATTGTGTGTTGATTATATTAATCGGAACACCCGTTTTGAGTCTTATAAGAATACTAAGGCTTTTTGATTTTTGTTATAAAGAGTTTATAGCAACACATATTTTTGTCCTGACGTTATTTAATCTGTATGTTGTTGTGATTGTTGGAATGCACGAGGACGTGCCAAATTTAAGTGGGCAGAGTGTAAGGGGTTGTAAAGCAATGAGAGTGTTATCGGAGTGGATTGTTATCTTTTTGAGTGACAAAAATGTGCATGTATGTAAAATGTATGTGTGTAAAATTGTTGGGTGTAATTTGTGTAAATCACCTAGCCCTAGATGGCAGTAGAGTTTTAGTTGATTTTAAGTGTAATTTCTACCCCGGCCACCAGAGGCAACTGTAAGACACAGAAGGGCTATTAAAGGAGGACACTCCCCAAGGTGAGCTGTCTTGATGGGAGGGCGTGGCCAAAGGAACATGTCTTGGCTGGGTAAGTGGAGACCCACAACGGTAGATAGGAGGAGATAGAACAGGGAAGATCTTAAGTGAGCACTAGGTGCACAAGATGGTGAGGATATTTAGCAAGGGCAGTTGTGGTCCCATCAAGGAGGAAAGTGGAATTAGTTTCCTACAGGCACACCGTAAGTGAGGGAACCAGTGACAGTTTAGGACTAGGTAGGAAGGACACCAAGAGTACAGGCCAGGACTTGGATAAAAAGGGCCTAACCTGGAAGAGTGGAGGGTTATCACCCTGGAGGTATCGGGCCACTATTGGAGAGTGGGGGGATACGGGTGGAGTATATACCACTAGGCTGTTACGTGGAATCCAAGGTCCTCAGGAAGGTGTGCCTACTGAAGAGAAACTGGAAAGAAGGAAAGTTGTGTGACTAATGTGTCGCAAGAAGTAACTGCTGATGTATGTACGTGTGCCTGATGGAAAACCTCTGGTGTGACTGAGAATAAAAATCTTCTGTTTTAATATTATCCTTCGTGTTTCGTGTGGTAACACTTGGGTTTACTTTCCCTTTAAAATCTGGAAGCCCCTCCCATATTATATATATATATATATATATATATATTGTTTGGACTATATTGACACACAGACTTGTGAGGATTGCACCCAGGCATTGATTGACCTGAATTTTCGTGAGTGGTATATATATATATATTCTTCAGCATTTACCCAGACTGGACATTGCAGTAATTCTTGCAAAGAATTCATTTAGCTCATTAAGTTCATGCAGTCTGTACTAACCATGACAAACAGGCTCCGGGGACCATCCATTTTTAGTACATGCTGGATCTACGCTCCTATCTTTCTTGAATTTCTCATCACAAATGTAAAGTAATTTATCGTCTAGATAGTAGATTTCTTTTGGCGCATTTATTCTTCCATTAGCAAGTTCAGGCACATTGCATTTTATTTCTGTAGGAAAACAGTACACATTACAGGCATTAATAGGTTTTAAAATACTGTTACATGGTAACAGGCAAGGTAAAGGTTTATAAAGGAGGATAATTCACACCAGAGATTTTTTTTTATGTAAAGTGCAGGCTATTCTCCACCACTCAGAATAGGAGTATGCATGGGTGGCTGCACATCTAATTCTTGAAATCCACTCTGCAAAATTTAAAGGGGATGACTTGTCCAGTTCCAGAAGCCCTTTAGGTAACCAATCCACATATCTCTATTTCTTACCTTCACATTTTGGAGCCAAAGCACTC
Source organism: Xenopus laevis (assembly GCF_017654675.1). Classification (NCBI taxonomy): domain Eukaryota; kingdom Metazoa; phylum Chordata; class Amphibia; order Anura; family Pipidae; genus Xenopus; species Xenopus laevis. The sequence goes on from NC_054377.1 coordinate 109,372,432, forward strand.
CAGTCTCCCTCTGATGTGCAGAAAATCTCACCAGTCCTATCTAGCTTAAATTTAGGATTCTTACACTGAAAACGCATTACTTTTCCAACAGTGTATTCGTCATCATAAGAAGACACTATTTCCACACCCTCTGCAAGTTCCACAGGAGGGCAATTCTTAACTGAAAGAAAATAAGAGAGATATGTAATTCATATATAAATGAGGTTGGATCAGCAAAACATTAAAATGGAGAAAGTATCACTGGAAAACAGCTGTACTGTGAATGCTATAAACTTAATAAACCAGATATGGCACACTGATTTTCTTTCGCCTCTTTTCATGAAATCCCCCTATGAAATGAAAACTAGCAGCTTGTTAGTAAAATAACGTTTAAACTAAGGGATAGGATGGAGCACACTGGTCGCAGACTCTGCTGCAAAATACTTTATTGATCACAACATGTTTCGGCTCGACATGGATCCTTTATCAAGTGACACACTTGATAAAGGATCCATGTCGATCCGAAACATGTTGTGACCAATAAAGTATTTTGTTGCAGAGTCTGCGACCTGTGTGCTCCATCCTATTCCTTAGTTTGAAAGTATCATATCGGTCTGGCTGGTGTGGCCTCAGCAAGGAAAGAGAAAACTAACACAAGGGGCTGTGGTTTGAGTAAAATAATGTTCACCTTTGCCCAGCCATGCCCTATAGCAAATTCACACTAACATTTGAATACAACACATGCATGCAATGTAACCAAATTTCTTGACTTCTAGAATTCATAGTGGAATATGGTTGCAGTAAAATGTAACTTTGCTTACTTTCTTCTTTACAAGTTTAGCATAGCATTCAACTGCTAGGGGAAGAAATAACAGAGATAGACTACTTCCACAAATGGACATAAGACAAGATTAACTTGGATAAAATGTGCTGAAATCTTTTGAGGAGAGTTCTTTTTTTCTTTGCTGACCTACATTCAAAGTATAAGTAGGCCGTTAATGATGCTTCCAGATTTGAAATATTAGTTAAATACACTTTATTTTTATAGACTACTGTTGCTCATCTTTTTGGAATGAATGTATTTGCATGGCATTTGTTTATATACAAAACCTGTGAATTTTCCATAACCATCTTAGGAGGATTAGGAAATATTCAACATTAACTGCATATGATGGTATCTCTTTAGAAGTTTAAAAATAGTTGAACAGACCTGGTCCTCAACCTTAATGGGGTTAAACTAGATCATGTCCAGTAAAACATTCATTGTGTTTATTAAAAAAACGGATGCCGGCATAAAAAACGAGTTGCTGGCGCCATTTTGTGAATTTCGCTGTAAACAGTGTACAAAGCGCAATTTTTGGACGCTAATCATCATGTTTCTTTCCAGCAATGTAACCCATGCTGTGCTTGCAGTTGAAATCAATCCACAAGTGTTCATTTGGGTTGAGGTCAAGGCTCTGGGCACACAGTTCTTTCCATTTCAAAACAATCCTGTATTGACTTCCCTTATGTCTAGGTACATTTTAACAAAAAGGGAAAGTTGTGCTCACCACTAATTTTTAAACCGGGGGAGGGGGGGTTGTGTATATGGGCTAAATAAAATAACTTTTTGCTCCATTGCTATCAATGGGTGTGCTATTAGATTTTAATAAATTGCATTACTGACCACTCTGCAGGTGAGTGGTCTTCTGGATTATCCAACACTTCCAGATGTTTTCAGAATTGAATTGCTGTATTCTTCAAAAACCAAGGTTTATGGAGGGGTTTATATAGTGTAGTATTTTTACAATTCGAAATTACACCCTTAGTGCTCGCTATATCTTTCAATAATTAGTGCATTGACTAAATAGTTTTCAACCTTCTTAATGGTGAAAATATATTACATTAAACATAGCATCACATGAATCAATGCAATACACCTCAAAAACATAAATGTGAAATGGTTAACTCAAGGTAACGTGGTTCTGTGGACATATACTTGTACATGCAGTGATTCCCACAGTGTAAACACGTAACTTAGGGAGATAGTGGTATAGCAACCAACCGCTGGAATCCTAATGTTCTCTCAGTGGTATATTATTACTCACAAGATGTGAGTCAAGGCAAGCTTAAAATGGCTTGGAATAGAGAGGGTGAAGAAAGATTGGAGAAGAGGGGATTTGATTAATAAAACATTACAGAGAGAAAGCTGGTGGATATATAATCCCTGTTTCCGCTAGGCTTAAACGTTGATTTTAACCTAAGGGCATTTTTAGAATAATGTGACATTGTCAGAAGTACGATGTAACACTTTTTATTGTACCAGTATCTTTTTTTACTTTTTAAAATGATATTTTGGATGTAGAAATAGTTGTATGTAACGGTTTGATAGGAAACTTCAGTGGTAAAGCAAAAATGTTCAGGACTGATAAAGGTGATCAAGGACTTGTTGAATAACCGTGGGAATAAAGCAGTGACGAGCAGGAGAAGACGTCATCACTATAGGAAGAAGCCATTCGGTGAAATGCGTCAGCGAGGATGACTACGCTCTGAAGTTGCGGAAGCGCACCATGGATATGCGCATTCGATTCTGATTCTGAGGGATATATGGAACGCACACAGCACTTTTAAATGCAGTTTCGCAGAGAATGTTTGTGAGTTTGATTTTAGATATTTATTAAAGTTGATAAAAGCGTTTCTATATCAATGCCTGCCTTGACTCGCATCTTGTGAGTATAATATACCACTGGGAACATTAGGATTCCAGCGGTTGGATGCTATACCACTATCTCCCTAAGTTATGTGTTTACACTGTGGGAATCACTGCATGTAGAAGTATACTGTATGTCCACAGAACCACGTTACCTTGAATTAACCATTTCACATTTATGTTTTTGAGGTTTATTGCATTGATTCACAAGATGCCTTGTTTAAAGTATTTTCACCATTAAGGCTCTTACTCATTGGCGTTCTGACCTGCGCTCCCCTGCGTTCCATTTTTTGGCGTTCAGCCGCAGGGGAGCGCAGGAATAGACGCATGTCATTATTTCAAATGGGGCTGTACTCACTCAGGCACGTGTAGGCGCCGAATGCAGGAAAAATGCAGCATGTTGCGTCTCAACCTGCGTTCGGCGCCTACACGAGCCTGAGTGAGTACAGCCCCATTTGAAATAATGACATGCGTCTATTCCTGCGCTCCCCTGCGGCTGAACGCCAAAAAACGGAACGCAGGGGAGCGCAGGTCAGAACGCCAGTGAGTAAGAGCCCTTAAGAAGGTTGAAAACTATTTAGTCAATGCACTAATGATTGATAGACATAGGGAGCACTAAGGGTGTCATTTCGAATTGTAAAAATACTACACTATATAAACTTTCTGTTATCTCCCCCTCGATAAACCTTGGTTTTTGAGGAATACAGCCATTCGATTCTGAAGAGTGTCTTTTGTACGGGCAGAGGAGAGCCTACATAATTGCTGGACTTGGGGATACCACAGCTCTGGGGATTCAAATTTATATTTGGACTTCCAGATATGTGATATATCCAGAGGGTTGAGCTCTCCATCATCATGCATCCAGATCTGCTCATCCAAGCAAAATCTGTGTTCTCTTATTACTGATGCTGCAGGATCACTTTGTTCTGCAGCAGCAAAGGCACGGCCAAAGCAAAGGCATGGATGCACCTGGGTATCTTAGTTTAAATATAATAATAATTACCTTCACAGTTAGGAAGAAAGTTGCTCCATCCATTAGCAGTACATGTTCGGGTACTTACTTTGCTAAGCATTTGATATCTATTCAAAAAATAGAAGAAAGTTATTGAAGAGCTTCAAACAACCTACACAACCATGCTAGTTATTATAATCTTGTGATAAGAGATACAGTTACTTTATTTTTGTATAAGGAGAATAAGGATATTAGAAGTCACAGAGGAGCTCCCCAAGCATACTAAAACACAAGACTCATGATGATATTATAAAAATATAAGCTATAAGAAAATCAGCAAGGAATTCTAATATAATATAAGATAATCAAAATGCAGACTTCATAGATAATACAGAGTCTTGGAGCCAACACCTATTAAGATGATATCTTGCTTTCAGGACACCCTTTGCTTGTGGAACTTACTTGCCCATTGTGTATCGAGCACTATCACTGTTTCTGGCACTACATGCATTGGCACACTGGAAGTGATTAAACTTGCACACACAATGTTTACAAAAAAAGCCTATGGGGCAAATCCCTAACCTGCAAAATTCGCCAGTGATGGCTTTGCACACATCACTACACTTCGCCAGGCAAAAATTCGCTCAGACAACGCCGAACTCTGGCGAATTTTCCCTAGCGTTACGTCAGCAATCAAAGCGAAGATGCGATAGTGTTTAATTATGCCTAGCGCAACTTCGTTAGAGGTCTTCGCTCAGGCTAATTTGCATATGGCGGGAAATTACAAAGTTTAATGGACGTATATGTTGCAGCAAATACATTATACTACACACGTCCAGGGAACCTTAATAAAGAAAATATAGTTGTTATAATGCCCTACACATGAGCCCACTGTATAGTTAATGTTCCATATGTTGGGGGAACCCGGTTACCCAAAAAACAGTTTTAAGGACTTTTGCAGGCTATCACTATCACTCTGAAAAATGGAAAAGATGCCAGCAGTTTCTGTAATTTAGAAAATTTTTCCACTAAAAATGTAGGAAGTCCTATGCACTCCATTGCACTTCACCTGGTTTGAGGTGGTGAAGGCAAGTCTGGCGAAAGAGGTAACGTTCAGTAAAATCCGCATCTTAGTGAATTTGCGGAGTTACGTCCTTTCACCAGAGAGAAAATTTACCTGGCATTAGAGTGCGACGCAACGCTAGCATCTATCTCCTTCGCTAGTGAAGTGACACCTGCGGCCGTTAGTAAATCAGCGAATTAACAAAATGAAATCACGCTGGCGAATCATCGCCAGCGTTAGTCACTTTGCCCTTTAGTAAATGTGCCCCTATGTGCATAAATTACCATTTTGGATGCTAATTTTTTTCCTGCATTGGTAAGCACTACTTTGGCGGTTTCCGCTATTCTGCTGGAATTCTAGAGAAACAATCTCTGCATTGTGGATAAGAAACATGCTAATTTGTACCACACCATTTCACTTTACACATTGTTATAAGTCAGTAAATGAGCTCTTATGTATCCTAACTAGCTACAAAAAATCTTCGAATTACACAATGCCGTCTCCCATAGAAGCTTGTAAACTTAAGACACGAGGTATGGAAGACTTTCTCTTCAACAGTTTGTGTATTGCTGTGACTCCTACCACCTCAACAGGTAGACAGTGCCACAAACGTTTCTCCTCACCTCTCCCTAACAAAGACTACTGTCTCGTCCTCTATCACTGCCAGAATGGCCACTGTATTTCCTGTTCCTCTTTATTTCCTTTTCAGTACCAACAACTTTCACAGTTTAACTTAGGAAGCACTGCCACCTAGTGGCCAAACTAATTCTATATTAACTATTTAACAATTCACATTTGGCTCCTTACATGCCATTTTATCCAAATAATCCAAAGTTTTAAAATTGATTTCTACATGATTTCCTAGTAGACTTTAGGTATGATCTGTTATCCAGAAAGCCCCAGGTTGCAAGCATTCTGAATAACAGGTCCCATACCTGTATCAGTTTCTTGGTGCATTGCTGGCTTTTGGATGTTTTTTTTTTTTCTGTCTATTTTACTCTCAAATCTGCAAGACAGATTATGGTACAGTATGTGACCCTAAACTGTTGTCCTAATTTTGTCTGGTCTCATTCCATTGTTTACTAGTTCTCTTGCTACTTAAGTTATGTTTCCATTATTTTCTTCTTGTTGAGTGTGCCCTAAACTACAGTATGTTACTGCTATAACATTAACATTTAGCACCCTCCTCTGGGTGGTGGTATGTTATAGGGTTAGGGCTTGGTGCTGTTCACATTCACATTCATGTTGTTCCTCTGTTTTTTGTCACAGTTACCTAAATATATATATATATATATATATATATATATATATATATATATATATATATATATATATATATATATATATATATATATATATATATATATATATATATATACAGTTCAAAATGGACCAGCACTCCACCAGTTTAGTCAAACAGATTTATTGACACATCACTCGTGTATTCCAACGTTTCGGCCCTCGTTGGGGCCTTTATCAAGGATAAGTGACAAAAGTGTGGTTTATATAGACAATTTCCTTTCAAAAACTGTGCCAAAATGACGCCATCAGCAATCTAACAGTGTTATTGGTGCAAAACATTCAATTAGTTGTGTTTGTAAAAACATATTGTGGTTTCTCCACTAGATGTCACTCTAAGACATAGCAATATATCAGCCTCTCTCTTCAATAACATGTTATCATAATCACCCCCTCTAGATCTTTGGGCAGAGGCCAAACACAGTCCAGCTTCTTTCCGCTGTATGCCAATCTAACAAATCCCCAAAAGATCTAGAGGGGTGATTATGATAACATGTTATTGAAGAGAGAGGCTTTCTGGATACATGAGCTGGACTGTGTAGTGCCCAGGGGATTAAATGGTCAATTGGCATTGAATTGCTTTCTGACTTGAATGAGAAGTTCCCTTAGTTACAATAGGCATTGACTAATTGTTACCCTAACAAAAATAGTCATGAATTTATTTGATTGTATATGTAAAGAATGTTTTTTTGATAGGTAAATGGAGACCTTTTTTTCATTTTAGGGTATCATATGGTGGATCTGCTGTCTCTTTGGAACAGAGTAAGCAAGGATTTTTTGTGTGTAACAAAGTATATTTTTTTATCTACATGTTTGTATCTTATATTTGTATCTAATTTTTACACTTAAACATATATAATTATGTATCTAAATTGTGACCAACACTTCTGGTTTTACAAAATACACTGATATATTGCTATGTCTTAGAGTGACATCTAGTGGAGAAACCACAATATGTTTTTACAAACACAACTAAGTGAATGTTTTGCACCAATAACACTGTCAGATTGCTGATGACTTCATTTTGGCGCCTTTTTTGAAAGGAAATTGTCTATATAAACCACACTTTTGTCACTTGCATTTTATCCTTGATAAAGGCCCCAATGAGGGCCAAAATGTTGGAATACACGAGTAATGAGTCAATAAATCTATTTGACTAAACTGCTGGAGTGCTGGTCCATTTTGAACTGTGGATATTATACTTTGACCGTGCACCCACCATTGACCAGTGTATGAGTGCAGGTACTTTTGGAATCTTTATATATATATTATTGATGGACACAATTATTTCATGATATGCAGAATTAGTCAGCCTATTTACTTATGCAGTAGCCGATCTGGAATGCCATAAAGCAGGGTTCCCCAACCTTTTCTACCCATGAGCTGCATTTAAATGTAAAATAAGTTGGAGAGCAACATAATCATGCAAGTTCCTAGGCGTATGAAATATAGAATGTTGTTGGCAATTGGTAGCCTCTATGTGGACTGGCAGCCTACAGGAGTCTCTGTACACATGGTTTTTGTACAACTAAAACTTGCCTACAAGCCATAAATTCAAAAATAAGCACCTGCTTTGAGACCACTGAGAGCAACATCCAAGGGGTCGGAGAGCAACATGTTTCTCACGAGCCACTGGTTGGGGATCACTGCCATAAAGTCTACAGTGATAAGCATACCTGGTGTGTATTTATACCTTCTACATGTGTGTTAAAGCTATTGATACAGTAGGTAGAAATAGACTTAAATAATTCCAGTGGTTGATTTTAAATTCTAAAGAACCATTTACAACAGATTGCAGAGCATTAAAATAGATAATATCAACTGACATTAAAAAGTGCACCTTTAAGAGTGAAAATGGGACCACTCTGCCTGCTCCAATCAGTCATGCACACACTTTGATACAAGGGAACCCAGGAATTCCAGGGACGTTCCAGGGTTCCACTGACAGCTTGTGTCAATAATCACTACTGATTTGCACCAACGGAATCACAAGCTAATGGCATTATTAACACTGTGAATATTACTAATTACAAGTGCACTTAGAACCATGCATTGAGTTGATTAGTACAAGTTGATACGAGTTATATAAATGAATATCCCAGGATATCACAGTGATGGACATTTCTTTCTGTGTTTTTTTATTTTTAGACCCTGTTTACACCAGTGTTATTTTTATGGTTATTTTTATGGGGAGGGGGGTTCCACTTTGTTGGATGGAAGAAAACAAAATTGAGAACTGGAAAAACCAAATTCTTGTGTGAAATTGTGCACTGGATTTACAATCTGAATTAACTGGATTTGATCAAATTTTTTACTGAAACAAAATCAGGCCAGGCTATTTACAGGCCAGAAGGGCTGGCTTAAATAGGTCCATAGCTTAAAGTTAAAACAAAGAATTGTTTGGTAATACTTACCCGCTGTCACATTCATATTCAACAATAGCTCCAAACACAAACTCTGTCTCCCCTTTAAGCTCAAATGAACCGTTAGGGATATCTCCTGGATGACCACATGATTTTTCTAGAAATGAAAAATATACATTTAATTGAAGTCAACAGAATGACTTTTATTTAAGATTTGAAAAACAAAGTTTAATTGGATGTACTTTTGCATAGCCCTCGTGCCAAATATGTCCATATTCCATTGCTGCATTGCTTTTTGATAGCGCCAAGTCGACTGTATCCAGGGCGGCAAATATATGACGCTATTGTTCCATGATCGTATGAGTCCTTGTCCCAGGTGCCTTGGAGTTCCTCTTCAGCAGTTCGTTGTGGTCTGTCACAGGGAGCTATAAATAAATAAGATTATTGATCCCAAGTATGATCCCACATTATTTTCTCGGTCAATAAAATATGATATAGTAAGGCATTATGGAGAAATGGATATAAGAAAAATACTTTCTAAAATTTCATGTTGAGCAGGTATTTGACCAGCTAGTCTGTGATAGCCTGTATGGAGTGTGGTAATTAGCAACAACTTGTAAGGGGCCCTCCGGTGTATTTAAAGGCCAAGTACACCAATAGTTGAACTTGAAGAAAAAAAATTATTTTTTATTCAACAGCTTACAGGGTACTCACACAATAAACGGTCAGAACACCTCCACCGACACATGTAGGAAGCTTTCAAGATTTCCAGGATCCACAAACCCAACCAAGGTCTTTGTGTACCACCTAATCAGTCAGGTAGTCCGTCACACGACCTGTGACCCTCCACCTTGCCCCGACCAGGACTTTTACCTTGTGCCACCTCTCTCCTTCAGCCAGGCTGACACCGCTTCAGTGCACCTCTGACTTTTCCGGGTAGGATTTTTCTTTTGACCTCTGCTTGGGTTGTCCGCTAGATCCTGCCTACACACTTGGTCCCTCACTGTAGTTGAACCACAGCTACTAAGCCTCTAATGCTCCTGGTTGTGGTGACAGCTACCCATTCTCTCTTAGCTACTATCTAGCTAACTCAAGTACCTAGTACTTTTACACTAATGCCTTGTAACTGTCTACCTCTAAAATATACACACCTCTCTTTGGGTGTGTCTCCCCTTTAAATACTTTCCCAATTAACATTAACCAACCATTTCCTTACATGTGCTTCCCCAACTTCTGTACATGTGCCCATCAACTCTCGAACACACACTGCCACCCAGTGCTAACACTTAAACACTACATGCAAATCACATATCCATTTAACATTTCAACATTCACACAACTTACATAATTTACATGCAAATTCACATTCAATACTCCATCACCCTCTTAAAAACTGATATACAAGTATGGTACCTGTTATACAGAATTATCTGGACCTGGGGTTTTACAGATAATGGATCTTTCCATAATTTGGATCTTCATACCTGAAGTCCACTAGAAAATCATTTAAACATTAAATAAACCCAATAGGCTGGGGTTGCTTCCAATGAGGAATAATTATATCTTTGTTTGGATCAAGTACAAGCTACTGTTTTATAATTACAGTGAAAAGTAAATCTTTTTTTAAAATGTGGATTATATGGATAAAATGTAGTCTATGGGAGACAGCCTAGAATACTAACATGGTTTTAATAATGGTGCCAGTGTGCTCCCCACTAAACATCCAGCTTGCAATTATGGGGACCATTATTGAGCACGGAAAGTACTGATTGGTGAATACTCACCTGGTAATAACGTGCAAGGTGAGATCCAGAAAAGATATGGATCAAAATATTAGGTCATTATTTTGCTCGCCCACCATGTAATATTTGGTGAGTTTGATTGAAAACACCAAACAGTACTGGCATATGAGTATTCAGCTTCATGTACACAGTGACAAAACAACTAGAGCATTGTGGAATATGTTGTCACTTTATACAGTAAATGCATGTTAAGAGCAACATAACAACACAGCAATGGCAAATCTGTAGATGTGAATGGTAACAGATTTATGTATGTGTATAGGGTGAGGGTGGCTGTATTACTCAGGTTTGCATTGGATTCCAGAAAACCTAATCCCAGCGCACCAGTTGTGGACAGTCAGGGTTACTTTTTTGTTGAAATAGTTCTTTATTGTGTTTTGAAATACAGGAAATCTAAAGCATTGAGCTCAAAAGAATGCACACGCATCTCAAAAATTATTCTTCAATGTTCTGCTGGGTGGCAGTTAATCGAAGTGTAACCTAAATGAGATTCAAGGCAGTGGAAGGCCCCCAGTTCCATCATCTGCCTTGAAGGGACCTCACGAGATACTTGCGAACAGAGCTCCAGAAAATGAGCTCAACACCAAACCTTCTTACCTTAAAGGAACAATAACAACAAAAAAATAAATTGTTTTAAAGGAAAGACAATATAATTTTCTGGTGCCCTGCATTGGTAAAAACTGGTGTGTTTGCTTCAGAAAAAAAACTATAGTTTATATAAAGCTGCTGTGTAGCCATGGGGGCAGCCATTCAAGCACAGAATACACAGTAGATAACAGATAAATTCGCATAAATCCCCAGTAACATAACTAGAGGGGGGGCGGGCCCTGGTGCTTGACGCACAGCTCCGTACGGCTCGCATTTCAGTGGATTTCAGTGGCGCGCGGGCTCCCGGGGGGCCCTGAGGGGGTGCGGGCCCTGGCCCGCTCACACCCCCTGCTCCCCCAGTAGTTCCGCCACTGAGAATCCCATTGTAGACTACAGAGTTTATCTGTTATCTGCTGTGTATCCTGTGCCATTTCTCCCTTTCCAGCTTTCAAGCAAACACACCAGTTTTACCAGTGCTGCACAACAGTACATTCTGTTTTCATTACTTTAGGATACTATCATTTTTTGGTGTTACTGTCCCTTTAAGAACCTGGTAAAGAGTGGAGATTGTGGTAGATAAATTGAACCTGGCATATAGCTGTAGAATAGCTGTTAAAGGGGTTGTTAGCATTTAAATTAACTATTTGTAAGATGTCTGAGACAATTTGCTCTGGTTTTTGTCAGATCTCCAATTTGAAATTTCAGCAATCTGGTTGCTATGGTCCAATTTAACCTAGCAACCATGAATTGAATAAGAGACTGGAATATGAATAAGAGAGGGCCTAAATAGAATGATGAGTAATAAAATGTAGCAATAACAATACATTTGTAGCCTTACAGAACATTTGTTTTTAGATGGGGTCAGTGACCCCCATTTAAAAGCTCAAAAACAGAATTGCTTCTGTCAGATCCTCCTTCATAGAAGGTCTTAAATTTGATTTGATTATTTTCAGTGTTTGTATACTCCAGATTAAAACATTGTGTGAATGTCAGTTTGCATAATAGCTCAGCTGGACTTTACACACGCTTTATTTTTAAATCAGAGAAGTACTTTATTATGACTATGACCTGTGAAATAGTACATTGCATATTGTATCAATTTATTGGGGATTCCAGATACCCAACATTGCTTCTGACTCCACAGCAATTCTTGTAATTGCAAAAAAAGGTGGTAGGGAAGGAAGACTTTTCCCCTTCTTTAAGTTTGGTGGTAACACATTTAACAGATTAAGGTTGGGGTTAGTACATTTCTAATTAATAAAATTACAGCATAAAACTTGAATTGCAGTAACACTGTCCGCATGTCCATTACCTGCACAGAGTTCATGCAAACTTACTCTTAAACTAGTCCAGGGAGTAAATTGTCTTAAAGGGGACCTGTCACCTGAAAAAATTATTCCAAATCCTATTTTATCATGTTAGTCTGGGAATTCATAATTATAGCGATTTTGTGGACACTGTAATTAAGACAACCCTTGCATCATCTCAAAGTCTTGTTTGTGCATCAGAATGGGGGACCCGATGTCCATCCCCATCCCCTGGCTACACAATGAAATGGTAAAGAGAACGGGGGAATGTGGTTAGTGTAGCGACATCTAGTAAGTGCTGAATGGAAAGTGAAAGTAATTATTGCTTTTCCTCTATGCCTTGGGCAGACAATATTTGATTGACAGCTGAGATTTTTAAATGAGCTTGCAACAGCTATGAATGCTTTAATGGGTGACAGGTCCACTTTAATGGTCTAGTGTTAAACTAACACAAAAATAATTTTATTAGCAGAGATTTTAAGTCATAAAATAGCTGTTCAGGTGCATACCTCCCAACATTTTGGAAGTAAAAAGAGGGACAACATTTTTTTTTCCGCATGTAGCGCAGCAATTTTTTGACCACACCCCTTTCTGTGGCCACACCCCCTAATGACCATGTTTGTTTTACAAAATTTGGCAGGTTATGAAAGTTTGAAAATATTTCTTCTTATCTAAACTGTGTTTTTGTGTCTCAAAATTGTTACAAAGTATCTTATTTGCACCTGTTAGCTGTTCTGGGCTCTCTGCTAAAAGCCAATTAAGTGAGAAACTTTGTTTCTTTTTCTGGCTGTTCAGTGCAGAGAAAAGAGGGACTTTCCAGTACAAATGAGGGACTGCAGGTTGAGCTGTCAAAAGAGGGACTGTCCCTCCGAAAAAGGGACAGTTGGGAGGTATGCAGGTGGATGTTGCAGATCTATTTGGTTCTGTGGAATCATATGACACTCATCTAATTACTATTGAGCTGTGCGTGTAGTGGAGAGGTGTTTCTTATTAAAGGGATATTATGATTATATAATTCTTTTCCTGCAATGTTTTACAAACATGTAAATGGTATTTTACCTTCTTCACTTGAGAGATCACTTAATCAAATGCTGATTGATTTGAAGGGAACATTGTCTATTTAGATAAATATAATCCTATTTAAGATGGGATTGTGTTAAAGTTTTGCCACATCTTGAGAGACAGCCACACTTCCCATGCGTTACTTTAAAACATGTTTAAAACATGTTTTATTAGCAGTTTTCTCGATTGACCACTAGATGGGGAGTGACACCAACTTACACATTTTCACGGGCTTTCAGTGGGAAGTGAAGCCTGTAACCACTTGAGCTTGTTGCATGGTTGCTTGATTTTAGTTTTCATATACTTTTAATATTACGTTAATGTTATATTATTAATATTTCTCTGTTTTATTTATAATAACTATATCCCTCAGGGGTGTAACTACAGAGGAAGCTGACCATGTGGCTGCAGGGGGCCCAGGAGGTATAGGAGCCCCATAAGGACCTAATTCATTTACAGTTTCATTAAATATTGGTATACCGGGTCAAGCTTCTAGACATTTTGTGGGCCTGAAAAATAATTTGCTGTGGGGTCCAGTAATATCTAGTTAAGCTTCATATATACTTAACAGCCATTTAAAACATTAAGTAGTAGTAGAGCTGATAGATTTGGCATTTTGGCAGTTTCCCAAAACAATGAAGAAGAACAAGCAGTATCTGCGAGCCCTTTTAGTCTAACAAAATGATCATATAGTTTGTGTCTGTTGATAGGGCTGTATCCCACAACAAGCATTGGGACGCACATTTTACCCAGCTGCACCCTCTGTATGCTGTTTCTAAATTATTCTTTTGTTTGCAGTTTCACAAACTGTATGTACATTTCAATGGCTGGCATAGGGGCAAAGGAACTACTCAACGTGCAAAACCTTCTGTCCTTCTGTACTCTCTATAATTTGTTGTGGGCTGGTGCCATAACTTTTAGACACATGTGCACAACTTAGAGGGAACATGAGTTCTACTTATAACCTTAAACAACTATAATGAAACCTCAATGATGCTAAATGCCCTTTTTTTTTTTTTTTTTTTTTTTTTTTATAAATGCACAGAGAAACTGCAGCCTCATATACTGCAAGCACACCTGAGATTTGGCACCCAAAAGATAGGAGGTAGTGGATGACTGAGGTGGTGGCTTAAAATGCATCCTGTTACCAGGCCCGGATTTGCGGCAAGGCCGCATAGAGGCGGCATGCCGCCCAGCCGCATTATGGGGACGCGTGCGTCCCCATTCAATTACAGCAGCTGCGCCGGCGTTTTTTCGCCAGCGCGCTAGGAAGGGGAGGGGAGGTGAGGTGGGCGCTAGGACCGCGCAGCGGCCTAGGGGCGCCCCTCATTGAAATCCGGCGCTGCCTGTTACTCTCTGTAGAAAACTACTCAGCAGCTCTGTACATGAGTATTCCATTAATTATTGTAGGCTTTGGTTAACCTTTATACATTATTGGCAGAATAACACGAACACAACTAACCGGAATGCGTTTTCTAATACACTCTAATGATTTGCCTTCCTGAAATGTGGGTCGCTAACCCAATCTGAAAAACAAATGCTCTTTAAAGGGGAACTATCGCAAAAAAAAGAATTCAGTGGAAAATTAATATAAGCTTTGTCATACTGAAATAGGAAACTTCTAAATACAATCAAATATTCTGCATTGTTTCTAAAAAAAATCAAGTTTACAATCACTATTCCTCTCTCAGCACCTGATTCTCTTTATTTTGTCTTCATGCAGCAGTTGAGTGTCAGATAAAGGATCCAATATATATTATAGGGGGGCTTCCTTTCCTAGAGCTCACTCAAATAACTGATTCCAGTACAAACAAAATCTAACAACATAACTGCCTTTTACACAAATTCTGCATGTAGAGAGACAGGATTTCTGGTGATTTTAATAGAGTGAGCTCTAATACATCTTCTAGGCAAAAGGAGCCCCCCTATAAGATATTTTGGAAACAGATACTGAGAGAGGGATAGTGAAGATAAACTTGAATATTTCAGAAATGGTACCGAATTTTTGATTGTATCTAGAAAGTTTATTTCAGTATGATGAAGCTTATATTACATTTTCATTTGTGCGATAATTCCTCTTTAAACCTACAAATGTATTGTTGTTACTCATCTTTCTCTCTGCCTCTCCAGTCCTATTCATATTCCAGTCTCTTATTCAAATCATTACAGGGTCATTTGGCAACCAAATTTTTGCAAGGTGCAGAGCTGCTGAATAAAAAGCTAAATAACACAAAGCACTTAAGTAATAGAAGAAGAAAACCAATTGCAAATTGTCTCAGAATATCACCATCTACCATTCAAAAAACAGAATTTGAAGGTTAATAACCCCTTTAAGTGTATATCTGTTTATTCCAACCGCACACCTATAGCTTAAACCCTATATTGACACTGTCTATATTAGTTAGAATGAATCATTGACTATCTTCATAGAATACTTGTACTTAGAGCTTATTTTCTAAAAGAGTGCAAACAATGGGTGCAATGTAACTTTTGTTTCAACACAATGCAACATTCCTTTGCAGAATCCTTTCTTAACTGCACCAGATAATGCACAATTGGGTGCAACTTGAGGCTGCACATGGGGAGGACAATTTTGTGAAATTTACTTGGTATCTATAGTTAAGGGGAATGTATTATATGTGTACAGATAAGGAATCTGCTTGGGACCTGGGGTTTTCCTGGGGTGTAATTCGGATCACCATACCATGAGCCTGCTAAAAACTAAACATCAAATAAACCGAATTGGAAAAATGGATTCATTCTGCTCAGTCGCTATCAAGTACAAGGTACTGTTTCATTATTATTACAGAGAAAAAGGAAACAATCTTTAAAAATTTGAATAATTTCCTTAAAATAGACTGTGGGAGATGACCTGTTTTTTGGACAAAAAAGGGCTTACAGCTTGATGCAGTCCCCTGAGATCCTTGTCTGATTATTATCCCGATTTCTTTCAAAGAGAAAAACAAACTGATCGTCCAGTGCTAAATATTAACAACAGAGTTACTAAGGCCTTAAAGTTCAAGGGGCTGCATCCCACTCAAAATTGAAAAGAATATGCCATACGCAGGATATCAGGGATTGCTCTGCAGACATTTTTAAGTTCCATCAGTGAACACTTAAAGCTTACTCGCTCCTCCCAAGCCGATTTCTCTGGTAAGTCCTAACCACATGATACATGCACACAGTAAATGACATTATACAATGCAACATTCTGGAGGGTAATAAACCATAATAGAAAATCATACATTTTATAATCAAAATGAAGTGTTGTCATACAGCCATGACATTTTTTGCACAAAGCACTTATGTATTTATAAAGACTTACCTTGCGCTCCTATGGCAATACAGCACAGGGCAATGATATATACTTGAAGATATTCAGGCATTTTGGGTTTACATGAAGGTAACTGTAGTTTCTGTGCTCATTTGCTGCTTAGTCTGTCGATCCTTGAGCCAAATGTATTAGCACACTGGCAGACCTTGCTTTTTAATCCCACAGATTTCGTAACCTCTGATAAGGAATGCAGGGAAACAGAGAGGGCTTTTCTTTTTTTTTCTGTTCTAATGAGCCTTTTCTCCCCCATTACAAATGGAAATTCAGAATCTCAGAATTGTGGGTAAATTCAAAACACCTCCCACTGAGAGTGATACAATCTCTCTTGTTTGGACAACAAAATAAATAGACTGTTGCTTAAATTACACTTTGCTTTGTTTTGTTAGACTTCCAGCTCTGGCTGCCCATGTGTTTGTCCCTGCAGTATAGTTGTGCAAGCTTTTCCTGAGAAAACTTCTGCAAACTGTGTGACTCGCATTAGATCTTCTTTACTTCCCTGATGCATTCATTAGTTTTGTGTTGGATTGTCACGTATATCAAAAGTATGGCATATGGTGTTTGGAAAGATGTAGAAGAGTAAGGCAAAATATTAAAAAAAACTATTCAAAATGAATAGCGGTGAGAAAAATCTTTCGCTTTACAAGAAAATTTGTCAAACTGCTGCAAATTTTGCGAAACGGCTAAAAAAAATTGTGAAACTCATTGAAGTCAATAGGCAACAATTCTTTACACAACTTTTTTTCTCACTCCAAAGGCATTAAAGTCAATGAGCGTTTCTTTCTTGCAGTGACTTTTTTTGTCTTGGCGACTATTTTGTCTCTGCGACTATTTTGTCTCTCCGACTATTTTGTCTTGGAAACTTTTGGGGGAATGTAATAAAAGTCGGTAAAGGAAAAAATATTCACAATGCGCAAAGTTATGCCTCTTTGTGAACAAATTTTCCTTTGTGCAAATTTAATATAGCTTTTGCGAACCCGGAAACTGTTTAGCGACTACTTCCGACAGTGGAAGAAGATTTGCGAGTTTTATAGTTTGAGCCAGTGCGCAGGGAATGTAATAAAACTTTTTACTGAAAACATTGTTATGTTTGCTCCAAAAGATTAAGACACTTCTTAAAAGTGGGCAATGCGCAATGCAAATTTGCAATGTAATAACAGTTTAAAGTTTCATTGAGAAATGCAAGTTTTAATTATTTGTGCAAATTGTTTTGCTCTTTGAGACTTTTATTACATTCCCCTACTTATGTCCAAATGCTTTAAAGTGAATGAGCGTTTTTTTCTTAAGTTTTTAAATGCATCAAAGTCAATCTGTGTTTTTTACTTTTTTGGTGAAGAATTTATTGTGGCAAATTATTTTTCAGAGACTTTTTGCCATAGTTTCGCAAAATAATTTGCAGATGGTGAAATGCAGTATTTCGCCACAAATCCATGCCTGGTGAAAAATTGAGCTTGGCACTAAAAATAAATAATGACGAGCAGTAGCAAAGTTGATAGGACATTTTATAACATACTAAAAGTAAACTTAAGGGTTGGGGCGGACGGGCAGATTCGGGGAGATTTAGTCGCCTGAAGACTAAACGCCTCTTCTGCATGGCATTAACTCCTGCCAGCTCCCTCACAAAATATTTTATTCTAGCAATGAACACAACCAATTTCTCACATCACATCTTGCTGAACTTACTTTAGTTCAAAGTTTAACTCATTTCTTATGGCAATAAACTTAAAGGGTGGACTCGCTTGACGACTAATTGCCTCTTCTGTGTGGGACAATCTCCCCGAACTGCCTTCCGTCTGCTTCAATGAAGAATCACCTGCACTAATGCATTCACAGCGGCAGACGGAACGCAGTTCGGGGAGATTGTCCCACGCAGAAAAGGCAATTAAGGTGGCCATAGACACACAGATCCTATCGTACGAATCGAGGATTCGTACGATTTTCGGATCGTGTGTGGCGTGTGCCGACATCTTTCGTCCAGCGGAGATCGGTCGTTTGGTCGATCGGTCAGGTTTGATTTTGACCCGACCGATCCCGCCGGAGCCCACGACACATCGTAATCGGATCGTTAGGCCATACGGCCGAACAATCAGATTACCTCCGAAATAGCCATGTTTGTTAATGGCTAGTGATGGGCGAATTTATTCGGCAGGCGCGAATTTGCGGCGAATTTGCGCGTTTCGCCGCCAGCGAATAAATTCGCCAAACGCCCGCAAAAATTCGCGTCAAAAACAGGCGCCGGCGTCAAAAACGGGCGCCGGCGTCAAAAAACGGGCGCCGGCATCAAAAACGAGACGCCAGCGCCGTTTCGCGAATTTTTCGCCATTTCGCGGATTTTGCGCGAAATTCGCAAATTTTTCGGTGAAGCGAAACGGCACAAATTCGCCCATCACTATTAATGGCATATCAGGGAAAGATCCGCTCGTTTGGCGATGTGGCCAAACAAGCGGATTTTTGCATCTATGGCCACCTTTAGTCGCCAAGCGAGTCCACCCTTTAAGTCTATTGCCAAGTTCAGCAAGATGTGATGTGAGAAAGTGGTTGTGTTCATTGCTGGAATAAAAGATTTTGTGAGGGAGCAGGCAGGAGTTCATGGGTTAGCGTAGACAGAAAAGATGTATTTAGAGGCAACATTTCTTACTCCTTGAATTCGCTATGGGTGTCTGATGTTTATTTTAGTATATTGCCCTAAGCACACGGAAGAAAGTAATGGGAGAAACATCTTTTGTTTTTTGTTTTTTTTATCGCATTCATGCTGTTATGCCAAAAGCAGTGCAGTGCCTATTACATAATATAGGAAATTTAAATCCTTTGTTTTTCTGTGAAGTTTGGCTCAAGTGAATGGCCAACAGGCATTATGGGAAAAAGGCATTAGGAAATGTTAAGGGCTAAACCAATTGTTTAGAACTTTCAGGAATCTGCAATCATTTACTATGAGTTGTTTTAATTGTATGGGTTGATGCTGTAGGGCACACTAGAGGGAGTCTTCTTTTCTCCTTCTCCAATAAATCTTAGAGCAGAACAAAGGAGCCCTTGGGCAAGTACATGATACTACTGACATGTTAAAGCAGTCCTGTGGTGTCAGACAATCGGCTTGTTATCCGTCTGAAAGGGGAAGCAATGCACCATGACTGAATTCTAAGGCTCACCAAGCATATGTTATTTAAACACCGGCAATTGTTTTCTACAGTACTATAGAAACACTTAAAAGACCTGTCTAAAGAAAGATTTTGTTTGTAGCCAGCTAAGTGACTAATGACTATTAAAGGCCCCTTGGTTGATTATTTATTCACAATCAAGTACATGGTTTTGCTTGCAGAAATAAAAAGGAAACAATAATGAAAGAAATTAGTACAGGTATCGTTATCCGGAAACCCATTATCCACAAAACACTACATTACGGAAAAGGCATCTCCCATAGATTCCATTATAATCAAAAACTAACATTTTAAACAATGATTTCCTTTATCTCTGTAATAATAAAACAGTAACGTGTACTTGATCCAAACTAATATAATTAATCCTTATTGGAAGCAAAACCAGCCTATTGGGTTTTGTTTAATGTTTACGTGATTTTCTATTAGACTTAAGGTAAGAAGACCCAATCTATGGAGATGTTTTAATGAATTATCTCATCAATGAATGATGACAAGGACTATAATGAAGTTGCCCATCATGGAGTAACAAGGTGAATCAAGGGTATACCAATTAAACAGGTTTTCTTTACATAAATCTTTTTCACTGTAGAATTTATTTAACTAAAGATGAAACTTAAACAAAAAAAAAAAAGCTTTGTTCTAGAAGTAGTCGATAAAACAGATGGTAAAACTGAAAGTTTAAAAATGAGGAAGATCACCACAAACGGCCTATAAATGAAGATTCAGTCACAGAATAAAAAATGCCTTAAAGAGAATGAAAACAGAACATCGCTAAAATATTAGCAAGTGCTGCAATTTATGTGTAAAATATAAAAAAAAAAACTTAAAACATTATTCATAATCATCTTGTGGTTGTTACTAGAGATGTCGCGAACTGTTCGCCGGCGAACTTGTTCGCGCGAACATCGGGTGTTCGCGCTCGCCGGAAGTTCGCGAACGTCGCACGACGTTCGCCATTTTGGGTTCGCCATTGTTGGCGCTTTTTTTTGCCCTCTCACCCCAGACCAGCAGGTACATGGCAGCCAATCAGGAAGCTCTCCCCTGGACCACTCCCCTTCCCTATAAAAACCGAAGCCCTGCAGCGTTTTTTCACTCTGCCTGTGTGTGCTGAAGAGATAGTGTAGGGAGAGAGCTGCTGCCTGTTAGTGATTTCAGGGACAGTTGAAAGTTTGCTGGCTAGTAATCGTTTTGATACTGCTCTGTTATTGGAGGGACAGAAGTCTGCAGGGGTTTGAGGGACATTTTAGCTTAGGTAGCTTTGCTGGCTAGTAATCTACCTTCTACTGCAGTGCTCTGTATGTAGCTGCAGTGGGCAGCTGTCCTGCTTCTGATCTCATCTGCTGACTGCTGCAATAACAGTAGTCCTTGTAAGGACTGCTTTTATTTATTTTTTTGTTGTTTTACTACTACTACTACTACTACTACTATAAGAGCCCAGTGCTATTAGTCTAGCAGTGTTGGGGAGTGGGACTGGTGTGCTAATCTGCTGCTCCTAGTAGTTCAGCAGCACCAACTTTAATTTTTTTTTTTAATATTCATTTTTTTTTATTTTACTTTTTTTTATTTTACTACCGCTGTAGTAGTGTATAAGTTGACCTTTTAGGCATTATTTGCCCTGTAGGCATTATTTGCACACTGTTTTCTTCAACCCGCCATCGAGCTGTGTGACCTTGTTCACATTCTGTCTAAATATCCATAATATTACCGTCTCCAGAAAAAACACCGGAGTCACTTTTTTCAAGCAGCATTCATATATTTTACGTAATCCGTATCCACCGCTGTAGTAGTGTATACGTTGGCCTTGTAGGCATTATTTGCACACTGTTTTCTTCAACCCGCCATCGAGCTGTGTGACCTTGTTCCCATTCTGTCTAAATATCCATAATATTACCGTCTCCAGAAAAAACACCGGAGTCACTTTTTTCAAGCAGCCATAATATATTTTACGTAATCCGTATCCACCGCTGTAGTAGTGTATACGTTGGCCTTGTAGGCATTATTTGCACACTGTTTTCTTCAACCCGCCATCGAGCTGTGTGACCTTGTTCCCATTCTGTCTAAATATCCATAATATTACCGTCTCCAGAAAAAACACCGGAGTCACTTTTTTCAAGCAGCCATAATATATTTTACGTAATCCGTATCCACCGCTGTAGTAGTGTATACGTTGGCCTTGTAGGCATTATTTGCACACTGTTTTCTTCAACCCGCCATCGAGCTGTGTGACCTTGTTCACATTTTGTCTAAATATTGATAATATTATCGTCTCTAGAAAAACCACTTGAGTTACTTTTTTTCAAGCAGCATTCATATATTTTACGTAATCCGTATCCACCGCTGTAGTAGTGTATACGTTGACCTTGTAGGCATTATTTGCACACTGTTTTCTTCAACCCGCCATCGAGCTGTGTGACCTTGTTCACATTTTGTCTAAATATTGATAATATTATCGTCTCTAGAAAAACCACTTGAGTTACTTTTTTTCAAGCAGCATTCATATATTTTACGTAATCCGTATCCACCGCTGTAGTAGTGTATACGTTGACAAGGTCAACGTATGGCGAAAAATGACTATTTTCAGCATTTATATGGCATATTTTTTCTGGCAACTGTGCTTCAGTGGCTGCGTCCAAAAAAACTGGGCAAACAATGCCTACAAGGTCAACGTATGGCAGTTGTTTAAAGAGAACAGTAGATTACTAGCCAGCAAAGCTACCTAAGCTAAAATGTCCCTCAAATCCCTGCAGACTTCTGTCCCTCCAATACAGAGCAGTATCAAGCAGATTACTAGCCAGCAAACTTACTATCATCTGTCCCTGAAATCACTAACAGCTCTCCCCCTACACTATCTCTTCCAAGCACACACAGGCAGATTTTTCAGATACATTTTTGCCCTTGATCCCCCTCTGGCATGCCACTGTCCAGGTCGTTGCACCCTTTAAACAACTTTAAAATCATTTTTCTGGCCAGAAATGTCTTTTCTAGATGTTAAAGTTCGCCTTCCCATTGAAGTCTATGGGGTTCGCGAACCGTTCGCGAACCGCTCGCATTTTTGCGCAAGTTCGCGAATATGTTCGCGAACTTTTTTTCCGACGTTCGCTACATCCCTAGTTGTTACTGGCATTTAACAAAGCAATATGTGTTGTAACCCTGCTTTACTGCTGAGCAACAGTTTTGCTTGGTGATTCAATTGAGCCTGCTGAGCGCTGCAAAAGAGAGGGCTCCTGAATTCACTGAAATAAATGAACTTAGTACTTAGCACCACTAACATAGTTTTGGTGTTTGCAGTCCATTGCTTTAGAATATATCCAACTCTGCTGTTTGCAATACTCAAGCCCATTCCTCTGTCTCATGTCAAGCACTGTGCTCACACACAAACCAAGTGCAGGCATGCTAAGTTATGTTGGCCACTGGATAGGCTGTCCTGAGGAGGGGGTTATTTTTCCACTGTACAGAGTGCTGGTAAGGCTAAGGTAAAGTTTTGGTCTCCATCACTCAAACAGAACAATATTGAATTAGAGAGAGTCCAGAGAAGGGCAACAAAGGGCTGGTAAAAGGTATGGAGAATCTTAGCTATGAGGAAAGATTGGCCAAATTGAGGTTGTTCACGCTGGAGAGGAAGGGATTAAAGGGGTTGTTCACCTTTGAGAAAACTCTTAGTATGACGTAGAGAGCGATATTCTGAGATAATTTGCAATTGGTTTTAATTTTTTATTATTGAAGGTTTTTGAGTTATTTAGCTTTTTATTCATCAGCTCTTTACTTTACATCTTAAGAAATCTGTTAACTAGGGGTCCAAGTTACCCTAGCAACCATGCATTGATTTGAACAAGAGACTGGAATATGAATAGGAGAGGCCTGAATAGAAGGATCAGTAATAAAAAGTAACAATTGCAATACATTTGTAGCCTTACAGAGCATTTGTTTTTTAGAAGGGAGTTAGTGACGCCCATTTGAAAGCTGCGAAGATTTAGAAGAAAAAGGCAAATAACTATAAAAATTAATAATGAAAACCAATGGAAAAGTTGCTTGGAATTGGCCATTCTATAACATAATACATGTTACCTTAAAGGTGAACTACCCCTTTAAGGGGTGATATGATAACTATGTATAAATATATAAGGGGATTATATTATTATCTCTCTAATGCTTTATTTACCAGTAAGTCCTTCCAGCTGACTCAAGGTCACCCATTCCGATTAGAAGAAAAGAGGTTCCAGCTAAATATTCAAAAAGGGTTTTAACAGAAAGAGCTGTGAAGTTGTAGAATTCTCTCCCTGAATCAGTTGTACAGGCTGATACATTAGATAGCTTTAAGAAGAGGTTGGCTGGCTTTTATTAGCAAATGAGGGAATACAGGGTTATGGGAGATAGCTCAAGTTAATCAAAGGACTGGTCTGATTGCCATCTTGGAATCAGGAAGGCATTTTTCCCCTTCTGAGACAAATTGGAGAGGCTTCATGGGGTTTCTTGCCTTCCTCTGGATCAACTGACAGTTATGCAGGTTATATAAGTTTTTTTCAACCTTACTTACTAAATATTGCAGGCCAAGTTTTTGTTTAGTTTTCTTCTACAAAGCCTCTGTCAGGAATCACCAGGAATCAAACTCAGGATTGTGTGCTGAACAATACCTGCCCTATTCTCCTGAAATACTTCTTAAAGTTGGTGTGGGTTTTGTTATTATGATGGACTTGTGCTTTCTCTGTCTGTTGCTCTCTTGCCCCAGCTTCTTCATTTACTTCAAGTGTTCTGAGTTAGCAATCTAGCCCCTTATAAACCTGTTACAAGTAACTTCTGGTTGCTTGATCATTGAAGCCTTAAAGCCTGATCCTGCCTGGGTTCTTGAGAGGTCCTGCCTGTGTTCCTTTCCATGTTCCACCTGATTCTCTGCCCCATGCCCTTGTTCCTCCTTTCCAGTTTCCCTTGCCTTGGTTTCTATTGGATCTCCTGATGTTTGACCTTGGCAGGTTTTCTGAACTCTCCTTGCCAGCTTCCTGCCGCCGACCATGGCCTGTTGTACAGACTTGTAATTGTCTTCAGCCTGCTCCCAATCTCGGCCTGTTATACAGACTTGTCATTTTTGCCGCCTGCCGCTGACCACTGCCCTGTTGTTAAGGTGGCCATAGACACCAATAATATCATATGAAAATAAATTTTCGTACAATATTCGGTACGTCTATGGTGGGAGACAAGCTGATCGATATCGTCAGAAAACTTGGATATCTGTTGATTCGACAATCAGGCTGGCCGGAAAATTTTGAATGGGGTGCCTTTGAAGGCACCTAAAGATCGGCCATTGTTAGTGCTGAATCCCCAGATACAGGTAGAATTGTTTCTACTTTTATATCTGATGATTCAGCTCTACACGTGTGTATTGAAACAAATTATCTTTCCTGGAAAGATCTTTTCCAGGAAAGATCGTAAATAAGACCATGTGTATGTTATATCTTACTTTCATCTCTTATATTGCCGTATTTACGTTAATAAATCATTCTTCTAAATAACTTGTTTCCGGCCTATCAACACCTCAAATATCCGCTTTACCCGTGTTATACAGCACCTAGGCGTCTACCCGCTAGTCACTCACCTGTGGTGTAACCTGACAGCCTCAAATACAGTATTCTGCACGATCCAACTGAAATGCTGCATAACGAAGTGAAAGTTTTGCTGCAATTTTGCAGAGGAGGTACATAATTAGGTCACCACTGTACAGCCATGTACCTTCACCTTCAGAGTTCATTACACATGGATCTAGTCAGTATTAAAGAAGTGTTTGTGCATTCAGCAAAGCCAGAAGGGAGAAATAATGTTAAACCCATTAAAAGATGGCGGACGCTAACTTTCCAAATTCTGGACACCTTTGTGGGACTATAAAGGCATTGATAAAATATAACATGACATTTCAGAAGGAGGTAAACACTACTGTTTTGGCACAAATATGGGCCTTTATAGATCACTGCATAGCCTATTGTACTTCTGCAATGTGTTGTGCAGTAAACTGTAGAACATTTCCAGAAATGTCACACAACACACTAACCCCCATGTGTAATTAAAACAAAAACATTTGTGCCCCAGCTTGCTCATTAAGTTCATACATGTAGTATATGATCAGTCGAAGTGTCCCCTGATCCTACATTGCATGCATGCACATAATAAGTGACCTTGGGCACTCCCACACACCCACCAGAAGCTCCTTCCAAGTGGAGGAGCACAAGCCCGGATTTGTGGCAAGGCCGCAAAGGCCCGGGCCTAGGGTGGCATAAATGAAGGGGCGGGATGCCGCACAGCCACTGGGGTAATTCTGCTTAAAATGGAGCGCTAGATGCTTAGTGCTCCAGTAAGAAAGTATGCACATGCGTGCAATCTTGTGGGAGAGAGGGGGCACCGGAGGACGCTGGCCTCTGGGCACGCTCAGTGGAAATCTGTACCTGAAGGAGCATAGCACTTTTGTCTTGAAGAAATATTGATGTTTCCCCCAACCTGAGTGTAGGCTCTGTTAGCCCACAATTTAGGAGGATGAAACACTTCAGATGTGATAGATGCCTTAAAATTAACTTCTCTGTAGAGATGCAGATGTAGTTCCTGTTCCTGCTTGGTTTTGTCTGTTTTCATCATAAAAGGAACAGTAACACTTTAAAATTAAAGTGTTTTAATCTAATGAAAATATCATGTACTGTTGCCCTGCACTGGTAAAACTTATCTGTTTGCTTCAGAAACACTACTATAGTTCATATAAACAAGCAGCTGTGTAGCAATGGTGGAAACTAAAAAAAGGCTATATGGCACAGGTTAAATAGTTGATAACAGATAACACCATTATAATCTACAGTGTTGGAAATTGAAAAAATACTATATGGTACAGATTAAATAGTTGATAACAGATAACACCATTATGTTCTACAGAGCTTATCTGCTGTGTAACCTGATCCTTTTCTCTTTTGAATGGCTGCCCCCATGGTACAGCTTTTTTATTATTGTGCTCTGATTAGCCAGTGAAGTGTAAGTCCAGTAAAGCCGCATGTGAATTGTATGGGTAACTTTATCCAATTGCCATGCGGCTTTACTGGGACTTACACTTCACTGGTGAATCAGAGCACAGGAAGCGGAAAATGCACCTCCTTTCCAGGCAAAGTCCCGCACTACTCCCTATGGCGGACAAAGAGTCTCAGTCCCTTTTACCCAAAGAGTACTAATGTCCCCAGTTAACACTACCTGTCCAAATACCTTTCTAGTTGGACAAGTTATTTGCTCCCATGTGGCAGGCACACACAAAGCCTGTATCACAATAGGAGATACGCGAGATCCTTTCCTCTACCCTCCCACAGGTAGACTCACCCGGGGGCTCACACAGAGCTGACAGGCTCCCACAGAGCTAGAACAGGAATCCACATGATGACATCCTCAAAGGCTCCAAGATCTCCTAGCCGAGCACACAACTTGCTTTATCCTCCTCAGCTGAACTATAGCTCCCATCACTGTCCATAGAGCGAGCACCCAAAGTCCAGGTTTTTCATTTAGGAGCTTCAGACTCTCCTGGTCTAGCTCCCAGGCTTGAGGCTGCCTCATCCTAGCCATCCAGGGGCTCCTGCCCCTACATCTTTACTGTAGTCTCTGTCCACCCTCTCTCAGTGAAAGTGAAAGCAAGAATCCTCCTGGGAGCACATGGCTCTCCTATATATTCAAAAGTGGTGCAGCAGCGACACCTTGTGAGACCCTCCGGTATCTGCCAGCCATGCTGCACAGGGACAAGAGCTCTTGCCCCTCCCAAGACCCTAGGAGACCCTGTAGCTGCACAGGCAGGGGATTTCCACCATGTAGTTCAGATTTTCAGGGACAGAGAGGAATTAACCCTCTGTATCCCTACATATGTTACTGTTCCTTTAAGGTCGCCATACATGATGAAAGCCAATTAAAGCTACTGATTCATAAATTCTGGATAGAGGCGATAGCTTATTGGCCTGTGTATGGGAACCTCTGACAGGCAGGTTTAAAGATCCCCTTGGATCAAGGACCACATCTGCTTCTTAATGCAGTCCTTGCCCTGACAGCCTGCATTTGTCGTTTAACATGATGGTCAGATTATCAGATCAGCCTGTTATTACTCACCTCAAGATGGGCTTTTTGGGGAAAGAGCTACTCGTTTGGCGAGGTCATAAAACAAGCAGCTCTTTCCATGATATACCCACCTTTAGTTAAGATCTTTTAGTGTATGGGCAGATTTACATCCCAAATATTTATATGATATCCTCGGCTGTTTGACCACGTCCTCAATATTTCATTATAGGAGGATGATCAGATTTGATATTAGGTAAATAATAATTAAAAGTAAGAAAAAAAGGTTTATTGATCCAGTAATAGCCATGAGTTCATTTTTTTATCTTTACCATTTATTACTTTTTATTACATTTATTACCTTTTTAAATAAGCAAAAAACCATTCTTCTGCATTCTGTGCTGCAGTTCTCTGTCTAGCTAACCTCATTTATGCACACTGATTCCCAAAGGGTGCCTACACTTAGTCCTTCAATTCCATTATCATGGAAGTGAATCTCTGAATGGCTAACCCTGGCAACCTTTGAAAACACTTTTGCAAAGTTCAGAGCAAAATTATTTTCCAATGCTTCTTCAGTCCTTTATGCTATTATAAAGGAGCATGTTTTTTATAATAGATTTTACAATATAATAGAAAGAGCTTTGATTTTTTTAGATGGAAGATGTTTCATACGTCAGTTCTGGCAACTGTTGGTCTCTGATGCTTTTCTTGTAATCGAGAGACAAGAACGTTTTAGGGGCAGTTTATGGAAATTAAATAATGTTGTTTATACAATTATTCAATATGTTTTATCACTTTAAGAAAAAGGTAAAAACAAACGAACTAGAGGTTATAAATAGTAAAATTACTGTAAATTAGCTAAACTTCATACTGTAGCTAGGAACAGTGCCTTTTCTGAGGCTGCTGCCACCTGAGGCAGGATCCCCGATACTGGCCTCCCCTCACCAGCCCTGTGCTTACAATGTTAGCGTCAGAGGGGGGCCTCATCTCTATTGCAGAGGGCTATTGCACTCTCTAAGCCAGAAGATCTGAATTTCCTTTTTAAAAAAATTAAATTTGGCTTTTTTTACCTTTAAGTTAACTTATAGGGTGGCCAGTTCTAAACAACTTTTTA
Source organism: Xenopus laevis (assembly GCF_017654675.1). NCBI lineage: Eukaryota > Metazoa > Chordata > Amphibia > Anura > Pipidae > Xenopus > Xenopus laevis. The sequence goes on from NC_054377.1 coordinate 109,401,188, forward strand.
ATTGGTCTTAATTTTTTTATACATTTATAATTATTTCGCTTTTTATTTTGACTCCTTCCAACTTTCAAATGGGGGTCACTGACCCTGTCTAAAAACAATGCTCTGTAAGGCAACAAATGTGTTGTTGTTGCTACTGTATTACTCATCTTTCTAGTCAGGACCTCTCTTGTTCATATTCCAGTCTCTTATTCATATCAATACATTGTTGCTATGGTAATTTGGACCCTAGCAACCAGATTGCTTAAAATGAAATGCTGAAGAAAAAGCTAAATTACTCAAAAACCTCAAATAATAAAACATGAAAACCAATTGCAAATTGTGCAGCTCCATTAAAGGGGTGGTTTATCTTTAAAGTAACTTTTAGTATGTTATAGAATGACCAATTCTAAACAACTTTTAATTTTTTTTTTATAGTTTTATAGTTATGTGCCTTTTTCTTCTGACTTTTTGCAGATTTCAAATGGGCGTCGCTGATCCCTTCTAAAAAAACAAATGCTCTGTAAGGCTACAAATGTATAGCTATTGCTCATTTTTATTACTCTTCTTTCTATTCATGCCGCCCCCCCAAAAGCCTGCTGTCCTAGGCCCGGGCCATTTAGGCCTCTCCACAAATCCGGGCCTGATTCCAGTCTCTTATTTAAATCAATGCATGGTTGCTAGGGTTATTTGGACTAGGGATGCACCGAATCCACTATTTGGAATTCGGCCTATTCCCTGAATCCTTGGTGAAAGATTTGGCCGAATACTGAACTGAATCTGAATCCTAATTTGCAAATGCAAATTAGGGTCAGGAAAGGAAAAAGTGTGAAAAAATCTTCTTTTGTGTCGAAAACGTGATTTCCCTACTTGCCCCTAATTTACATATGAAAATTAGGATCCGGTTTCGGTTCGGCCAGGCACAAGGATTTGGCCGAATCCAGCAGAAAAAGGCCAAATTCTGAACCGAATCCTGGATTCAGTGCATCCCTAATTTGGACCCTAGTTACCAGATTGCTTAAAATGCAAATCGAAGAGCTGCTGAATAAAAAGCTAAATAACGTAAACACCTCAAATAATAAAAAATGAAAATCAATTGCAAATTATCTCAGAATATCACTTTCTACATCATACTAAAAGTTATCTCAAAGGTGAACAACCCCTTTATAGTTACAAAATGCATCTTTTTGCTGCCCCTGGGAATTGGCCAAATGAAGTGGTCACTTGAGGAAATGTTCTCACCTTGCCTAATGGCAGAACAGGCAAATAGAGCACAGACCATTACAATATGACTATTAAATGCTCCTTGCCAAGGAAAGGCTAGCTGGAGTTAGGAAGAGTGGACACTATGTTTAACCTCTGTATAGGTGAAAGAAATGACTGGAAAGAGAAGAGAAATACATGTCCATTAGACCACAGAGAAAGGCATTTAGATTCCATCAATTTACCATCATGTTTGAAACAAACCAAGAACCATGATATCCTATTTCAAAATTTCAAGCTAATCATACTACTTGAAACAAGGAGCTGAGCAATTTGCTAGACTGTGCTACTGCCGCCTGTCTCTATCCTAAAAAGAAATGTTTCAGCCCCAAAAGAAAATGAGACCTGTGATTGATCTGTCATACACCACTGAATCTTCTATTCGGCTCAATTTAAACAGAAGCAGAGATTGAGAAAGATCACATAAGTGTTACCAGTATCGAAATTAGACACACGTAACAACATTTTTGCAGCTCACACATATTAGGCTGTTTGGGTTATTTTCATGTTACCTGGAAATGGTCCACTTACTTTAGTGCTGTGTTTGGGGATTCAGTTTAGAAGTCACTTGGCATCTCAAATTCTCTACTTTCATTACAAGTGCAACAGTAACTGGGTCACTATAGTAATTATGGTTTTTCCCAGCTCACCAAGGGGGTTTAAGAAAAAGGAATAAAGGGGGGAGATTTGTGTATAATACGTACACCAATGGTTTGCATCTTCTCACCATTTATTACAGGAGCAAGAATATTCTGTGTTAACGCATAACTATTATATATCCACTTCAAAGCTAGTTCTTTAAAGAATTGTATGCGGGCAGTAATAATATTGAGTAAAAGATCATGGATTACAGAGCAAGAATGGAACTAATCAGTTTTGTATTGACTGCAGTTCTAGAGCTCCACGAGCCAGTTGCTTTAATAGACACCACTGACTTACTGATTCTTATGGTAATGCCCAAATGCATAATTCTGTGATGTGGAAGTTATGCCATTTGAACACAAACAGAGGAATAACTGATCCATTTCAACTTGTAAGCAATTTTTCAAATGGAAGGTAACTATTTCTATATTGGTGCATCACATTTAATGTTTGCAGTTTTGGAGTGAGGTGTCCAGGGCCCACCATGGCTGCGACCCCAGGGGCCCCAACCCAGACACAAGCTCCTTCACAGGGCATGCCTCATGCCTTAACCCTTTCCCCCTCCTCCCCCTGCAAATACATTTACTTCTCACTTGCAGCCGCAGTAATGGGGAAGTCAGCGGGAGTGTCCTTATAGGGCCTACAAAAGCCCGGCCCACAAGGTTTGTTCCCAGTTGCCCACTGGCCCAGTACGACCCTGAGTTGTAATAGTTACAACCCAGCATGCACCCGCAGTTACACTGGAATTCTGGGAATACTGCTGCATTGTAGGTCAAAAACATATTTACAGTACAGGTATGGGACCATAATGCTTGGGACCTGGGGTTTTCCGGATAAGGGATCTTGGGTCTTCATGCCTTAAGTCTGCTAGAAATTCATTTAAACATTAAATAAACCCAATATTCTGGTTTTACTTTCAATAAGGATTAATTATATCTTAGTTGGGATCAAGTACAAGGTACTGTTTTATTATTACAGAGAAAAAGGAAATAATTTTTTTAAAAAATTTGGGTTATTTGGATAAAATGGAGTCTATGGGAGACAGTCATTCTGTAATTCGGAGCTTTCTGGATATCGGGTTTCCGGATAAGGGATCCTATACCTGTATATCTAAAAGCTGCTGTTTGCAGCATGTGCACCATGTGCCATATTTGTAAGTGAGGCTGCCAGGTGTGCTTTGTTTGCAGGGGCTGCAGTGTCAACCATGACAATTTTAATTCATTATGTTCCTGAAATAGCCAAATCCCATTCCCTGTAGTAATATTTAATAATGATTTCCTTATCTTTGTAATATTACAATATTACATTGCACTTGATGGTAACTAAGCAAGAATAAATCCATTTTGGTGTTTTAAGATATGGTGATCCAAAGTAGTTTTCAAGATTTTCTAAAAATACATATCTACCTTTTTCATTTACTCTGAAATCTCTGTTTCCAATATATATGTATCTTACTGTTAGAGAAACATAAAATGCAGACAAGGGGTTTTGATTGCTGGAGCTGAAGGGTCAGCCTAAAGGGTCTTCATCAACATTGGTTGCACCTGGCCAATAATCTACGGCAACTGATGAATAAATAGCTTTTTCCAGCCAGCTGCCGATACAACAATGATACGTAAAATGTCATTTGCAGGGCCGGACCTAGATAGGCAAAAGAGGCACCTGCAAAGATGTGGGGATGCTGGGCAGGAACCTATTCAAAAGTTTTCTGCCTACCCCAAGTCCGGGTGGCTCGCTCCCCTGCTGCTCTCATCCCCTTCCTCTAGCACTCTTACCTCCCTCCCCTGCCCTTCCCCTTCATTACTCTCCCTTGTCTTCTTATAGCACGCAGTTGCGAGCAAGCGTGAGTTCGTGCACACATGGGGGGGGGGGTGGTAAACCCCATGGGGTGCCTAGGGTGCTTTGTCGGCTTAGCCCGGCCCTGTTGATTGGTTTCCATCAGTTACTGACCAGGTACAAATTTGCCCAATTTTAATAAATACGCACCATATTTTGGATTCTCTACATGCCACATGATTTGTGTAATATTTTGATATCCTGCATGAAAATATTCAGAATACTCGTGAAATACATATTTATCATTCTTTATCTTTCTACCCCCAAGACAATGTTGGAGAAAATATGCTTAAATGATACCAATTCAGGTATATTTAGTTAGATGAAATTGAAAAAAAAAAAACACTGTATATAGTTCTTGTACTTAAATAAATGTCACAAAAGTCAAAGAGCACAAAATGTTGCAAATGAGTAGTGTATAGATTATGTAAACTGAAGGGCAGTGAATGGGTTAAGTGCATAGCAATTGTGCTCACAGTGTGTGGCAACAAATTTCTCATTGTCCCCAGAGGCCACTCGCATGGTTTCCCATCATCAGCTTTTCTATTTGTTGGCAGGATCTTGTCTCTCTAGGCAGTAAAGAGGATAAACGCTATAAAATTAACTTTTCGTGTGCTGTAGGCAGTTATGTTCTAAGACAGTTTACAGCTAGTCTTCATTATGTATTTATTTTTAATAATTCTGTCTCTGGAAAAAAAAAATTTCAAACTCACGTCAGTTAGTGCTGTTGCATAGTGATTTTGCATAGTGTTGTTCTGCAATGAAATCCATTTTAGAAGTGCAAATAGATTATTTTTTTAATATTTAATTTTAAAATCTGACATGGGGCTAGACATGCTGTTAGTTACCCAGTTGCCCTTGGTCACGTCGCTTTGATAAATTTCAGTCACTGTTTACTGCTACGCTGCAAGTTGGACTCCCCCAAGCAACCTAACAACAGAATAGGAAGGTAACCAGATAACAGCTCACTGACACCTGCATTTGCTCCCAGTGGTAGATAAGAGAATAGTAAAACACCCCAACCCCACCACAACTCCTTTAGTTACATTTAGTAAGAGAAGCATAACAACATAGTAAGTTAGGGTGAAAAAGAAAACCCATCTGAAGCCTCTCCAATTTGCCTTACTTCATTCCAAAATGGCAATTGGACTAGTCCCTTGATCAACTTCCAGGTACTAGCCCGATTTCCATTTTGGCTTATCTGAAGGCAGTTCCATTGTTAAGTGTTGACTCTTATGAAAGCACAGTATCAGGCATAGTGAATACAATTTTATATGCTAGAGTGAGTTCTTTGTAATGTAAACAGTATAATTTAAAAAAAAATCCCTTTTTAAAGAGATTTTTAGCTCTGCAATAGCTTAAACAGTGCCCTACATTGTTAGAGAAGCACAATTCTACTATGCTGTAAATGTTCTGCATAGAAAAAAAAGACTTCCATGTTGCCAGTTGCTTCCAAACACATCGCCAAGACAGCTCCTTGGATAGGCAAGGGGAAAGCTGAAAAAAAGTGCTCCGGTTCCATTGGTATATGTTGAAGATAATAGGTTTATAATATTGACATCTGAGTTTTCCTGGGTTTTCTCCAGACAAAACAGAACATACTGCATAAATTCGAGCATGGATTCGTGAACATTTTTGCCACTGGCGAAAATGTGGTTTTTCTCTACAAAACTGTACTGGCCAAAAGAGTCCCATGTCCAGAACACTACTGCTTTGAAAAGCTGAATTCGATTTCAAACAGGGTTCAGTCTGTAAGAAGGTAATATATTCATCTCATGTGAGGATTCTTCCCACTTTCTAAAAACATACAGGTAGGTTAACTTGTTCCTGAGTATATTGACCCCCAGGTGTGTGATATTGACCTTATTCTGTAAAAAACATAAATATCACATTTGTATTTGAGAATATTTTTTCTAAAATGAATAACAGCAATGCACAAATTATTATACAGTTTTCTAACATAATATCAGTCTTCTAAAGATGCTACTCAGAAAAAGAATGTTTGTTTGTCAGTGGGGGTTCAGTGTTATTATATGGAAGTAATGAAGTGTTGGGATATAATGTATTTCCATTCCTGTATTTTAGACGCATTGAAATAATCAGACTTGAAACTCTGTGCAATTCATGTCCTGTATTGTTCTTCAGCCTATCAGAAAAAACAATAAGAGTGCAATTTAGTGTGTTTTCCAAGAATTTTACTGTAATTGCGGCCGCGTGGTGAGTAGCACCTGTCATGGATATACCCAATTCATCAAAACAAATGCAATTGCAATGTTTCCAAAGTGGATTAAAGTAGCAACTTGCATTTTCAGAGGTAGGATTGCATCACATGCAGTGCTTGCTATTAAGGTGGTACAGGTATGGGACCTGGTGTTTTCCGGATAATTTGGATCTTCATACCTTAAGGGGCAGATTTATCAAGGGTAGAATTTCGAAGTTAAAAATACTTCCAAATTCGACCATCGAATTAAAATACTTTGACTTCGAATATTGAAGTCAAAGTTTTTCATCAAATTTAGGGTTCCTGCAGTCGAAGTAAAATCCAACGATCAAACGATTTAATCGTTCAAATCGAACAATTCTAAGGATTTTAGCGATCGATCGAATGATTTTACTTCGACTTCCAAAAACTTTAATAAATGCATTAGATGGTCCTCATAGGCTAACATAGCACTTCGCCAGGTTTAATTTAGTGAACTATTGAAGTCGAAGTTTTTTTAATGAGACAGTACTTTGATTAAATTAGAAGTCGTAGTATCCTATTCGATGGTCGAAGTATCTAAAAAAATTACGAAATTTTTTACTTCGAAAATTCCCTTGAATTCACTTCGACCCTTGGTAAATCTGCCCCTAGGTCTGCTAAAAAATTATTTAAACATTGCATAAACCAAATAGGCTGGTTTTGCTTCTAATAAGGATTAATTCGATTTTAGTTGGGATCAAGTACAAGGTACTGTTTTATTATTACACAGAAAAGGGAAATCATTTTTTTTTTAAATTTTAATTATTTGATTATAATGGAGTCTATGGGAGATGGCCATTCCATAATTTGGATCTCTCTGGATAACGGGTTTTCAGATAATGGATCCTATACCTGTATATGAAATGGTGTAAGAAAACTTACCTGGCTGTATGTTCCCTACATGCCCGCCATCCCTGGACTAATGTAAGTGTCACATATCCTAATGGAAATTGTCAATAAACAACATAAATAACTCTGAGTTGTCGACCCCTTGGTGTAGGGAGACAATGTTTAATAGGTCTCCATCTCCAACTACTAAAACCCTTTTCCAAATACTAATACAAGTCAACCATTAGGGGCGGAAAAAAAAGATTAAATTATTCTTACCGAATGTCACGCTCAAAAAATGTTGTTGAGAATTTCTTGACTTTGCATATTTATGATTTGTTGGTTTTGTCGACAGTCGATTGAGCAATGGTTTAATGGTAAGAATTTAACAGTCTTTAAAAAACTGTTTAGGATTTTAGATTATCATGTCAAATGCAAGAAGAGTTCAAGTTAAAAACGCATTCATGTTCCCATTGGTTTGAATGAATCTTTACTGGTTTCAGCTTGCAATTTTTGTTTGTTGACAAAATTGTTAACAGTACTTGAAAATGATGGATAAGTACTAAAAAGTAGACCTGTGTGAGAATATTTTATTCAAGATTAAGCATCTCCGTCTTCTATATAGGACCTGACTTGTGTATGCTAATGCAAATGTTTGATATATCTCTGTAAAAATGGTAATCTTATTAGGGAGTTATTACTGTATCAGTTACATCTATGGAAAGCCATTACCATTCATGGATGGTTGAAAACATGGAAATCACTTCAGACTACGCCACATAACATTTTTTTAACTTGAACAATGATCTTTCCCAAATGAAGCTGTTCTGGTAGTTACAAGAATACACTGGATACAATATTTATTTTGTATAAATAGACATTCTCTACTTTACCAACCAGACAGCCTCTTTGTACACCTCTTCCCATTTAATATATTGGCTCAGCCTATGTGTATCTAACTCCATCTAGGCTAGGCTAGACTTTGTCCGGCTAGGAAACAGGCACAGCACCCGTTACATTTGATCCTCTATCCACAGGATGGGCCTTTGCTACTTGAAAAGGTGAAGGAATAATGTTGTGCTACTACACCCTACTTGTGCTGCGTGATTAAACAAAAGAATTGGACACCAGAAGGTTCTTGAACAAAAGTGCAAATCTGGGTTTGGATACTCACAATCTTCTGAGGATTATCACATACATGTCAGGTACATCACATCATATATGAGTAAGTGCCCACCTAGGCTCGAAACGCGATAGGGTTATATTTGTCCTAATAAAGATTTTTTAACATGTAATTATATTTGGGCTACTTCTTCACTCAGCGGTAGGTCATTCCAGATTTTTTGCCTGATCTACCCCCTTGCTATCCCTCCTAGTTGGAGCCATGCTGCTCTTGCTAAACTAGCTCTATCTGCTTTACTTTCCTAGAAAGTGCTGTTACAGAGAACTACCCTGTCCTGACTTCACCTAATTCACGGGGGTTACAGTATCCCCGACTTCACCAAAACCTTTTCTTTACTGGGGCTTATGCTCCAGGCTCCCATTACCAACCACTCCATCCTGTAATGGCAGGGGAAAGAGGAAGTCCCACCCTCTGCCCAGCACTATACTGATGTGTGGCAGGACCTTTCATCAGCCTCTGGGCCAATGATACACTGTATACATTATGAGCAAAAGTAGATACATGGACATTTGTCCAGCAACCAGAGTACAAGGAAGTGTAGACATTTAAAACCGTAGGGTTTCATTAACCCTATGGGTCCCTACATGTACTTTTATATATTGGTTTCCTTCTGTGTCCTTCTGATTCCATAATGAGAATCTTCAAATAGTATTAATTGAGTTCCAAATAAATTATAAAAACATAAACTACTTGAAAAGAGAGATCTTTTGTCTTTACTTTCTACCTGCAGAGTACATTGAATCGAATGTAGCTGTGCACACCTGCTGGAACTGTGCTTAAGAGCACTTATTAGGGATTACAGGTAAGCACTCTGTTATCAAGGATTACTAGCAGATAATATCTTCAGTTTTCCCCTGTGGCAGAGCAAAGCCTTAAGTGTTATAAAAACACAGAATATTTTATATATTTTCATCAGACATAAGAACGCTTGTTTTCCAGTTCTGTTCTAGTGACTGAGTCCCAATTAACACTGCTTGTATTCTAGATATTCCATCTGCACCATAATAATCTAAAAAAATGACATAAAAGGGCCACAACAATACACAACCATACAATTTGTTCAGAAATGAAACTGCATTGATATGCTATGCCCGTGCGGTCAGCATTTCTGTACCTAACTAGAATGGAATTGTACCCTTTGCTGTTATTTATGTGCTTTAAAGGCTTTTAATGGCGAAAGTATATAATTCTTTAAATGCACAACACATATTTTTGTGATAGTTTATGTAGCTGAATAGGGTGGTACAGTTGCACTACAGGTAAAAGAACACACACTTTTTACTGCACTCCATTTCATATTTTACTTGGAGCATCTTGAGTGGCAAATGAGATGAGCAGAGGCGTTCCTGATCAGCAGCTGAGGATGAGCCTGGCTGCTGGATGTGTGCTGGGCTTCCAATCCTACTTGCTGTGTTTCCCAGCAAGGTAAATGCTGCAAAGTGTCACATAGCTAGCATCTGCTCTGCTTGCCTCTGTAAACTGCTGCAGCCACTGTAGCAGCATCCAGCACATCAACAAGACATTTACTCTGCTTCTGCAACGCATGAACCAGAAGGATGGTGGATTTAGACAGTGAGGTCCCTCCACTTCCCCCCAGGTATAGATTCCGTGACTTGCTTCTAGGAGACCAGGCTTGGCAGAATGATGACAGGTAAGGAGCAGAATTTTACTTTTTGTTTATCATGAACTTGGTGTGTTAATACTGATGTTCAAGGGAAGTGGCTGTTATAGGAGCAGCAGACTCATTACTGTTGAACATATTTATGTATGCAGATTATAACAGAACAATTTTCTACAGAAGGGAATTTTTTTTTTACTGTGCTATTAGCTGTAATTTCATGCTAAAATACGGCTTTGCATTTAATCTTGTAAATATGTGGATTAAATGAAGCTTTAGCAGCAAACAGGAAAAAAAGCCAAAAAGTTATTAAGTAGAAGAGGGCAAGGTGTTATTAAGTAACTAATGATGGGAGTTTAATTGAAAGTACTTTCAATGTGAGTTTTTCAGAAATACTTAAATCCCACATGTTTGAACATGTCGCTATAATCTGTGTTAGCCCCTTTTCCCAATGATACTTGGAGAGCTGCCTCCTAACCCCCTTATCACTAAACACACATTTATCTGCACCCTATATGGCTAATTAGCAATGCAGAAGTATTTTCTGTGAAAACCATGCAGAATGCATCTAATTAGCAATACTGCAGACTGCATTAGTTTTTGTGCAGCTGTGCACTATGCATCAAAATTGGCTAATTAGCCTTTTTATCATGGGGATTTTATCTGTGTCTTTTTAAAGAAACGAGGTAACAACCCTACACACCCAGCTGCATTAAGAAATTAGACTTTTTTACTGTTAATAAAGCTACCAGATAATAAATTCATTATCTTTTACTGATTGTTAAGTCCACCATACCTGAGACCCCACAAGTAAGGCTAGCTGAACAGTAATTTTATGAACATTCTGCACAGTAAGAGATAATTGTTGAATTCGGTGCCTGACAAAGCAACTAGTGGTTGGTCAATGTCATCTTCTAGAGAGAAAGAGGATTATTGTGTGATTTCAAGTAAAAATAAAAATCACTAGTGATTGGTGTAAAGAAGGTGGAGAGATCCCCAAGTTAAAGGGGCGGTTCACCTTTCAGTTAACTTCTAGTATGTTTTAAAATACTAAGCAACGTTTAAATCGGTCTTAATTTTCTTCTTTTTTTCCAATCATTTTTGAATTATTTGCTTTCTTCTGACTTTATCCAGCTTTTAAATGGGAGTCACTGACCCCATTTAAAAAACAAATGCTCTGTAATCTGTAAATTTATTGTTAGGACTCTTACACAAGGGCAGTTATACCTGTGCTCCCCTGCATTTTGCTTTCTTCCGTTCAGCCGCAGGGGAGCACAGGAGTAGACGCACTCAATTATTGTCAAGGGGGCTGTACACACACACAGACGCAGTGTGCAGGTGGGACACAGCATGTTGCATTTCACCCGCGTTAGGCGCATACATGCGTCTGCGTGAGTACAGCCCCCTTGACAATGATTGAGTGGGCCTACTCCTGCGCTTGCCTGCAGCTGAACGGAAAAAAGTGCAATGCAGGGGAGCACAGGTAAAACCGCCCGTGAGTAAGAGCCCTTATTGGCACTATTGAGTACTCATCTTACAACCCTTTCCTATTCATATTCCAGTCTCTTATTATACGCATGGTTAATAGTGCAATATGGACCCTAGCAACCAGATTACTGCAGTTGCAAACTGTAGAGCTGATGAATAAAATCTAAATAACTCAAAACCCACTAATAATAAAATAAATAAAAAACAATTGCAAATTGTCTCAGAATATCACTCTCTATATATCATACTAAAAGTGAACAACCCCAAGTGTTACAATACATGCAATAATGGGGGTCCCAACCTTTTATACCTGTTAGCAACATTCAAATGCAAAAAGACATGGGGAGCACAAGCATGAAAAAAGTTCCCGGGAGTGCAAAATAAGGGCTATTATTGGTAGCCCCTAAGTGGACAGGCAGCATATAAAAGACTTAGTTTAGGAGTACACCTGGGTTTTATGCAACCAAAATGTGTCTCCAAGTTTGCAATCCACTGGTTGGGGACTAGTGCTTTATAATCATCATGCTGCTTGCTATTGAATACGCCGTGCTACTCTATGTGACTGATTGTTGACTCTCTTCTTTGAATCAGTTTACTGTTGAGGGTGTATGTTTGTGTGTGCATGTACAGTGAGCATATAATGTTTAGAAGTACTTGAGACATTACTGAAGAGTAGTGACCCCCAACCAGTGGCTCGTGATCAACATGTTGCTCACCAAACCCTTGGATGTTTTTCTGATGTTGTTCCCTGTGGCCACAAACAGGTGCTTATTTTTGAATTCCAGGCCTGAAGGCACATTTTTGTTGCATGAAAACCAGGTGTATTGTCAAACAGAGATTCCTGTAGGCTGCCCGTCCACACAGGGGCTACCAAATGGCCATCACTCACATTTTTTATTCTTGCGTTGCTCCCCAACTCTTTTAACGTCTGAATGTGGCTCACTGATCGGGGACTCCCGCTGTAGAGGATGAAAATACCCTTTACAGAACAGTCAGTTTTTACAATATAATGGGAATATGTTCAGCTCTGCCGTATTTAGCAGTAAAATTTCTATAGAGAGGGGCTTCCAGCAAAGCAAGCTTCTGAGAATGTTACATGCAACAGCAATAAAGACAGAAAAGGTAGTTTTGTGTATTATAAGGATGGGTACAAACTACTTCCAAACTGCATTACTGTTAAATGGGACAAAACCAATTGTTGTTTTCAAGCCATAAGCCCAGCTGTTGTCCCACTCACCTCAACTTTTTTCCTCCATCATTTGTGGGGAGGTAAGCACTAAAGGTCCATCACAATATGAGAAGCTCCTGAACTAATAGGAGCATGCTGTGTATATACTGTAACTGTATATGTTGTATACACATAAAAGCTTGCAAGGGAAATCACACTCTGGTTTAGCACACCAAGAAGAAGAGAGGGAGACATATTAGGGTAGGCCCTTCATTTCCGGAAGAATTTGCCTTGCAATGTTAGCAGCCCTATGCATCTGATTCAACTGGTCAATGTGTATGGAATTCAGAACTTCACATACATATCTCCCTTAAAGGAGAATTCAACCCTAAACTTCAAAAACCCCTACCCTACATAGACCCCCCCTCCTCCCCCAGACAAATGCCCCTAACTTTTACTTACTTACCCCTTGGTGCAGATTCAGGCATCAGAGTTCACAGGCGCCATCTTCTTCTTCTCTTCTGAAATCTTCGGAATGAGACTGCCAAAGTGCCAGTCTCATTACGAAGACTACTGAAGCGGTTGAAGATGGCACCCATGAACTCCAATGCCTGAATCTGCACTGAGGGGTAAGTAAAACGTTAGGGACATTTGCCCGGGGTAACACTTAAGTTGGTAGGAGGAGGAAGGAGGGTCTATGTAGGGTAGGGTGTTTTTATGTTTTGGGTTCAGTTCTCCTTTAAGGAGCACTAGAGTCTGAGCCAAAGCCACATTTGTCCTCATTATAATTCACAACAGGATAGACACTAAAACTTTGTCATCAAATAGTTACCATGTGATTTAATTACTGAAGTTCGAACTGTGACCACAATATAAACGATAATGAAAAAGTTGAAGCCTTGCTCATGCACACTTTAACTGATATTTCCACCATTTATGTGCTAGAAAATATCCACCAAAATGCCTTGACCATTGTGGTACCTTGCATACTGACTACTGAAAGCAAATAATATATACTCAATACTGTATATAGATAGTTTTAAATAAAAGTAGAACCTCCATCAAAAACAGTGCAAGCAATAACCCCTCCTCTTTCCCTGGTCTGTGCTTTTAGAAAACTGAAATGAATAGCATTTCATACTATGGAAACGTATCAACGAGGTGTGAAGGTTCTCTGTTCCACAGGGAGCAGTTATTAAAGGCATATGTGTAAATTACCTGTGCGGCAGATAACCTTTTGGTTCAGTAACGTTCCATTTTAATTTTGGTTGAGCCCTTGAGAATCATAAGGCAGCAAGATCCAGGGTGGAGAAGGAAGAATTTATGTAAAGTCAGTTCAAAGACTGAAGTCAGGGCAGGCTGTATGGGTGTAGTTACACTGGTATGAAAAGCTCAGAGTATACAGTACAGCAGACAAATAACCAGGTTGGACAGACACACATCCAAAGCAATGGCAAAGCTTCCTGGAATCTATTAAAACTCTACATAACAACACTGTCATTAAAATATTCTGCAACTACCTATATCATTATCTTGCAAGCCTGTGTGGTTCTCATGATCAGAAAACATGCATAAGAAGGTTAAACGGTAGCAGTGCAGTCTTAGGGTAAGGTCAAACTTGGAGATTCGCCTCTTCTTTGGGGCGACTAATCTCCCCGAATGGCTTCCCCCTGTCTTTCGTCTGCTATAATGAAAAAACGCGTGCGGCATGGCACTCGCGGCGCTTCATTTTCTGAAGCCGCCCGAAGTTTCCTTTGAGGCAACTTTGGGCGACTTCGGAATACAAATCACCCATGCAGATAAAGTGATATTGACAGTAAAAAAGGACTTTTTAAAATATGAATGTACAAGTTACCTATAGGTCATGTTGATCTTTTTTGCTGAGAGGTTTGTTTTTGTAAGTCATTTTTAGTTAACGTTTCCAAACCTGATTGTTTTGCCAACCTGACTGTCCCATCTCAGCCTGTCAGTTAAAGTGTCTAATGCTAATAGACTCCAGCTGCACAAATATGGCAGCCCCTTCATACAGGAACATGGGGCATCAGACAGGTAATGTAAAAGCATTGTGCAAATACTTTATGGCAAAGTTATAAGTAGCTTTCAAAGCCAATATTATGATAGATGTAAAAAAGAGTTTAATTTCTGGTGTCATTATCTCTTTAAGGAAATTTGTACTGTATCTCAACAGACGTCTGGCAGTAGGACTCCAGAGTAAATGGGTAGTTCACCTTTAAATTAACTATTTTATTATATAGACAGTGATATTTCAAGACAATTTACAACTGTATTTGTGTATTTGTGTTTTATTTTTAACATTTTTTACGACTAGCTTTTTGCTCAGCCTCTCGCCAGTTTGAAATTTCAATAGCTATCTGGTTGCTAGGCTCTGTTTTACCCAGGTAACCCAGTATTTGTCTAAATAGAAAGGTAAGTGATATAAATCAACAATACTGTTAAAATTGTACCCTCAAAGACGGGCGTAGCAAAAAAAAAAAAAAAAAATCTCCTGTTCCCCCAGGTGATACTGTAGCTGGAAAAAGATGGTGGAGTAGAGGAAGGTGAATAGAGTTCATAATATTTCTATCATGGTAAAGGTTTGATTCATACAGACGTAGATAAGGCAAAAGAGGAAGAAAAAAAATCTTGTTTGCATTGTCACTACAGCAGAACCCTGCCATCGAATGTTTAATTGAATAGTAACAATGCATTTGTAGAACAGAGAAATGTCACTTCAGATTAGAAATCGGCAGTGTTCTCTATTTGCTAGCCAAGGAGGGAAAGAGGCCAACTTTGGTCTGACTCTGTGTTGCCCTCGATCCAATGGTCTGTGACCCACTTTCTATGGGGCTGTAACCCGTAATACTCTGATGAGATCAATATAATTAGCAGAATTTATTTTTGTGCCAATAGGATTGAGAATTTTAAATGAGATTGGTTATATTTTAATGTATCCCTCCTAGTGATGGGCGAATTTGGGGTGTTTCACTTCACCGAAAAATTCGCAAATTTCCAGCGCGAATTTTCGCAGCGGTTTCGAGCCAGAATTTGCGCCTGTCGAACAAATTCACCCATCACTAATCCCTCCTTATAGACCTACCTGAAACCCGCTTTCCTAATATAGTGGTGTAAATATGGGTATTTCTTCTTCTATGTATAGTGCTCTGTGAAATATGTCTGCACTATATATAGATAAAGAATCATAATTATAAGTATGTATGTTATAAGGCTATTCCTACACTCTGTATTGTATACTGTCTCTGTCTCCACAATTGTTCTCTGTCATCTTTCCTTACATATAGAGATGTTGCTGGCATGCTGGGATGCCTTTGTGAGATGCAGATATAAGGATAGTAATCTTGATTTGAGCTTTTTTGTTCTGAAAAAAATCATACATTTGAATCATGCCATTATGGTTATTTGAATGGCCTATAGATGGAACACAGCAATCGTGTAGGGAACACTGATTATCTCTTTCTGTAGATCTTTTCATTCACCTGAATTAAATAGGAATGCTATGGGATTGTGCTAGATCTTATTTTACAATACTCCAGACGTTGTTTTAATGATTTGATTTTTGTGTAAGAGTTTGTTTGTTGATGGGTAAAAACTTGGAAAAAGATATTTTTCTTCACACTTTGCAGTTTCCTATTTACAGCCCACGTACAAGAACTCAAAGCTGCAAAACTCAATAGATTTCTCTTGCTTGTGCACACATCACAGTTGTTTCTAGAAAGGAAACAAAAGAGATTCAATTCTCACCTCTTTTTAACAAGCTTCAGCACTAAAAAATCAATTTTGTGTCTACACCAAATCATCGGTGATGTTTGACTCCAATGTTAAAGGGGTGGTTCACCTTTAAGTTAACTTTTTGTATGTTATAGATTGGTCAATGCCAAGCAACTTTTAAATTGGTCTTCATTATTTATAGTTTTTGAATTATATGCTGTCTTTTTCTGACTCTTTCCAGCTTTCAAATGGAGGTCACTGACACCATCTAAAAACAAATGCTCTGCAAGGCTGCACATTTATACTTATTGCTAATTTTTATAACTCATCTTTCTATTCAGGCTCTCGCCTATTCATATTTCAGTATCTTTTTCATAGAAATGCAAGGACTGCTGAAACTGCGAACTAGAGAGCTGCTGAATAAAAAGTGAAGTAACTCGAAAACCACAAAAAATTTAAAAAAATGGCAAATAGTCTCAGAATATCATTCTATACATCATACTAAAGATAACTCAAAGGTGAACAACCCCTTTAATAAATATGCCGCTAAGCCTTTACCTAAGTCTTTACTGTATGGAAAAGCTACAATAAGTGGTGATGAGGGAATCTGTCCCGTTTTGCAAAACTATGAAAACGTAGGCTGAAACGCATTGAAGTTTTTTTTTTTTTTTTTACGAGTGACAATTTTTATTCTTGCCACAATTTTTTCTCACTACAAATGCTTTAAAGTCAATGGGGCAAATTCACTAAGCCGCGAAGCGCCGAACGCTAGCGTTAATTCGCTAGCGTTTGGCATTTTCGCTACTGCGCAAATTCACTAACCAACGCTGGCGTAGTTTCGCTAGTGTTACTTCACAACCTTACGCCAGGCGAATTTTCGCTAGCGACGAAACTACGCAAATTCACTAACTTGCGCAGTGTACTGAACGCTACCTTTTACGCTAGACTTCCTTCGCCACGTCAGACCTGGCGAATCGCAATAGAGTAGATAGGGATTGTTTAAAAAAAAGTAAATTTTTTTTCTAAGTCCCAAAAAACGCTGGCGTGTTTTCTACATGATGGCTGATAGGCTGAAAAAGATCGAAATTTTTTTGGGGCTCCCCTTCCTCCCGCCTACATTTCCTGACTCATGACAACTTACCTAGACAGTGGGCACATGTGTAGGGCAAAATAAAATTTTTATTTGCTGATTTGAAGGTTTTCTAGGCATTTGTAGTGCAGATACGTATTTCTCCATTGAAATTGAATTTCGCGCCGTATGCAAATTAGCCTTCGTTAGCATAACTTCGCTTTATATATCGAATCAATGCTAGCGCAACTCCGCAACCTTACGCTACCCCTGTGCGCAACTTCGGATTTTAGTGAATTTGCGGAGCCCTGGCGAAGTGCAGCGAAGTGCGGCACACGCATCTTAGTGAATTTGCCCCAATGTTTTTTTTTTCTTATGGTGACTTTTTTGGTCTCAGCAAATGCATTAAAGTCAATGGGTGTAAACATTTTTTTTTTTACACACACAACAGTTTTTATGGGTGCAAATTTTTTTTTCACTCCAAATGCATTAAAGTCAATTGCAACTTTTTTGTCTCAGCCACATTTTGGTTGCAGCAACTTTTTTGTCATAGCAAATTTTTCTGCTGCAAAACTTTGCAGCAGTTTCGTGAAAAATATTTGCAGTTAGCGAAGTACAGAATTGAGCTTCAAATCCAGGCCTGCTGGTTGAATAAATTCACTCATCACTAATAATAAGGCAAAACCAAATCTATAGGTGGATTAGCACCATATAATGATACATGCGTGGACAGGGCTGAGCCAAGCCAACCAGACACTCTAGGCAACCCGTTCCGCTAACCCCGCTCCCCCGGGTGCATAAGGGCATGCGCTCGTGCACCATAACATAGGGGAGGGCAACGAGGGGGAAGTGTAAGGGCAGGGGAGGAAGGGATGGGGGGAGAGCCACAGAGAGGGTAGGTGAGAGGAGCTAATCCAGACTAGGGGTAGGCAGAAGATATTTGAGGGTGCCTCTTCTCCAGTTCTGGCCCTGAGCCTGGCATTCTTTTGCAAGATCCATATTTTGTTATTACCCCACCAAACTAACGGCTTATAATAGATCCATACTCCACCTGTATGTGGGATAATTGGCTGTGTTTAATGCCTTTATGTCCATCTCCCCATTACCCTTTCACCTTCTGCTGTACTTTTGTTAAATGCACTTTGATTTAGGTTAATTTTACTTAATCTTTTCTATTGGGAAAAAGGCAAAGCATCTAGGCCAAATCTATTTTTCTTTTTGAAATAAAAATATATATCATGAGATTAAAAATGTACAATATACTTTTGAGACAGAGAGTTAGTTCTATATTCTATGAAAGCTGCTCTGTACACAACCTTATCAGCCATTCTAGTGATATCTGCCATCACTGCATAGTTAGAACTATACCTGTGTCTGTTTGCTTTAAATCAAAAAAAAGGATGAAACACCAAGGGGGTTATTTACTAAACCTTCAATTTATCTAGTAAGGCTTTTTGGGGCAAAAACTTTTTTCATGGAAAAAAACACCCTCAAATTTTTGCTGCAACAACCCAGAATCCGAAAATTCACCGTCTCAGGCCTGTCAAGGTCATGTATCAGTCAATAGGAAAGGCACCAATCTCAATTTTTAGATATTGTGGTTTGTGCTGAGTTTAGTCTGCAAATCTGATAAACTCTGGGTTTTTGAGCAAAACCCCTTAAAAAAACCCAAATGATTCTGGAAAAAAGTCAGAAAAAAATAGTTTTTCCCTAACCGATCAATTATAAATAAATAATGTCTAATCTGGCATGGGAGTTTTGTCTTGTTTTTTTTTTTTCTTTTTAAATAAAATATGAGAAACTCTGATTTTAGTAAATAACCCCGTAAAAGTCAATAAGTCACCCTGAAAACAGAAGAGTGTAATTTGCATCACCATACCTTATAAAAATGTAAACATGAATAAACTCATACATTAAACCAGAGGATTACATTTCTATATTGTAAGATGCTCTATACAAAACCTTGTACATCAGCCATGCTATTGATGTCTGCCAGCTCTGCATAATTAGAACTTTTCCTTTGATTGCTTGCTTTACATCAATTAGAAGAATTCAAAAATGAAAGTCAATAAGTCCCCATGAAAAAAGAAGCATGTAATTTGCATTGACATACCTTGAGTCTACAATGAAATGTAAACATTAAAAAACCAGCACTATTTCTTGGCCACTAATATGGATTTATGCTAGTTTAGATATGGTTTAGTGAAGGTACTGTTTATTATTAGAGAGAAACAATTAATTATATTATTTAAATGGACTCTATGGAAGATGGCCTTCTTGTAGTTAAGAGCTTTCTGGAGCTTTTCTCTTTTGAACTGAGTGTTGTCTAATTCAGGCCAACTTGAACGACACAATCCACAGATCTCTGAACTCCAAGTCTGCAAATGTCCCACGCATTATTATAAACCAGAAATACACCTTTAGGGTGGTGGCACATATGCAGATTCGGGGAGATAAGTCACCCAGTGACAAATCTCCTCTTCTTCGGGCAACTAATCTTCCCGAAATGCTTTCCCGCCAGCAAGAATGTATATAGCCGGTGGGATGGCATATGGATCGCTTCATTTTCCAAAGTCGTCCGAATTTGTGCCCGAAGCAATCTGTATGCCATCCCGCCGACATTTCACATTCTTGCTGGGGGGGAAGGCATTTCGGAGAAATCAGTCACCCGAAGAAGAGGAGATTTGTCGATGGGGCGACTAATCTCCCCCGAATCTGCACATGTGCCACCATTCTTAAACAGGTCTTAAAAAAGCCTATGCACAATTAAGATGTCCCATGCTTGCATAAACAAAGCACATTGGGAGCCCTGTATTTAATACCAGGCCCTGGTAAGGCCTCACCTTTAGTATGCAGTTCAGTTTTGGGCTCCTGTCCTTAAGGACAATATTAATAAGCTGTTGAGAGTACAGTGATGTGCAACTAAATTGGTAATAAAAATGGAAGACTTAAACTAAGAGGAAAGGTTGGACTATCAAGGCTGAGGGTTTTTTTTCTCTAGAGAATTTACTCTTTAAAAGTACATTGGAGAAGATTATGGCCATATAGCACATGATCTATTTCAGATACTTGCACACCGTAATCATAACTTACATTCCTTTCAGTTGCACAAGTTAAAGAATGAAGGCTGCTCCAGATCTCTATACTTACTGCCAGCTTTTTTGCAAGCAAAAAGTGAGGGCTGCCTTGCACCCATCGCATTTAACACTAGAAGGCTGCTAAACCCTAATTTGTATTAAGGAGTGAGCTTTTGTGCTTCTGGAATGGATGGATTGCAAGACTGTCTGCCAATGCATGAAATTTTAGATAATAAACACTTGTGGACTTATTTTAAACTATATGATTTGTCTGCAGAATAATTGATCAGATCACTGCAGTGTTACTGTCCTATTCTGGGTAAGAACGTGACACGACCATACTTATGTCAGTGGGTGTGTTTTTACAGATTTTGGTGATAATCTCTGGTACAGCCATGTACTCATTATAAGACTGTCTGTCAATAGTTATCTAATCAAGTCTTAAATGAGTAAAGTACATGGCAGTCACCACTTGCATGGACGATTTTAGTAAGGAGTCTGTGCATGCTTGCTAACTGTCATACATAACTTGGCCAAATTTGGTTGGACCATGGGCCGATTTTGACCATACTGCTCTCCCACATATTCCATTGGTTTTGTCAGCCCATCATGGAATTCTGTTTGTGCGCTGCCACCTTTACAGCACACATTATGGATATGTAGAGCAAATCTTCCTTATCTGGCAGCAGAAACTGAAAAGGTTTGTTGCAATCACCATGCATTAATTTTGAGATGCTAAGCAACAGCACACAATTTACAATGATGATAGACGTAAGTGGCTCTTTCCCTTAGCAATTACATTGTAAAACAAAAAAATACAATGATGCTAGTAAACACTTCTAATTGTTAGAATACAATAAAATGCTAATACAACTCCAATTGACATCTACATAAACTTGCCAACTTTTAGATGACAAATGTTCATTTTTTTTTGTTCTAATAAAATCACAGTAAATTTAGGAAATGTAATCACATTTTTTTCTAAAAAAACATTTCAGATTGTAGTATTTTAATTCAAATGTTGATAAATCTGCCCCTTAGTATGTTATAGAATGGTCTATAGAACCTTTTTTAATTATTTGTCTTCCTGTTGTACCTTTTTCCAGCTTCAGAAGGGGTTCATTTTAAGTATCTCACACTACTGCCTGGTTGCTAGGGTAAACTGGACAGGATGCCCGCTAAAATTCCAAACTGGAGGGCTGCTAAACAAAGAGCTAAATAATTAAAAAACTCCAAAAATGTCTCAGAATATCACTGTCTACATCATGTGGAAAGTTAATTTAAAGGTGAACTACCCACCGGAATGCTGGGAGAATTGGACTGATCTGATTGATGATTGGGTCAGATATGGTCAATTGTTTATTTAAAACCAGAGACCACATCCTCAACTAAATGAATCCTTGCCAAAGGGAATTATCCAACTTGCACAATCACTATCTGAATAAGCCCCAAATCAGAAATTGATTAAATAGGCCCTTGTTTTGGCTCCATACACATGTGAAATGTCTGCCAACTATCTGAAATCTGCCTGTGTCACATTTATATGGACATTTAACATAAGACACAGAAGTGCATAGGGATGGACATTGTGCCCCTTATAATAGATGGTCCCATCCCATTCTAGTTTCTAAGAGGTGCAAGTTTTCCTTTCATGAAAATTATATTGATTTCTATTTTCTTGATCTGACAATTGGGGTATCCCACTATACAAGATCCCTGGAGGTCTCTAGGTCATTTAAAGTTAGTTTTCGCCAAAAATGCATTTTGAACTGTTCTATTTTCCTTGTTGTTTTTACTTGAATGCTGTTGTGGCTTTAACAAAATAGCGTATTCTGGCTTATTCTACCAAGACCTTACCTGCTCCCATTGGAAAATGAGTTTTGCAATCAGGTTATCCAGCAATTTATCTACACAGCTGAAGGTCACATCTTTGAAGTTAGTTATTTAGCTCCAGTTGAAGATCCACAGAAAAACAGAATTAAACATTAAAGCACATCTGTTCTATATCTTCTGTCTTTCTGCGACCCACTGGGGTTATATTAAATAACATTTTTCCCTTTCAGTCTCCGTCTCTGTCTCCTGCAGCAAAAGGCTAATAGCTGCTTGTATACTAGATGCAAATACAGTTCCCAACACTTGTATTGTGGCTAAAAAATGTAGCAGTGCTTTATGTTACCACACAGATATGTCTGTAAGTATAAAGAAGCCTGTAAATTAATCCATGTGAGACATTTTATTAAACAAACAAATTGGCTGCTCAGTGCCCTTTCTATTGTAGAGACTGTAATTCACATGCAAAGTTGATGCAGTTGAAAAACATAGGAAAATTGATGCTGTGCAAGCCACTGTGCCACCACCTTTCAACACATCCACCAAAAAAGATAAATTATATTAAAAAAAGTGCTGCTCATTCATGTGGTAGGTACCCAATTACACAATGTGTAGTATATTTAGAACATATAAAAGATGTACACAAATAACAAAGTCCAAATACTCCAAAGGTCAAAAACAAATGTTTGATGCTCCAAGGGTTAAATGTAACCCTGTAACCCTGACAACTCCAACAAATGTTAAATGTGGGGTGCTGCCTCCTTAATCTGCTGGTCCCAAGCAGGCAAAGTCTACAAATAAACATAAAAGAAGGGGCGCACTCCCATAATGTAAAATTGGATCAGCACCTTTAATCAAAGAAAGATATATTTCACTTACAATTTAAGCATACAATGATTGTTCATCAATAAAGTCTGTTAAATCTGTTTCCCAACGCGTTTAGTCATGTCCCGACTTTCTCAAGGGTGACAGCACATCATCACTCTTGAGAAAGTCGGGACATGACAAAACACGTTGGGAAACAGATTTAACAGACTTTATTGATGAATAAAAATGTTTTACTTAAATTGTGGGTACAATATATCTTTCTTTGATTAAAGGTGCTGATGATGGGAGAGCACCCTTCTTTTAGGTTTATTTAGAACATATATCTTTATATTAAATGGTAATAGTCTCCTTTTTTCAGCATGTGTTGGTGTGGGCTTGTGTTGAAGATTATTTCAAGCTTGTTTTTAAACTAAGAAAAATCTAATGTTTTGTTATTTCTTAAGAAAACAGGACAGAAAGTATTCGTAACATTTAAAGTACAGTACTTTTGCAACTTCCTGGTTCTTTAGAGCAGTGGTGGGAGGAGGCAAATAGATGTAATTAATCTTACCAAGTAAACATGTATCAGTAAATGTGTGCTTTAATGAGCAGCTGGATACATTAACAATTAACTTGTATATGTCAATACTAAAAATATATAAAAATATAGCTTTTGACAAACTGCTCTTGCTTGTCAAGATCCAAGTAGATTTACAGGCAGATCCCTACCTCAACTAACATAAACTACTGCATTTCCTCCTTCCTAAACCTTCTGCTGCCTGCCTTTTGATCCTGGAGCTGCCTCCTAAATCTCTCAATTTCTTGTTTCATCTGCACTCACAACTTGTTCCCTTGCCCATATGCCTTCTTTTATACTCAAACCCTGTCCTGTTGAGCTTGCTACTGTTCTTATTCACATCTAGGGTTGCCACCTTTCTGTTGAAAAAATTCTGTCCAGCACTGAATGAGAAAGAGAAAGGGGCAGGTCCCTGAATGGGTGGGTCAATGATCCTTAGTCATTGATGACATTTGGGCAGAGCAATTGTAGGAGGGCGATTGACATTATTGACTGGTATTTTACTGGCGAGGCCAGTGACATACCAGTCAGGTGGCAACCTTACTCACATGTTCAACTCTTCAATGGCTCTTGGAACTTTCCATTTAAACAGGCCTACTCTAAGTTCATCCTTAAAAAGGACATGCTTGACCCTTCTACAGCTTGTCTCTAAAATTACATTGTCCTATTTGAACACTTGAGAAAGGGGGTTGATCCCCCGGAATGCTGTGTGGAGATCTCAATTAACCGAAAGCAAGCACATTTTGCAGCGTGAGTGCCATCTGATTTGAATAATCTTGGGTCTTAGATGAAATTCTTGAGCAGCAGAGTTTCCAGATAGAGTGAATGACTTCCAAGACCATTCATTCCTTAGCACCTCGCTGCATCTCTTTTTCCTGTGTCTCCATACATTCCAGGGTGACCCCTCCATTCCTCTTGCTGCTCCCTACCTGTGGAGTGTTATAACTGATTCCCTCTTTTTTTAAAAAAAAATCAAAGAATACCTCTTGGAGCGACTGCAAAACACTTGACTCAATGTGGGCTCCCTGACTATCCTGTACAGTATCTGCTGTGGTTGGATATGACTACTAGCTGCTGAAGCAAAAAGCCCACAAGCCTAAAATTCTGATAAAATCCAGTGCTAATAGAGCTTTCAAACTTCATTGCAGATCCAAGTGGCTTTGACTTGTGCACCTTGCAGTGTTCTAACTGGTTGCACTATGGCACCACGTCCAGCACACTAATAAATGTGGCTAAAAAGCACATAAGTATGGAATTCATTAGTAAGTTGCCCATGCAAGTGCAAATTAAAAACTCTGGAAACAACATCATGTCAATGTAGATTTTTCATTCCAGGGCCTTAATTCCTTTGCATCTTTGTTTCATTTACTTTGACCCTCAGTACCAGTTGTTTTAGGCTTTCTCAATGTAGTTCTGCAACTCATTCTATGGCAATTTTGAGCACTGCTGTTCTTGGCCTTGGGACATAGGTAATGTAATAGAATATAATAATGTACCAGTGTGAAGCCTTTTTCAAAGAGCCATCTGCCTTTTTGTTTTTGGGCTATGTTATTTGCTTTTTTATCCTCATATCTATTCTATGAAATTCTAAAATAGAGTTCTACTTGAAGTTTATTTGAAATATTTGTACTTACTCCATGGATATTATAAAAAAAAAAACCCAGCTAATTGGACGTTTCAAATTGCACTTTTGTCCTATTTACATTTATTAACTGATACCATTAGATGGGATATTATATAGTCTATGACAAACTGAAACATTGTTAGTGGAAAACTAATTAGACAGAGAGGGAAAAATGATAGAAATGGATGGAAAAAGATAAACATTAATATTTCATCATAAATAATCTCTTTTATTACATCATGATTTTATTACATCATTGTCTCATGTTATATCATGTATTGGTTTGCTTCTGGAAAAGATTTGTAGGTGTGCTATTGCTATACAGTTAATTTATCTTTACTTTATGCTAATACTTAATATAATTAGGGATTACACACTGAGCTGCAGCTCCTCGTCTGCTGATACACTAAGGGGCCGATTCATCAAGAGTCGAATATCGAGGGTTAATTAACCCTCGATATTCGACTGTGAACTAAAATCGTTCGACTTCGAATATCGAAGTCGAACGATTTTGCGCAAATCCTGCGATCGAACGATCGAAGGATTTTTCGTTCGATCGAACGATTAAATCCTTCGAATCGAACGATTCGAAGGATTTTAATCCAACGATCGAAGGAAAATCCTTCGATCAAAAAATCACAGGCAAGCCTATGGGGACCTTCCCCATAGGCTAACATTGAGTTCGGTAGCTTTTAGCTGCCGAACTAGGGGGTCGAAGTTTTTTTTAAAGGGAAAGTACTTCGACTATCGAATGGTCGAATAGTCGAACGATGTTTACTTCGAATCGTTCGAATCGTTCAAATTTGATCGAATTCGAACGAATTTAACCAATTCGATGGTCGAAGTACCCAAAAAATACTTCGAAATTCGAATTTTTTTTCATTCGAATCCTTCACTCGAAGTTAGTGAATCTGCCCCTAAGTAATATTCATTGGCAGATAAAATGTTCAAACCTCCCCATTCCTGAACTGACTGATATCCATAGTACATGGATAACATTCTTGTACCAACTCTTTGTAGAATAATAATATGTGTAAGAGCAGCTTTAGTTTGCCAGTTCCCTTCATGTCCTCACACCTTAAATTTCATGCATCCTAATTGGTCATTCTATAGCTTTGCACTCATTCTGGTCATAATACAGAGAGGAGAATATACGTGGGTGGTGCTTGGTTAATGTACATTGGTAGTACTTCAAATAAGTAGCACAGATTGCCAGAATGGTGTTTTGAGTGTTTACTTAATATGCAGACCTCCTGGACATCCTGAATCTAAGTCAGAAACTTAAAACATATAGACATTTCACCCCAGCCATGAGCAGATTGATTCAAGAGTTTTATTATGAGGGCACATGCAACTATAGAGCCTGGGGGAGTTCTTTATAAGACATGTACCTATGCAACTTCTTACTAGTTGGGTTATGCACTGAGCTTGTATCTTGCGGCACACCCCCTTATTACATGGATAAATACTTGCGTATTATCAGGGTCTGTCACTTTCAAATTATATGTGGAAAGGGTTCATTAAATGGTAAACCAAATGGATGTGAGATAATGCATCAATAAAATGCCCTATTTGCTTTTTCGGATCATTGTGATTTAGCATGTTTTTCATTGCTCTGCTTGCTCATCTCATCCTTAACTGTGCAATCCAAAACTGAGCGCCACTGTATGGAGAGATGAACACTCTTTGTAGATTCTCTATATAGAATTTTATAGTGAGAATGATTAAACATTATGAAATGATAACATTAATTCATGCATTTACAATTACCACTATGCTTCTGTTCATTTGAAAATTAGGTTTTCAGCCCTGGCAGAATGTCTCACCACTGAGAGAAAATGTTATTGAAATGGCGATAGTAATCCTACATGGCCCTAATTCGATATAATCTTCCAACATCAAACTCATTTAGCAAAAATGCATTATAAACCTAATTATATGTGTGGTTTCCCTGACTAGCACATCATTTGACCTTTGTGTTTGTAATCGAAGTCCAGGAATAGACATTATATATATATATATATATATATATATATATATATACTGTGTGTGTGTGTGTATATATATATATATATATATATATATATATATATATATATATATATATATATATATATATATACTGTGTGTGTGTGTGTATATATATATATATATAATGGTGTAGTAGAACCGGCACTCACCCTCGAATCATCAAGCCCCGGGTGCTACTTCAAGAGTTTGCACATTGGATCATTTAAGAGCACTCACGGGTGTTGTGAAGAATATTTTTTTTTTTATTGGAGTGTTACAATCTACCCCACATCAACGCGTTTCGGTTCTTTCTGAACCGTCGTCAGGATGCACCCAGAAGTCATCACGTGATCCATAAATACAAGCATAAACCAATCAGTGAACAGAGATAATCAGTGAGCAGAGTTAGTTAAATATTCACAACAGTGTTCTGCATTAAAGTGTTAGCATAAATTACTAAATCCATTGACAAAAATTCCATATACATGTTAAAAATTCCAAATACATGTTAAAAGATTTTTTAT
This sequence comes from Xenopus laevis, assembly GCF_017654675.1. Classification (NCBI taxonomy): domain Eukaryota; kingdom Metazoa; phylum Chordata; class Amphibia; order Anura; family Pipidae; genus Xenopus; species Xenopus laevis. Next base: position 109,428,676 of record NC_054377.1, read on the forward strand.
AAAAAGTGTGAAAAAAGTGAAAAAAGTTAGCCTTGTTAAAACTTTAAAAAAATATATGTATATAGTGGCTAATATAGTTTCTTAGAGGCATAAGGACTATACAGCTGACACATCACAAAACAAGGTTATCAAAGGTATCCATGTGTTTTAGTGCAAAAAGCTGGTCCAAAAGAAAACTTTCAATCTATAAGTAATAATATATAGCAGCAATAATAATAATGCTGCTATATATTATTACTTATAGATTGAAAGTTTTCTTTTGGACCAGCTTTTTGCACTAAAACACATGGATACCTTTGATAACCTTGTTTTGTGATGTGTCAGCTGTATAGTCCTTATGCCTCTAAGAAACTATATTAGCCACTATATACATATATTTTTTTAAAGTTTTAACAAGGCTAACTTTTTTCACTTTTTTCACACTTTTTATAAAAAATCTTTTAACATGTATTTGGAATTTTTAACATGTATATGGAATTTTTGTCAATGGATTTAGTAATTTATGCTAACACTTTAATGCAGAACACTGTTGTGAATATTTAACTAACTCTGCTCACTGATTATCTCTGTTCACTGATTGGTTTATGCTTGTATTTATGGATCACGTGATGACTTCTGGGTGCATCCTGACGACGGTTCAGAAAGAACCGAAACGCGTTGATGTGGGGTAGATTGTAACACTCCAATAAAAAAAAAAAAAAAAAAAAAAAAAAAAAAATATATATTCTTCACAACACCCGTGAGTGCTCTTAAATGATCCAATATATATATATATATATATATATATATATATATATATATATATATATATATATATATATATATATATATATATATATATATATATATATATACCGTTCCCAGCTATAGTCAGGTGGGCAGCCAAGTTTGGGAGTTTTACTTTGAAAGCAGCTAGTAAGTTGCAGGTAAAACTTAGTCCCTTTGTAAAATGTATAATGAAGCAATACAATTCTTAATGAATCAGATGAAAATTGAGCATAGGACTGGCCAGATATGGGATGACTTTGACGTAGTTGGCCAGCTTAAATATATTGCAATATATGGACAAACAATCCCTGTTTTCTCTAAAGGGTAAGGCATTTTTTAGTAGCAGTATGCACAAAATGTCTCTGTCTTAAATATATTGATAATGGGTTGAGTGCAGAGGACTCTTTTATTTGTCTATCTATATATATATTTCTTATAGATGGACCCGCACTCCAAATTCATGTGAAAAAAGATTTTTATTCGTACATCACTCGTGCATCCAACGTTTCGACCCACTGTGGGGCCTAGATAAAGGCCCCACAGTGGGTTGAAACAGGTGCAGGTACCATCTGAACATTTATATATATAATAAACATAGTACCACATTCAACGGGAATATTAAGGAAAAAAATTAAGATTTATTGAGAAAAATTTGACGTTTTCTAATACCAACTCTGCTCTTTCTCAAGGATAGAGCACAGTAAGGAGCACATTTACTATGGGTCGAATATCGAGGGTTAATTTATCCTTGATATTCGACCATCGAAGTTAAATACTTCGAATTCGAATATCGAAGTCGAAGGATTTACCGCTATGCGTTCGATCGAAGGAAAGATCGTTCACTCGAACGATTAAATCTTTTGAACCAGACGATTCAAAGGATTTTAATCCATCGATCAAACGATTTTCCTTCGATCAAGAAAAGCTAGGAAAGCCTATGGGTACCTTCCCCATAGGCTAACATTGGTGCTCGGTAGGTTTTAGGTGGCGAAGTAGATGGTCGGAGTTTTTTAGTTCGAATCGTTCGAGTCGAAGTCGTAGTCGAAGTAGCCAATTCAATGGTCGAAGTAGCCAATTCGATGGTCGAAGTAGCCAATTCGATGGTCGAAGTAGCCAATTCGATGGTCGAAGTAGCCAATTCGATGGTCGAAGTAGCCAAAAAAAAACCTTCGAAATCAAAAGTTTTTTTTATTCTAATCCTTCACTCGAATTTAGTAAATGTGCCCCTTAGTGTTCGAAAAGTCTTGATTTTTTTTTAGTAGATTTTTTTTGAGTGCAGTACTATGTTACTTTACCTTATTTACCAGCACCCGGGCAAGTTGCTAAACAAGTTTAGGGTATGCTCCTCCATGTTTAGGGTATGCTCTCCCACTCCCGCCTTACTTGTGTCCCCATTCCTCGCCACAGATAAGAGAGCGGCTGGGGAGGAGGGACTTTTTATTAGCTGTAGAGGAAGCTGACCACACAGTCTGTACACCCCTGTTTCCCGGGCCCTCCTGCGACTGCGGGGTCTGCTTCTTCTATAGTTATGCCACTGGACCTAGAGTTTTTCTAGATCACACTGTTGGTCTGTGAAAATACCAACTTAGGTCCAGGTTTAGTTATGACGGACTCATCATCAAAACCTAATATGTCTACAGGCTTTTGTGAGAATATTGGCCAACTGATAATCAGTGAAATTTACAGATGTATTTCCCTTCATATTACACAGATTAAGAGCATCACCTACTGGGAAGCCACAGCTGTGATACTTTTAACAGGAGTCAGCTGTAGTCAATTAAAGACGACTTCTCATTAATCTATTAATAATTCATTGAACTCTTTTCCTAAAAAGCCTCATGGATCTTCTTATAAATGTGATATTTTATTTACCACTATAAATTCTACCAACTTTAAAACATAATAACTTTAAAACGATCCTTTTGCAAAGGATGGTAATTTTCCATGGCTGACAAGATTTTTTTTTCAAAAAATCCACAAATGCGTGGGTTTTTATGTGTGTTTTTGTTTGCAGTGCATATTCAATAAAATGAGTACTTTTTACTAGCAGTTCAATCAAAAGATAATGTATCCGTGATAAATATTTCTGCAGTGTGTGGTATTTTAAAATTCTCCAAAATACCTTTGTTGAAAAGGGACCTGTGCTTATGCATCTGCCTCATTTAAAATAAGCAAAGTAATCATTATTAGTATGCTAGTGATTAAAAATCTTTTTTGCCCAAATACATTGATTACCAGAACCAGACAAGTTTTATCTGGGGTTACTCACTGCCGACTCTGGTAGCCACATTGGTGCAATTCTTCATCATACATTATTACATTATTATTATTTCCCATGCTACTAACTTTAATACACTTACCAAAACATATTAAAAACCTGGTTTGCCAGTGGCCACCATTATTAATGGAGCACTGATGTTTAAATCTATTTTCTGCACCTATTAATAGTTTATAATTTCAGATAACTGCACACTTGTGGATTGAGTATTCATGTAAAGTCCTTCCTTTAGCTGATCTACCTTTTGGGGCTCCTGGTTGGCTATTCAAGTTATTGGGTAGGCCAAACTCTTCTGTAACAGAGGAGCTTTTCCATTTAAAATGGAAAGAACTGTAAATATGATGCAGCTGTTTGTGAATGTGACAGAGCCTTCCAAGACAACTTAAAAGCTTGCCATCATCAATGGAATAGAAAGACAAGAGTTACAGACTTCAATCATAATTCAAAGAATAAAGCTTTACTTGTCCATCTTAGAATTTGTGCCGTTTCGCCGGAAAATTTGCGAATTTTGCAAAACAGCGAAAAATTTGCGAAACTGCACTGTTTTTTTATACGCCGGCGAATTATTTCGGGCAAATTTTCGCGGGCGTTTCACAAATTTATTAGATGGCAGCAAATCGCGCAAATTCGCTGCGAATTTGCGCCTGGCGAATAAATTCGCCCATCACTACCTATGAGACTTGGCCCAAGTTCCATTTAACTTTGTGGGTTAAAAAGAACTGTTCTTCATGGAATAAAAAAGGCTCCCATGTTGCCAATTTCTTTCAAGCATGGTGTCTGGGTAGTTCCTTAGAAACGGCGAGGGCTTAGATCCCACTGGTTGATGTGAAACACAAACGGCCAATGATAAAAGACGTCTGCATTTCTCTAGTTTTTTCCAGTGCAGAAACTAAAAAGAAACTCATGAAAAAATTCTACCATGGCTTCACGAAAGTTTCACAGAATATTTTTATGTTCATTTTTTGTATTTTCTCTAGGACCTCTCATTTCTTACCACACTGCAAAACATACTGGCTCCAAGTTTGCTGTGTAAATGGGATCAAGAAGGGTACAGGTTTGACTATTTTCCCCCCCCCCCACAAATCATAGAAAAAAAAATTGATGGCAATTGATGAATGGATTGTCCTGTTTCATATTCAGTTTGGCAGTAAATTCTTCACTGTTTTCTTGACTGTCATAAAACCTCAAATACTGTATCACCTTGCTTTAAGGCTTTAGGTATACTTCCAGTTGTCTTCTATAGAAACTCAGCAGCGTTTAGTTGCTAAAGTTTTTCATATACATTTTCAAGATTTTATCGGTTGGTAAACCTCAGATGTTTGAGTTTGAAAAATATAAACGTGGTCACAGTTTTCTCAAACCGAGGAAAAGTGAGATCTCAAATTTTAACACACAGGCCAATTACAGTTATGACACCTTGTTTTAGAACTCTTTATATCAGTAGAGAGTCAGCAGCAAGTCATTAACAAGTCATTAACTTTAAGTAAATATATTACTGCTGAAACTGTGAATGGGATGCAATAATAGCCACAGTAAATATGAAATGCTTAAACAGCCTTTTTATTTTTTACATGTATTTCCATAGTGTGCAATTAACAAGAATAGTAGTCATTGGAGATTAAAGGTGAGGGGAAGGGGTAAAACGTAACTAACTAGTAGCAATAACAGAAATAGGCTTAGTACAATGTAAACATCACTTTTAACAGACCAACCAATGCTTTGTATAAGTGCTTGTAAGCCTGACTTCCTTTGAAACTAAGGACCATCTGTGATTTTTTTTCCTTTGGGAGGTTATTAGGTGGAACCATTGTTAATACACAGTTTGTAAGCGCCAAGTAGCTGGTTCAAGGCCTAAAGGTGCTGAATTTCCTTATATTTAAGATTATCAGCATGCAATTAGAAATGTGTTGATTCCCTTTACTACACTGAAATTAACAACACAATGGAATCTGTATTATTCCATTACAGGGAGGTATCCAAACTGTATCCACTGTGGGACTGAAATACTAATGCACTACATTTTTTTTTTAACATATATTTTCTAGTAGTAATGGCAACAGCATTATTACAGAGGACTGGAGTAAATTTGTGAATAATTTACTGTTGTCAATATATTTTTGTTTATATTTTTCTTTTAAAGCTGCAAATCAAGTTTTTTTATCCCTTATTTTTATCATTCTGCGATTAAAATGTTTCAGTCTGGGAAGAGTATGCTATAATATGCACTAGAACTACCAAAATTACATTTACGTGCAAAATTGCATCTATTAATTAAGGTAAGTACAAAGTTACAATCCACAGTCCTCTATACTGGTGCCTTATACTGCACTGACAGTTGTGAACACTGCAAATTGAGGCGCAAACAAAGAATTTTGTGTGAAAACATGAAATGTTGTATTATTTCTGACCTGAGCACACAATTTTTAAAAACTATGCACAAAAGGATTTTTTTGCTCATATAGCAAAGTAAGAATTAGAGGGAACATTGACTATATGTGAAAAAAAGAATAGCATTTTTTTGTGGTGGCATTAGGTTTAAACAAGAAAGAATATTCCATAGATCATGTCTTCAACTGAATAATGCATTTGAAAAATGACTGCACAAAATAAGACAACAGCAGTTGTATTTTGACATAAGCCAGAAACATAGATTGCACTTTAGATATATACAGTAATAGGGCTAAAAGTGCAATTTCACTCAAATGCTAATTGAAAGTGTAACTAGGGAATCCATTTATACTAAATGAGCATGAAACTGTACAGAATCCACACAATGTAAGTTATAGAGCGAAATCTAAACATATGGCAGAACACCAATATATTTTTGACATCTCAATGGCTTTTTCTCAGACGCTCACTAACTAGATTCATGGTCACATTTTTTTTTTTTAACTGGGGTTGTTTGTGTGTTTACTAAACACTGTAGCCAGCTGTTCAGCCTGAGCACAAGCTATGAAGCAGTAGCACAATTAAAAGCATAACATTTATGGTATAAGATTTCATGCTTAAGCTAGCAGCTGCAACGCTTAAATGCAGTTAAGTAAATCTGAAAATGGGAAGAGCTTAAGTGAGCTTGGGGTATGTGAATTTGTCCCACCACAATGGCCAAGATGTATGGAAGTAATTTTTTAAGCTTTGAATCCTTTCAGCATGTATACTGCCTTCATCCCAACTAAACAAGATGTCAAATGCTGGATCTGCTATCTCTTGTTATGCCTCTGTTTATGGGCATTTGACTCAATGTGGATTTTTCTATTTGGTGCTTTTGGGTGATGAAATACAGATTGTTGATTGGATTCAAAGTGAACAGCAAAACTGATCTCCATTCAGCTCTAGATTGCGCCCTATATTACAATATGAGTTTTATCCAAAAAGGGGCATATTTAATAAAATCTGATTCTTTCTTTTTACTTTAAAAAGTCTGCCGAAACAAGAATCCACCATTGGGCTTTATTTATTCATAAAAAAACACGATTTAATTGGATTGGGGAAATACACGCAAAAATCAAGCAAAAATTCGAATCGTATGATTTTTTTTCAGGAGCTTTTTCCTGAATAGCTTGATTTTTCCCCTTTTTGCCCAAAAAGTCCAAAATAGTCTGGTTTTTCGGGCTTATTCCAGTGCAGACCACAGAAACTTCTAAAAAGGATAGGGACCTCTTCCATTGACATATATACAGTAACTTCTGTAGGTCTGAGATACTGGATTTTTAGATTTGGATTTTTTAAGGTTTTTTTTCCCACTAAAAATTCAGATTTTATATTAAAATATACTAATAACGTTTTTGGCATTTTTGACTAATAAATAACCCTCTAAATGTTTGATGATTTGCATCTAGTGCTTAATGTAATACTTTGTATTTTACATTTATTAGATGTAGAATTGTGGAAAGAGCATTCACAAAGCATAATCTGGAGAGTAATGCATAGTAACCAACCAGAATTACACTTTCATTAACCTAACTCCAGTTTACCATTCAGAGATAACTGTTGACCAGTTGCTATGGGCAACCATTCTGGAAATCTATTCAGTTTAGTGAATTAGTCCCTAGATACAAACAGAATGCAAACATAATCATTAGCACGTGTAACTTTGCAATTCATCTACATTCCTGACCTACCACATGCTCACTGAACACTGTTAATTGATGTAATTGCAATCATCATATCCAATGGAAGAGACTAGAAATCTAATAGCCATTCTGTTAAGCTATAAGGAAATTTCAATGACGAACGGTATTAATGAGCTGACCAAAGTACCGCCCTAGGAACAGTTTGTCTTAGAAAATCAGGCACTAAAGATGACTAGTATCCTTTCACTATATACATTTCCCTCTCTGCGCATTCTGTGCATTTACAATGCTGTTTTCATACAGACAGGCGCCTGCAGAAACATTGCATTGGAAGCATGTCTTGATTTATACCAGATGTCATATATTAATAGAGCATGAGTGATCTGAAATTACAGATGACACACATTTGAATTCTTTCACTTGAAGAAAGTGCTGTTTCCACCAAAAGAGGGACTACATTTTTTAAGGAATATAAATATATATCTGCAGTCCAATAGATATCAATAACATCTTAAATGTATCCTAATATACTGAATCACATAAAATTGCTCCAATGTAAAGAAGAGCAAAACTACCCTCTACAACTTGAATTTATCTTTTAAATGCATTTAATTGGCTTATTTTTAAGTTTAATATAATGAAGCTACTTAAAAGGCTCCATATTCTAGACTTGAGCTTTCTTGCGATACAGCCCATTGACAAGGCTCTAATGCCCAGTGGAATGGAAATATTATACTGTCATTTTCTATTCCACCCACATCTCAATCATTTACTGCATGTCTGTTGTACAAAGGATGGGTAAATTCGCAAAATATCAAGACAATTTTTGGATCTTGCTCCCCCAAATAAAATCCACTTTAACTGCAGCTTCAGCACTCCTGATGTAAGGCTGTCTGGTTGTCACTATAACCAAAACCACAGCAGGAATATTATTGAGGGTGTGTAAGAGAACATCCCTTCCCCCACGTGTGCACACCCATAATGATAAATGACATAGGCAGAGTATAAACTAGTCAGGCAGGCAAGGGTCAAAACCAGGGGATCAATCAGAGGGATTAAGCAGAAGTGGAGTCGGGTATCAGGCAAGGGTCAGAATACAGGAGTTCAGAACCGTCAAAAAGCCAGGTAGGGGTCAAAACAGGAATCAAGGTCAGAATACAGATTTAGCTCAAACCTCAAAAGCACCAGGAATAAACCTATAATGGGCAAGGACCTGAAGCCCAAATGAAAGTTTTATAGTATTTGATTTTCACGCCATTGCACACCAGCGCCATCACGCCACCGTGTCCGCGTCAATAAATGAAGCGAGACGCACGCGCCCTAAGTAACCGGTGTGGAGGCAGAAGAGGAGCGGCATGGCGGGCGTCCCCGCCGCACCACTAGACCACCAGGGTGAGTACGATTTGTTACAATGATGTTTTGCTGTCTAATTTGGTGCTTGTACTAATGCCATTATCCCCTGAAACTGAAATACACATGGGGCCCCCCTCTAAGCTAATTTATGCAGAAGTCATTCCTTTCAGGAGGTGAATAAATCCAAGAATGGAAAGAAAAGGCACGAGCGGAACAAGAGCAGCTTTAGAAAGAAAAATCGCTGTAATGAGACGATGTGGCAACCTGCTCCTTATTAATGAATGTTACAGGGATTTGTAATGTAATCATGTTAAACAGAACACGACTCTTCCTGTTCCCTGCAAGCCTGGTTAGTAGGCGAGATGGAATGAATCCTGCCAGCAATAAACACATCAGGCAGGCTCATGTAGCAGAAGATCTTAGAAGCCTTTTGCAGTATATATGAAGATAAGGCATGGGTAGGGCAGCATCTTAGGGCTGTGGAGGAGAGACTTTCAGAGCAGACACATGGCTATAAGCAAATTGGAATCCTTGCAACAGTTTGCTGAGCAGAAGACCACAATGTCCCCTCGACTGGTACCATGCGGTGCTACCTTTGTTCCTTTTCCTGGACTGGAACCATCTCTGTTTGACAATGGGCACAGGTAAAAAAGATTTTAATAATAACTTAGCATTTTGAGCTGTACCATTTTTTTAAAAGTATCTTTCAGAAAAAGTTTGCATTATTGTATTAGGACAATTCATTTTGGTATGAGACTCCTACTTGCTTTCGAGAGCATATTGTTGAGAATGTTAACTAGAATAAAATTAATTAGATGCACTTAGTAGATTCTTGGATAGGAGCACCATTCCCTGAATAACCTGATGATCACAGAGTGTTTCTGCTATAAAGCAGTTTTAGGCCTTTCTTGCAAGTAGATAATCGTCATTATTGCCAGAAAGACTGAATCTCTTCCAAAACCCTTCCAAATGACGGTCATTGTGGATGCATTAAATAATAATGTTATCTCCTTCCAAGAATAGAATCTTAGTGCACGTTTTCTGTTAAATGGCCTAATATGTCTAACCTCTTATAGCTGCAACTAAAACATTTTTAAATCTGTTTCCATTGAGTTGATTCTGATCATTGCTTTTTGAACACTAGTTCATCTTAGGCAGTGATCCCAACCAGTATCTTGTGAGCAGCATGTTGCTCTCCAACCAGTTGGATGTTGCTCCCGGTGGCCTCAAAGCAGGTGATTATTTTTGAGTTCCTGGTTTGGAGGCAAGTTTTGGTTGCATAAAAACCAGATGTACTGCCAAACAGAGGCTCCTGTAGGCTGCCAGTCCAGATAGGGGCTACCAATAGCCAATCACAACCCTTATTTGGCACCACCCAGGAACATTTTTCCTGCTTGTGTTGCTCCCCAACTCTTTTTACATCTGAATGTTGCTCGTGGGTGAAAAAGGCTGGGAACCCCGATCTTAGGTAAGTTTCAGTCAGCAAGGCAGTCAGCACTGCATTAAGCTCCAATTTTGACCATTACTATAATTGTTTGAAATGCAGTTGTGCTTTATAAATAGATTACTAAAATAAATAATTGGATGTTTATAACACCAGCTCTTTTGCGGTACAGGACAGCTTGAATTAGCCATTCAGTAGCAGTCCTGGCTGCAAACCCTGCCAATTCTTTTTTTGCAGATGGCTTCATCATGCGGCTTTAGCAGGCATATGTCTTGGGAGTAACCATGTGGGAAGGTTTTATAAATGGTAGCCAGTATGAGGATGTTGCTTCCTTTTATTTGCTAGCTTGATTCCTAGTATTAAATGGAACATTTGATCTAGAGGGCTTACTTACCAATGCAAGTGCAGAGCACGATATCTTATATTCATCCACATGCTATGCACAAAGGTAATGGCATCTATACAAGCTGGTTCCGACTGCTTTAGTGAATTGTGTGCAATATGCATAGTGTAGGATGTGGAGATGCAAATAAACCGCAGTAGTAAGCCTTTAGAGGATGGTGCTTCTAGAGATCCCTTTGCATGTCCCACCCACACATGAAAATGACCTGCAACTAATAAATCACATGCTAATGCTGGTGCTCTAAAGAGTCATGCTGGCATTGATACCATTGGCACCCATACCGGCTCAATAAAAATGCCTCCACCACTTGCATAAGCTGCAACTGACATTACATAGGGCATCTAGAATTGCACTGCAGATCTAGAAAATAACTTATGAACTCGGTTTACTTTGAATTGCTTTCTGGAAAAATTCTGTGAAGTGTATGGGAATAGGTTTTAATGCACAGCCATTTATATTTGTATTTATGTGTAAAGCTGCCATATTGCTTTCTCTGATATGCTGAGCAAAAATACTGCGGGGCTGATTTACATAGGTACTATATTGCACACGTGCAGGTGGAAATTGAAACCGATCAGCGATCTGCTTTGTTGGGTAAATTATCATTACAATTATAATTAAAGAACATGCAATAGCAAATTCACAGGGATGACAATAAGTTAGCCCCCCCTCCAGTGAATTTAAGTTTTATCCATGTTGGTGCTCCTTTTAGGACAAAATGCATCAATATGGGAAAAAAGTAGCATAAGCCGCACTGACGTTTTACTTACCTTTTGTATTATGTCTCTAGTGCAGACTTACATAGACTTTATAGTCTTTTCTGGTTCATTCTTTAGGGTAATATCAGGTATCTATCTAAGGCATACTTGCTTTTTCATTCTACTGAATTTTACAGAAGCTGAGGTTGCAACTGGGTAATAGTAGGGGCCTGCTGTCGTTAGCCAGTTTTTAATGTGGATATGAGTTTCGATATTTATACACTTTGTCTTTACTGCTTTTCTGTTCCTGTGTTTAGGATTTAGCTCCTTACTGAAGTTCGGCATCTCCCACTTGGTGGCCTCCCTAGGGACTTATTAAGGAATGAGTACATAGTTCTTTTGATAAAGCATTATTTCAGGAGTAACCATGAAAAGAGCTGTCTCTTCTCTTGCACTATTTACTACTGGTGGAAAAACTTTGGGAGAATAATAGTCATATACAAAAAATACCGCTCAGACTCACCGCAGGTGCTTTCCACATCGCAGGTGCTTTCCACATCGCAGGCTGCCCATGAAAATATTGTCGGTTGCTGGAGTCCCTTGGCGTCCCACGCCATGTTGAATTGAGGAAAAAGGAAATGGAGTTTTCCGCACACCGTTAGTAATTAGAATCCAAAATCTTTATTAAACGATGGACATCGGCACACACAGCATTACACTTGACGCGTTTCGGGCTACACGCCCTTAATCATAAGTTTGACCACAAGTGTGATGCTGTGTGTGCCGATGTCCATCGTTTAATAAAGATTTTGGATTTTAATTACTAATGGTGTGCGGAAAACTCCATTTCCTTTTTCCTGAGAATAATAGTCTCCTGCAGAAGATAAGATTTATCACAGGCCACTAATCTCCTTATGTGCCATATTATATCTATTCAATTTTCTTGACCTACTGAAAGAACCAATCATGGAAAACCACTCTTTATTGGAAATAAGCACACTTTTTGGTTTAACAATCTTTGTTGTGCAAGTGAAATTTGTCTTTGTCACTTTGGAAAGGTTTCCTCTCTGAAAGCTTGATTAAAACAAAATGGTTGGGATTTCTGCAGCTCCAGGATAAGAACTTTTACATAATTCCTTAAATGTGGATTAAAGTCTTTCATTTTTGGTTTTAAGGCAATGTTGTAGTTTAGTATTAGGCAAGACTTTTAAAAAGGCCTTCACTACATCCCTTGCATTGTGGAGTGCTCTTCATCTGCTTTTAGCTCTTCTCAACCTAACTGTAATAGTTTCTTTGCTTTATGTACAGTGAACATATGACTGGACCAACCATGCTATTATATAAATACGTTTCCTTTATCTTTTTCCTTTGAAGTTAGTATAAGTGTGTAGGAAAACTGTATTTGTACGAAGATGTAAAAAAAAAAAAATCAAAGCATCATTTAGCAGTATTAGGTTCAAAAAATGTATGCCTATGTAAGTGCCATAAATAAAGATTGTCTAATGTCTATCTGATCATGCTACATTTAATGGTAAATCAAAACTGGCACAGTTATTCTAGAATTCTGAAGGAAAATGTTGCATTGCAGGGAATTAACCTTTTTTAATGTTGCACGCCATGCCTGTGAGGGCATTAAAGCAGCCCTGTATACACACAGTCCTATAAACATACACCTATGTGGTAGTTATTGCAAAATAAAATATTGCAAATTTTTTGAAAGCTTTATGTTTCATTAATTTTGCTTTCAGTGAGTTCTTATTTGGCTGGTAAATGTGGGGTTTGAAACCGATGTTTTAGATTTATTAACATTTCAGAGAATTCTAAACATTCGGAACATGAACAAGGTGGGTGCACTTTAGCTCTGTGCTATCTAGGTGCTTACATTTGTAACTGCTGAAATGATAAATATCAGAGCTAGAATTAAAAACACTCCAGTGGAAAATAAAGTAGAGGCAAGTTCTGATGGCTGAAACAAGTGGGAGCTGCAGCTTGTCTTTCTTTCAGATCCGTTCAAGGCTAATCTGTGTGCTGATAAAATGCAATAGCAGATCATATTTTCTGTCCGTACAAAGTATTTATTCATCATCATTTATTTATATAGCAACAGCAAATTATGCAACGCTTTACATTAATCTATTACAAACAGGGATCTTTCAATAATTTAACAAACAAGTGTTACAGACTAACTATTTGTAATAGTGCAAGATTATATGTTGAGATGTTCTCTCCCCCTTAGGGTGCCCATACATGCACAGGTGGCAATGCTGTAAGGCAAAATCTGCCACTACCCCATCAGATCTGGTAATGTACTGTATGACCACCTTTAGAAGGTTTAATACCTTTCTTATAACTGTTCTCTACTATTGCTGATCTGCAGTTATTTTCATGTCCATAGAGAGTGGAGCATACCACAGCCTCCTAGGCTATGTCCCAAACCATTCTGTTACACAATATTATCATTAAATATTTAATCTATCACACATGGGAAGAATGCCATGACATCAAAGTTGACAGTACGATTTGTGAGCATAATACCAGGAGGGAAGTAAACTTGACTTTACTAATGGAAGTCATAACTAAAATTTAGCAGTTTAAAATTATTACCTTAAGTAACATAGCTGGTTAAGCCCCGTATAACAAACAAACCCTACATTTTAATCTAACATTGTATAGATGCTACGAAGCCTTCTGAACTGCTGAGCCACTGTAGCCACAGAGTTTGCTGTCTTTATTATAACATGAAAAATTAAATAAACTAAACCATTGCTCAGGACCCCATAAAAGTCACTGTGCTGTGCATGAGTCAATATACCCCAGTTATTCACATCAAATTGCTATTCAATAAAATACAGTGCTGTGTGTTTGTGTGCAAGACAGGGGCAGTCAAGATTTTCACCATCCCATAAAAAACCAACCCCCTCCCAATGAGCACACTAGATTTGTGGGTTGTAAAGGCCCAGGACATTAAACTTGTATGAAACATTATATATCCAACCTATAGATCAGCATTCCCCAACCAGTAGCTCGTGAGCAACATGTTGCTCTCCAACCCCTTGGATGTTGCTCTCAGTGGCCTCAAAGCAGGTGCTTATTTTTGAATTCCAGGCTTGGAGGCAAGTTTTAATATGCATATAGTGCCAAGTAGAGCCTCCTGTAAGTTGCCAGTCCATATAGGAGCTACCATATAACCAATTATAGCCCTTATTTGGCACCCCAAAGGGATTTTTTCATGCTCACGGTTAAAAAAAAGTTAGGGACCTCTGCTATATATCTGCTATAGATAGTCATAAATACAGGGAAATATGATGTGCCAGTCTGTATAACAAACATCTAATTTCTAAATAATCCTAACAAAGTATGTCCAACCAGAATCAAAAGTTTTGCCACACTCTACCAAGCTGACCTGACACCAGCCTCCTCTCTCCCCTCTTTTCTCCAAAAAATCCACATTCTAGGGTGTAAATTTACCCATGTTGTGTCAGACTTGCAAGCAACCTATTTATTACAAAAACTTCCAACTAACACTTCCATTGGGCCCTCAGACTCGACCATCCCTGCAGTATAACTTGACCAATAGTGATGGGCGGATTTATTCGCCAGGCACGAATTGCGAATTTTCACCGGCGGCAAAGTAGTTTTGGCAACGGTTCTGACGCCGGCGACAATTAACAGATGCCCATTGACTTTAATGGGAGTCAATAATCGCCGGCGTCAATAACGAATTGTCGTTGGCATCAAAATTTGTGTTTCTCGAATTTTTGTAAATTTCGCAGGAAATTTCATGAATTTCGTGGCAAAGCAAAATGGGACAGATTCACCCATCACTACTGACCAACAAGACACCTTGCAACTAGTGAAAAAGGAAGCAGAATTGTACCACCTAGCACTATATTACTGTCACGATCGCCGCCAGGCGGCACGTCCTCCCCTGCCGGCGTCGCTCCCAAAATGGTGGCGCCCATGGCCGCCACGTGGGTAGCGGCGTGATGACGTCAGCGCGCTGACGTCGGCGAAAGGACGCCAATGACGTCACAATGGCGCCAAATTCAAAATAAAAACGCCATCTAGACGCCAGAATGGCGCCCAAGTATAGGAATACATTTCCTAAGTGTATCCTGGGTTTCCTGTGAGCTGATATTGCTAATCCTGTTCCTGATTACTTATCTTGACCCCTGCCTGGACTTTGGACTTTGCTGTTATCTGCCTGCCCCTGAACTCTTGCCTGGATTCTGACTACTCTTTGGATTAACCCTTTGGACACCGCGACCTTGCTCCCTCAAGAGGGCTTCCTCCTTGATCCTGACTACCTCCCTGGAGGGATCTCCCGGCTCCCTGACATTATACTTGGGCCATGGATCCTACTGAGGAAGCTACGCCTGATGTTTGACGAGCGCTCCGCGGACTGGCATCCCACATGGAGGAATATGAAGCCCAGCAGTACCGCATAGGACAGGCACTCGATACCCTTCTCTCCAGAGTGCCTCCAGCGCCTCCTGCTTCCCAAGCGGCTGAAAATCCTCCCATGGCGGTCGTCTCGTCTAGCACAGGTTTCTCGTCCGGTGAGCCTTGTATTCCGCCTCCTCCTCGCTTCAGTGGGGACCCACAGGCCTGCAGAGGTTTCGCTACACAGTGCCAGATCCAGTTCGAGTTTCAACCCTCGCACTTCCCCAATGAACGTTCCAAGGTGGGGTATGTGATGTCTCGTTTGGTGGGCAAACCGCTTGAGTGGGCAACATCTCTCTGGTTGAAGAATTCTCCACTGACTTTTGATGCCAAGGCTTTTCTTCAAGCATTTCGTACTGTGTTTGATGCCCCGGGTCGGGTCACAAATGCCCCTTCTCGTCTTCTGCAACTCCGACAGGGAAACCGCAGTGTCAGTGACTATGCTATTGACTTTAGAACTTTGATGGCTGAGACTTCCTGGAACGATGATGCCTATAAGGCCGTATTCTATCAAGGTCTGTCTATTCGTATTAAAGATGATCTTGTCTCCAGGGAGTTCCCTGACCTGCTGGAAGATCTGATTGCGCTATCCATTAAGGTGGACACTCGTCTCAGAGAGCATCTAGTAGAGAAGGAGCGCAGTAAAAAATTTCAACCCTTGTTGGCACCCCGCTTCCAAAGACCTCTCTTGCCTACTCCAGCTACTCAAGCTTCTACTTCTCCCTCGGAGGAGCCTATGCAAGTTGGAAGAGCTCGTCTTTCTGAGCAAGAAAGACTCCGAAGACGGATGGCTGGCCTATGTCTGTATTGTGGTGGACAATCTCATTTTGCGAACTCTTGTCCGGTGAAGCCTACGAGTTCTTTTCCCCGAGGTATATCTAGGGTAACTCATGTAGGGGGCACTACTCCGAAGTCTCAAGAGAACACTCACAGGTTTCTCCTTCCTTTACAGATTCGTCTGGCCACTAAGACCATTGTTGGATCAGCGTTCATTGATTCTGGAGCTGCTGGGAACTTCATGGACGCTCTATTTGCCAAATATATGGAAGTTCCCTTATTTCCTTTGACTACTCCTCTTCGTGTCACTGCCATTGACGACAGACCCCTGGAGGCTGAGTTTATTTCCATGACGACTGGGGAATTGCCTGTGCAGGTTGGGACTTTGCATAAAGAAAGACTATCGTTCCTAATTATTTCCTGCCCCTCCGTTCCAGTTGTTTTGGGTCTTCCTTGGCTGCGCCTGCATAATCCCACCATTGATTGGTCCGCAGGGCAGATTTTGCGTTGGAGCCCATTCTGCCAGCAGCACTGTCTTCCTGCTGAACCCCTCCAGAGGGTAAATATCTCTACGTCTGATCTGAAGACTCTACCCTCCTTCTACAAGGAATTCTCCGATGTTTTCTGTAAGAAGTCTGCAGAATTCCTCCCTCCACATTGACCCTACGATTGTCCTATCGATCTTCTGCCTGGAACCATGCCCCCTAGAGGCCGCACCTATCCTCTTTCTCCAGCGGAGACTTCCGCTATGAAAGATTATATTCAGGAGAATCTCCAGCGGGGGTTTATCCGCCCTTCTACTTCCCCTGCCGGGGCAGGTTTCTTCTTTGTGGAAAAGAAGAATGGGGGCCTTCGTCCTTGCATTGACTACCGGGGCCTTAATAAAATCACTGTTAAAAACTGGTACCCCTTGCCTCTGATTGCTGAACTCTTTGACCGATTGAAAGGGGCTAAAATTTTCACTAAATTAGATCTCCGTGGGGCGTACAACCTCATCCGCATCCGTGAAGGGGACGAATGGAAGACGGCATTCAACACTCGGGATGGGCACTATGAATATCTTGTAATGCCCTTTGGCCTCTGTAATGCTCCCGCTGTCTTTCAAGAGCTTGTGAATGACATCTTCCGGGATCTCTTGGGAAAGTCTGTGGTCGTGTACCTGGATGACATCCTGATCTTCTCGAAAGACCTTGTATCTCATCGCTCCCAGGTGAAAGAAGTACTCTCTCGTTTGAGGAAGAACTCTCTCTTCGCCAAGTTGGAGAAATGTGTCTTTGAGGTGTCTAAGATTCCTTTCTTGGGTTATATCATCTCTCCAGAAGGTTTCGAGATGGATCCCGTTAAGGTGTCAGCAATCCAAGAGTGGCCCCTTCCCTTGAGCACCAAGGCTATTCAAAGGTTCACCGGATTTGCCAACTACTACCGGCAATTCATCAGGGGGTTCCCATCCTATATTGCACCTATCCTTACTCTCATCCGTAAAGGGGGTAATCCCAGGTCTTGGCCTCCAGTTGCGGTAGAAGCTTTTCAGGCCCTAAAGGACGCATTTTCTTCTGCCCCAGTCCTTCGTCATCCGGATCCTAAGTTACCCTTTTGCATTGAGGTGGATGCATCTGAAGTAGGTGCTGGGGCTATTCTATCCCAGAGACATTCTGCTGATGGGAAGTTGCACCCCTGTGCCTTTTTCTCCAGAAAGTTTTCTCCTGCAGAACAGAATTACGATGTAGGGAATCGAGAACTTCTGGCAGTCAAACTTGCTCTTGAAGGGTGGCGTCACCTCCTAGAGGGTTCTTCAATTCCGGTCACGATTTACACTGATCATAAGAACTTGGAGTTCATACATTCTCTCAAGAGACTGAATCCTCGTCAGGCCAGGTGGGCCCTGTTCTTCTCCCGCTTTAACTTTGTTCTGACCTATCGTCCTGGCTCCAAGAATCGGAAGGCCGATGCGCTTTCCAGAAGTTTCACTCCGGGCGATCGTCTACCAGAAAGACTTAAACCTATTATTCCCCCCACCAAGATTATTGCATCTCTATTTCCCCAATTTGCCGAACGAATCTTGGCTGGACAGTCTTCTGCTCCTCCGGATACTCCCATTGGGATGGCTTTTGTTCCCTCCGAGTTACGTCTTCCTATGTTTCAACAAACCCACTGCTCCAAGCAAGCAGCACACCCTGGTCCTGAAAAGACTCTTGAACTCCTTAGACGTTTAGTCTGGTGGCCGACTATTCGTAAAGATGTCAAAGACTTTGTTGCTGCCTGTACCGTTTGTGCCACATCTAAACCTAGCCATTCTCGCCCAGTGGGTTATTACAACCATTGCCTATCCCATCTCGTCCATGGACTCATTTAGCAATGGACTTTATTGTTGAACTTCCCCCCTCTAGTGGAAACACTGTGATTTGGGTGGTGATTGACCGCTTTAGCAAGATGGCCCATTTCATTCCCCTGCGGAAGCTTCCCTCTGCTGTGGAGTTGTCTCAGCTCTTCATCCAGTATATTTTCCGTCTGCATGGTTTTCCTGTGGAAGTGGTCTCTGACAGAGGTTCTCAGTATACTGCTAAGTTTTGGCGTTCCCTGTGCAAAGATCTGGGTATTACTCTCCAGTTCTCCTCCGCTTATCATCCCCAGACTAATGGAGCAGCTGAACGAGTAAACCAAGCTTTGGAACAGTTCTTGAGGAATCACGTCTCCCTTTGTCA
Source organism: Xenopus laevis (assembly GCF_017654675.1). Taxonomy (NCBI): domain Eukaryota; kingdom Metazoa; phylum Chordata; class Amphibia; order Anura; family Pipidae; genus Xenopus; species Xenopus laevis. The sequence continues at coordinate 109,447,615 of NC_054377.1, forward strand.
AGATGACTGGTCTGATCTCCTCCCATGGGCGGAATTTGCTCATAACAATGCATGCCACACTTCCACTGGAAGATCTCCGTTCATGTCGGTGTATGGTCAGCATCCTCAAGCCTTCCCCCAAGACTTTGTGTTGTCTGACGTCCCGGCTGCTGATGACCATGCAGCCCACATGTCTGCTATTTGGGCTTCAACCAAGTCGAACTTAGAGAAGAGCGCTCTGGTTCACAAGACGTTTGCAGATCGTAGACATAGACCCTCTCCTCCCTACAAGGTTGGTGATAAAGTCTGGTTGTCTTCCAGGAACATTCGGTTGAAGGTGCCATCTTCTAAGTTGGGTCCGAAGTTTGTGGGTCCATTCTCCATCTCGGAGGTGATCAATCCTGTGGCTGTCAGACTTCAGCTTCCCCCTGAGATGCGAATTCCCAACGTGTTTCATGTCTCTTTGCTGAAACCCGCTACCTCCAACCGCTTTTCTGTGAACCAGTCTCCCCCTCCTACTATTTCTGTGGATGGTCAACAAGAATATGAGGTGGAAGGGCTTTGGCCCTGAAGAATGCTCCTGGGAAGGACACTCTGATGTGCATGCTCCTCGTCTTGTGAGGGATTTCCACTCTAAATTTCCCCAGAAGCCAAGTCCTGGTGGTCCAGAGGCCCCCCGTGGGGGGGGGTACTGTCACGATCGCCGCCCAGAGCAGGTCCTGGAGCTCCGGGCAGCGCGTCCTCCCCTGCCGGCGTTGCTCCCAAAATGGCGGCGCCCATGGCCGCCGACGTCGGCGCAAGGACGCCAATGACGTCACAATGGCGCCAAATTCAAAATAAAAACGCCATCTAGACGCTAGAATGGAGCCCAAGTGTAGGAATACATTTCCTAAGTGTATCCTGGGTTTCCTGTGAGCTGATATTGCTAATCCTGTTCCTGATTACTTATCTTGACCCCTGCCTGGACTTTGCTGTTATCTGCCTGCCCCTGAACTCTTGCCTGGATTCTGACTACTCTTTGGATTAACCCATTGGACACCGCGACCTTGCTCCCTCAAGAGGGCTTCCTCCTCGATCCTGACTACCTCCCTGGAGGGATCTCCCGGCTCCCTCACAATTACCTGCCTGCCCAACAATCTAATTGGGGATTTAATGCAGCTAGTTCCCAAAAAAATGGGGAAATTGGGGATTAGAAGTATGATCACCTTCCTTTAGGATCAATATTACTATATTTCATTACTATTTATTATAAACAAACTATTCAAAAATATTAAATGTACAGTCAACGTTTCTAGCAAATGTGATCAATCCTGTCTTTTTGGAATATTTTACAAGCAGCCTATATGGGCTTCATTGTACACCATGTAATAAACAATACATATGCACAATGAACTTTTAGACAAAAGTTGGCTATATGCTCAGAAAGATCAGGCCAGTTTGAGTCAGCTCATCGGTTTGTCTCATTTTTTCATAGCCTGTGTTGAGTTAAAAGCTGGGCTTATGGCTGCCAATCTTTCGGCATCGTCTCTGCAGTTTTTATTGCTCAGTATCTGCACTGTGCTGGATCTCATTACGTTGGAAGCTTCTTTCACTCCTGATTACACCCAGAATGGAATTGCCAAAGGGGACATCTAGAAGGATTCTATTGCTTCGGCACTCCAGCTGACAACAAAGTGGACTGAGTTAAAAAAAAATCATTTTCAGTTCTTTATATTTTCTCTTTACTTAAATTCCTTAAATCTAGAGTGACTAAAAGCATTGCAATGCAATTTCTACAATAAAACAATTTATTCTTAGTTATCTTATTTTGCATCTCCATTTGCTGCGCTTAAAGTACCTATGTAGACTTCAGAAAATGCAGAAGTAGTACTGCCTAGTGGCTTGGCTTTTGTCTTCCTCTGTGATTATGCATAGAATGTACCCATCATGCAGCATGAGAAATTCTCCCCATTCAGCAGTATGGGGTGGACTACACATCTGAATTCCTCCATGGGGAACCCTCTCTCAACCTCTTAAAAAAATTAACTCGTATTCTACCTATTGGGGCACTAGAACATTATCTGTAACAGTCTTGGCATGTAAGGGACAATGTCCAAACTTTTAAACATAGTAGTACTTTCACCCTCCTATTTACTGTATGTTATTTACCAACTTTGACTCTATGGGACACTTTTTTCCATTTATGTATCCTACCACATGGTACTAAATCTTTCATTTATCACAATGTTTGTTCTTCCTGTTTGTGCATTTCTGTATTGCAACAATGTACAGCACTGGAAATTGTGGTATTTCTATATAAAAAAATGTCCATTGGTCTTCTGTTGGACCTATAATTGGCAGTGGCATAACAACAGAGGAAGCAGACCCTACGGAGGAAGGAGGTTGTTGTGGACCATGGGATACAGCCAGAATTTGGTATTTGGCAACTTTTTGTCATACAAACAAGGAAGTTAAAACGTTTAACCGCCTGCATGGCAAATTAGGATTCAGACCCAAGTCGGGATTTGGCCAAATATTTCATGAAGGATTGAGGTTTCATCCCAAAATCTGGAGTACACAATTAAGAGGCACACCTACAGCACATGTTTTATGGATTGTGTTTAAGCTTTGTTGTGCTTAGGCTTTGTTTGAATTAAAAATAGAATGATATATAAACTTGGTAAATAGTTGCCAATAACATCAAAAAACTTTTACTTGCCTAGGCCAAAGGTAAAGTAAAATGCTTCCCCAATGTACTTCAACCGTCAGGCCTTTAAGAAGAGAGTGCCATTCTGCGTTTTATTATTTATGGTTATTTCCAGGCAATACACTAAGCAGGGAGCACCCACTGTTGGTAATTTGTGGTGTGCTACTCTTTAATGCAATTGCTACGTGCTTGGACACCGCCACATTTAGTCAGAGAAATCCCCTAAAGTCTTAATTTTCATTGCATATGCCAATGGTTTTCGACCAACATTTCAATAGCTTCTTTCTTTGTCTGAGTAGATCGGGGGCTGTTGATCCTGTTGGTTGCATATATGCTTATGCTTAAACATTGCATAAAAAGGCATTAAATTTATTAGGATAGAAACAGTTTTGGAACAGAAATAATTACACAGTGAACTGAGATTGTGATTCTTTGTACTGCGTGTATTCCAGCAGAGCCGCTTCCTTCTTTTATTCTCTTTGAATGAATACAAATATTTGCTTAGAGTTTTTAATAGATTTTCCCATTTCTTTTTGATTGAAGCACTTTTTACTGACTCAGTAGGTGTTTGATTGTTGTGAAAGAATAAAGCTGAAATCTAACACAGCAACACAACCCCTACCATAACATTATCTGAAAAGGTTACAGTACTTTTCATGATTATTTTATAGCTAAAATGTTCTTAAACCAGGTTTCAGTGAAGCAAGGATAAGCGGCTGTTGGTAGGATTTGTTTTTTCTACTCTGTTTACTGTTACTACTAGAAGTTACTGGGCCAAAATCATTTTATGAGCCTAAAAACATTTTTTTAATAAAGATATTTGTCAATTAATTGCTCATCAATCAGTGCCTTACTGGGACACCTATAAAAAGAGGTCTCATCGGCAGGTGCAGAGTCTGCTTGCCCCTGACATAATGCAGCTTAAATGAAACTATATACACATTGAAGTCATTTAATAAAGCAGAATTGGTCTGTGTTTGAAACATTATATTATTTGGCTTACTTGCAAGATTGCATAACTAAATAAATAAATAAATAAATAGGGGTATATAATAAATAATCAAAATAGGAAAGTTGGATAGCTCTTGTCAAATGTATATTCCCTTGTTTTTTCTATTTATGATTAATTCATTTAATTGGGACTCTTCTAGTTAAAAAGGGCAGTTGTGACTCAAGGAGGCCCATTTACTTAGCTCGAGTGAAGGAATAGAAGAAAAAAAACGTTGAATTTCGAATGATTTTTTTGGCTACTTCGATCATCGAACTGGCTACTTCGACCTTCGACTACGACTTCGAATCGAATGATTCTAACTAAAAATCGTTCGAATATTCGACCATTCGATAATCAAAGTACTGTCTCTTTAAAAAAAACATCGACCCCCTACTTCGACCACCTAAAACCTACCGAGGTGCAATGTTAGCCTATGGGGAAGGTCCCCATAGGCTTCCTATCAATTTTCTGATCGTAGAAAAATCGTTCGATCGATGGATTAAAATCCTTCGAACCGTTCGATCGAACTAATTGCGGTAAATCCTGCTGATTTACATTCGGCAGTCGAATTATCGAGGGTTAATAAACCCTCGATATTCGACCCTATGCAAATCTGCCCCAAGATGTATGTTTTGTCCATTTTTGTTCCAATATACAATACTACATAATATAGATTAATGGAATTTTGACATAAAACTTTGATATTTTGTAAGTAAGTGAATTTGATTCAATCAAAACAGTTGAAAGGCACTGAAATGCTCCAGAACATGATTTATAATACATTAAATGAGCCAAAGAAAGAAAGAAAGAAAGAAAGAAAGAAAGAAAGAAAGAAAGAAAGAAAGAAAGAAAGAAAGAAAGAAAGAAAGAAAGAAAGAAAGACAAATAGTTCTTTCTCCTGATGAGAAGAAACCCCATAGCATGATGCTTCCATAACCATATTTCAGTGACAGTCAAAGCTGGCAAACGTCTAGTAACAGAACAGAGTCAGGGAAGGTTGAGTATATGGATTAGTAAGAATTGAATTCAACAAAAGGCATAGTGGACTTGTAAACAAGTAATGACTGGAAGTGGAGCTTTAATCTTTTAATTTTATGATGAGCAACATGGTGCACTCGATCCAGTTTTCCACTCCTGGTGAGCAATGCTGTTGGCATGACTGTTCCAGTGGTGGTGCAATGAAGTCATAGCCTGCATAAGGAGTGCCAGGGGCACAAACTGACAACCAGTATGACTGACTATAAAATGCTACTCAATGTATTATATATCATGCTATAAAAAGGAAGGATCTTTACGTTTCCTACTTCCTAGTGTGATAGGAATATAGCAGAGCACTCAGTGAATGGGACCTAATATTAAATGTTAGCTGAGGCAACATAATCTCTGAAAGTATGTGGAATAGATCGTAGGGAGTCTGAGCACCCTCAGTATAGTGGGGGTTGAATAGGAAGAGGTTCTTAGCTGTTATGGTAGATACTGAAGTTGGTTTGGATTTAAATAAGGGATAGGTCATGCTGGTGGAACAGGGTGGACTTACAGTCAACAGTGTAGTAGATCAGTAATAAGAAGTACTGCTAGTAGCCTAATGTTTGTATGCCAAAATAAGACTAAATATAAGTAAAACAACTGATAATAAATAAATATGATTGGCAAAGGAAATTCTGGTTCAAACAACTTATCTTGTGGGTTTTAGGGCATCCATTTACAAAACACATGAAATTTCTCCAAAATAGCAGAAGAGTACACTGCATTGGCAGGGTTTAATGATTTTTTTCTATTCAATTTATTCACACCTTACACTTTTTCTAAAGCTTCCATTTGAGACATCATGAGCCTTCCTAAAAAACATGTACAAGCACTTCAACAGCCCCATGCGCTACACTCCATGTCCTACACTCCATGCCAAGGTCACAGTGGAGGAAACCAGAATAGTTATCTGGGATGGGGATTTTGCAAGTAGGAATATTTTAAGTGAGGAATATTTTATGTTGTGAGTGCTTAGGGGTACTTGCTAATTTCCTACACACAAGCACTTCCCCTCAGACGACAGATTTCTCTGCAAAATACAATTTAACAGGAAGAATTCTTTAATATGTTGAAATGAAATTGTATTATTTTTTGTTTTGTTATTAAAGTTTTACTTATTCTGCCAGTAAATTACAAAGGAAAACTATTCTATACAGATTGCAATAGAAGACACTTTTCAAGGAGCAATTTGAATTCCTGAGGGAAATGGATCAGCATTTTTAGCTCCTAATATTATTTCCAGAGTTAGCTTTAAGGAGCCAGTAGAAGTCTTTGTGGATTCCACATGAAAGAGAATCAAATTTTTATATGAGAAAATCACAGAGGCAAATACAAGATCTAAGTTCAGGCTGATGGATGTTTATGTGATGGGCAAAATGGTATCAAATAAAGATGATGCTAAAAATATCTAAATGTAATCAGTGCCTTAAGGAGGTTGCAAGCTATCTCACAGGGAAGAGTAAATATATACGAATGTGCATTAAATCCTTTTTGATTCAGAAAAAAATATATTTATGCATCATCACCCCATCTTCTTCTTCTTGCCTGTCTATTTTTCGGTAAGAGTCAACCTTATCTCACAACAAATGTATAATTTATAAAAATATTGTTGCATTGGTCTCTCTACTATATTTTCAGGAATGTCTAAGCCAGCTATTGAATATTAACCATAGAATTTACCTTCAGTTTCTTGCAGCAGCCGACCCACACCCGACACTAACCCGCCCTCCCTCCACCTGCGCCCGCCCGAGCACAACTTCCGGCTTCCTTTTATAGACCCGCACCAACCTGCCCTGCCAATGGCATCACAAAAGGGGTGGGGTGAGCAGGCGCACTGCTATAAAGCCAGAAGCCGAAAGTCTAAATTTGAAGGTGGGGAGTGCAGGAGAAGAGCTCCAGCCGCCCATAAAGAGGAGTGTGAGGTCGGCCCGCATGTCCCCCAGGTATCTGGCTGGCCCACAAATCACTACTTGCCACATAGGGAGCATTTTTTAGGAGCAGTACTAAACCCAATATGGGTGCTTGCTAGCAATGAGCAACATGTTTTGCCAAGCTTGCTTATGGACCCCAATGTATTTTGCGTGAGAAAAGTAAAAAAAAAACAACAAAAAAACACCCATTGATTCCAGTATACTGTATTTTGAGCTTAAAATGAATGTTGGCACCAAAAATAAATGCTCTGGCTGCAATGCATTTTGCAGATTTTCACAGTTTTTGCAAATTTTCCAGTAGTTTTGCTAATTTACTCATTATTAGTGATTGCTCTTGAACCCAGGGAATGGTGTACAAGTAAGTCATTTGCAAGTTGACATTCTGGGATGGAACAGATTGTTGTAGAAACACAAAGGCATATTAGCAAGTGGGGTTGTGCTAAAATGGATGACATTTTTGCAAAAATCAATGCTATTCATTAAAACTTCTTGCGTCTAAACTTGCTCCTGTATATGTGCCAGTGTGTATTATTAATCTTGTGCAAGGCAATTAGCACAGCAGACCTGCACCTAAAGAATCATGTCCAATCCTTACAATTTTGACCACAACTTGTATCCAATTTGTCAAAACATGCACACAAAGTTGCGTGAGGTTTTAAAGCATCAGATGTAATTGTGGCAGGCGCAAATCCACACAGCTGCATTTATGGAAAAATAATTATGCTTCATGGGTAAGAAAATTACATTTTGCACACGGCCTTTTGAGATTACGTATCACTTTTCACATTGTATAAATATCTATTTAACCTCGTATCTATGCCATAACAGGCCTTCATATTGGGTACATACTGTATCTACTGAAACAATGAGCTAATGTAATCCAATATGGGAAAACAACCTTGAGAATATGATAAAGCCTTTCTAAAAGTATTTCCGACACTGTTTTATACACTGCTTTTACTATTTTTCCCTAGTTTGTGCAGATTTCTTATTTCTTTAGTTATTGAGCTATTTTCTAAACTGTAAGATTGTTTTCATAAATATAAAATGTAAATGTAAGTTTATGTCAGAATAGAGAACCTTGGTGGTTAAAGTGAGTAAAAAATAGCATAGACATGGTATGTTCTGTGCAAAGCAGGTTATACAAAATCCCATCCTCTATAATTTGGCAACACAGTTTTTTTCAGACTGTCCACTTTTCAATTTTTGCATAAGAAAATGTAAAAAAATCGTATAACATTTTTTGTGTGCAGAGTTTGTGTGCAGAGAACGAAAACACAATACTACAGCTAGAAAAAATAGGTATTTTTTTATTAAAGTGTTCATAGCTGTTGTAAGTGCATTTAAAAATCTCAGCTGTCAATGAAATATTGTCTGCCACTCCTCTATGCCATGGGCATAGAGGTGGGGCGGACAATTACTTTCACTTTCCATTCAGCACTTCTTTGATGTCACTGCTCTCCCCACATTCACCCAGTTCTCTTAACCATTTAATTGTGTAGCCAGGGCATGGGGATGGACATCAGGTCCCCCATTCTGGTGCACAAACAAGATTCTGAGATGATACAAGACTTGTCTTAATAACAGTGTGCACACAATTTCTCCTGCCTGCTTGCTATAATTTTGAAATCCCAGACTGAAGGAAGCAAGATTCAAATAATTTATACAGTGTAATTAAATTACATTTTGCTTGACTAATGTGATAAAATAGGATTTTGAATAATTTTTTTAGGTGGCGGGTTCCCTTTAATGCATTTGGTGAATTTTTTGCCATTTCATGAATTTTAGGCAAATTGAAACAGGTTAGATTTTTACATCACTACCAAACTAATAGTTTCTGCACCCAAACCAATTGTCCAATATCACACAGAATAGCATTTTCAGAAGTAAAACAGTTGATCTGATCCATATTGCACTCTATTTACAACTTTGGCTATGCTGGAACATATTTAATTTACAAAACCTCAGCTAGTCTCTTCCCCAAGCACAATCTATCCCCCCATCAAAGACATTACAGTTGTTTTTGCTATGTCAATTTGCTATGTTGTTTTCCTTTGGAAGAAAAGGCAGGTTTCCAGTTATTCATGAAATTACATTTTCTCACAGGACATTGTCATATTGCTGTTCTCTCAGGGTCACCATGGCAGTAAAAAGGCCCTAAACTTCGCCATTTCATTTTCATCCTAATGACTAGCAATCATTCAACTATGGCATTCTAGAATAAGTACTGTTTATTTAAAGTGGATGTTGTTTAAGACAATTCTTGATTCTTCTTACAAGTAGTGCAAATCCAAAAACATCAATTGAAAGAAATGGAATGTCAAATAAGTGTTGCAACAGTATAACATTAAGATGAGTGCCTGGATGTTGCATCTATAAAGATGCAATACACAATGTCCTCCCTAAATATTTCATAATGTACTAGATAGAGAGAGAGATATCCATTGAATAAATACACGTTATGTTGTAAAACCAAAGGGTTTTTTTGCAACATTTTTGCACATTCTTTGTATCCCAGCTGCAAGTCTAGAAGACTTCCTTTTTGAAATTGATTTCCCCTCCATCTCACCAGAGCATAGACCACCTCATTGCATTATTTTCCAATTATAAAAAAATATATACAGTAAAAAACTCAAATCAATAACACTGGTTTCAGAGATCCAGAAGTTTAAATTTAAGTTTAAATTTAAATATATATATAATTAGATTGACACACCTACAAAGCATTTTTAAAGGGGAACTCTCGCGAAAATGAAAATTGTAACCAGAAATATTACGAATTTAGCAACCAGCCATAAGAACTTGCCGCTCCCCACTCCTGCTTGTGTCCCATTATTAAGTTGGGGCCAGAGGTCTGGGGCCACGCATGTAGGTGGCCTGTGGGTGGTGGTAGGGTCACAGGAGGGTACCTAGGTGTTATTGGAAAAGAGTTTTGGATTTGTATGGGCAAGTAAGAAACTGAGACTGAAAAATTATGGTTTAACAAAATCCAAATGCAAAAGAAGGTTAGCAATGCAAGTCCTGTTTGACTACTACATTGCTAGATTGTAGCACTTTACATTGCAATACACTTGGCCAGATTATAACGTTGGCATGGCACATACTGTAGGTAACAAGGATAAATTATGGTCAATAGTAAATGAAGTTGACAAGCATAATTTAACTACCTTTCCTTCTCCAGTGCAACATCTAACTCAAAATCTCTACTTCTAAGCTAGACTAGACTTTACTCCCTGGTAACATATATGATGCCAAGCCTACCAGTATGGTTTGTGCACAAAGGCAAATGAACAGTTCTAGTATCCATTAAAAAAAATATCCCCTAGGTGCTATAGATGCTATAGCCAAACCCATCACCTTACAAATTTGCATGCACCAGAAAGGGAAATACAATGGTGGAACAAACGATGGGTGAGTGTCTGTACAGTCAGATGTCCTCCAAAGACTAACTATAAGGGTTTAATAGATTTTCAGGTTGACCAAATCCCTTCTTGCCAGTGAAACTGGAAAGCAAGAATTGGAGATTACACTTACTCCATCAATCGGGTCATACATCTATAGCATGATGTATACATCAGCAAAATATACATTTGGAAGTTGGAAATTATCAAACCATCAATATTGCATATGACTCAAGCTGATAAGGCACAAGGGTGTTTTGAAAAAAATGCAAAAATAACAGTAATGAAAAACATTCAATATGGAAAATATGGTTTCTTAGGGGCAGATACCTCAGTCTCCCCTGATTACATGGTTAGCTAGTTAAGCATTCTGAAATATACCAGGTTTTACAATGATTATATTGTAATCTGCAGGTATGTGAGTTTTTGTAAGCGGTTTTCTAACAAAGATAGAAGGGCTCATTTATGAATCCAAATGCAATGTGCAAAGTGCAATTTCAGATGCAAATCACCATTTTTTTTAACTCATAATACAGATTTATTTCTCATGATTCCAGTGTGTTTGTGGCGTTGATACAAGTTCTGTGTGCCGCAATTGCTTCCAATCACCCATCAAATTAGACGCAAGTGCACTTGGGTTTCAACGGAAAACATATACAAAAAAAAGCTATTTAAATCTAGCCCTGGACAATCTGTGTAGTCATTCATGGAAGCAGACTGTATAAATGTTTGGGGGAAAAGTGTGAAGAATAACCTAACATAACCTAACAATAACTGGATATGTGGGATCTGTGAAGAAGTGAGTTTTATATGAATGTTCTTTGTGTTTAAACAAAAGTTCTTTGTTGGATAAAGCAAATGAATATGACAGCACTGTTATGCATTAGATGTGATCACACAATGGTTTATTGATTTAAATTGTTACATCAAATTACAGCTGTTGAGAGAACTTGGAAAAGACCTTCATTTACTGTTATGTTCCTATCTTTATACTAAAGCTCTGAATGTTCTGTAAACGGTCAATTTTATATAATGTATGCAGCCTGTATCCTGCAGATAGTCAGGGAAATTGTTTTACAGCAAACTGAAGGATGTTCTTCTATATTTAGTTTTCTGAATTTCTGCCTCTTTCCAGTATATAAGAATCTTAAGGTACAAAGAAATTCACCATAATTCAAAAAACAAATGTATCAATGCAGTAATGACATTTGAAAGCTGGTATGCACCTTTTTATGTATAATTGATATACTTTTCAATTATGAAATGTAACTTTTAGACTATCTTTTTACTTTTTTACTTTTTATATTTAGACTATCACTTTTTTTTATAAAGGTTGTGTTTCTATTTGTTTTAATAAACATTACAATTCAATAAACATGAATAACTGGTATTGAATGAGTTAATTGAACTAATCATGGACGTCATAGCAGGTACAGAATATATACATAGACTATGATTTTTAGACTATATTTAACATTTATGTCACAATCACATTATTGTGGACAGTGACAAAGAATGATGCATTGGATTTTGCATTTTTGTGTGGCTTATACTAGTTAATATGTAAATTAGCTTCACCACCTCATCCCTGATTGATGTATTTTTTTAACTGGCATGATGTGCAAACTCTGACATGCAAGTGGACACAAGGGTTCCTAGAATGAGCACTTTTTGCACTTTTCAAGAATGACCCCTATTGAGAAGTTTAAAAAATAGGTGATTATCTTTTTGATTCTAGCCTTCAATGGTTTATGAGCAGTAAGAGGCACAGCATAGGGGAATAATGCCTGCAGTTTTCTCTGTGCATATTTGCATTAGAACATTGTACGTCATTGGTTTAATGAAAAAAAAAAAACAGCTTTTGTTTTATAGTGATAATATACTTTAAATATGTACAATGATTCACAGTTCAAATGATCTCCTAATGATGTTAATTATATTCCCCTGTAAACAGTAATTCACGCTGGAACACAATCAAATTGGAAGGAAATGTTCCACTAATGAAAGTACACATATGTAGTTACTTCCAATATACTTACTATACCTTTTAATGAAACAAAAGGAGCCAAGTTTACCCAGTAAATACTAAATACTGATTGGTTGCTATGGGTTACTAGACCAGTAACAAAGTTTGCATCTCTGCTAGCTGGATTGCTGCAGGGCTAGGCTTAATTTCAATACTGGAATCCTTCTGCATAGATTGTTCTTCATCTCCACTTGGCACTGTGTTGGGCTCTGGTGGGGCCAGTATCATTTACAGGCCGAGCAACCCAGTGTAAAAAAGGGACATAAAACTATGGCACCAGGGTCTATTATCCAGAAATAAACTCAATAGGATTGTTTTGCCACCAATATGAATTGAAGCAGTTCTCGATGGCACCACACAGTAGATGAATAGTTAGTTTTAAATATGTGTAAAGTAGCTGCATAATTTGCTTTTGAAAAATGCAATAATGTGACATATTGTACCTGACCTGAATTTAAAGATATCATTTAAATTGTGTATAAATCTTTCAGAGATTTATTTGGAACTACTGGGGTAAACATCACACAGATTTCACGTGTCAGCTGTTGAACCAACTTTATGTTGACTAAGAACCTAGAATGGTAAGAAGGAAGAACAGATCTAAATTGTCCCCAGCATTCTTGTATAGAAAAGCTACATGAGTTACAATTAAAATCTAATAATTTTGATACCAAGCTATTTATACAATTTAGCTGAATACTGTTGTAACCATAGATAACAAATTTCACTAAAGAGGAATGTTTTTAGTTGAAATCAAGGCACTGGGACATATTTGTCAATGGAGCAGTAGAGGAGGGGGATCCGTACAATAGGGGGTATGAAATATGATTATCTAGGCATATTATGACTGGGGTGGCAAAATAATCCTGTTGGGTTTATTGAGGGGCACATTTAATAAGGGTCGAATATCGAGGGTTAATTAACCCTCGATATTTGACTGTCGAAGTAAAATCCTTCGACTTCGAACATCGAAGTCGAAGGATTTACCGCATTTCCTGCGATCGAAGGAAAGATCGTTCGATCGAACGGTTAAATCCTTCGAATCGAACGGTTTGAAGGATTTTAATCCATCGATCGATCTATTTTGCTTCAATCCCAAATTGACTAGAAAGCCTATGGGGACCTTCCCCATAGGCTATCATTGATGCTCGGTAGGTTTTAGGTGGAGAAGTAGGTGGTCGAAGTTTTTTTTAAAGAGACTATCGAATGGTCGAATAGTCTAATGATTTTTAGTTTAAATCGTTCGATTCGAAGTAGAAGTCGTAGTAGAAGGCTGAAGTAGACAATTCGATGGTCGAAGTAGCCAAAATACTTCGAAATTCTAAGTATTTTTTATTCTATTCCTTCACTCGAGCTAAGTAAATGTACCCCTTAATGTTTAAATAACTTTTTAGCAGACTTTAGGTATGTACATCCAAATTAGGGAAATACTCCTTATCCAGATAACACTAGGTCTCAAGCATTCTGGATAATATGTCCCATACCTGTAGTAACTGACAGTGTAGTGATCAAGCGTTGCTGCTGTTGTACAAGTGAGGAGGTTAAAATCTGGGTTCAAAAATGATATTTTCAGATATGAAGCTTACCTAGAAAGTGATCTGCCCAGTAACCGTAGTCCTATCCTTGCTTACTGGCAGGAAAAGTAGTGCCAAGAGTACTATCGTAGTAATAATCATGTATCCGTTCTCATGAAATGAAATCACCAAAGTCAATTTCATGCAAGACAAATATAATTGTAATTATACTTATTACTTGTATTAAGAAGACATTACTGACTGTGATAATGCAGCTCTATCACCATACTGAACAGATAAAAATTCATTTATTGTTTTGTATGTTTTTTAACACAAGTAAATGCGTTTTTGAGAGCTTTTCATTTAATTGAATGCAATGCAACACAACAGGGAAATTAGATGCATTCCCGAGGAACTGATTTGGGTATGAACCTGAGCCCCAATATATAACAGGGTTGTGGCATAAAGATGGAGCCTTTCTTCCCAAATTATATCACTTATTGTGTTGTGTATTGTCCAACACTTTTTTTTTATTATACACAACTTAAATACACTTTTTACTCTACGTAAAATGTACTTAAAGCTCATCAAATATTTATGCTAGTAATGCTACACTTCTGTACCAGCCCAAGGCCACCACAGCAGTGCACAGCCAGTGCATTTGCCATCAAAATTGATTAATAATCAGCCCTGCTGCATCAGCTTTGGTAGATTTAACCACATGTTCTGCTAATGTTTTTGTAATTTCCAACAGCCCCAATAAGCTTAGCTTCTCATAAGCCACCCATATGACAATGAGCATGTGCAGAGTCACTGACTCTCAAAATTGCTGTGCTTTGCCAAGAAATTAATTTCCTACAAATCATGTATCACCTTTACAAATAGTTATTTTTAAGCGTAGTCTAGGAAAACCGATTGCTTTTGGTTAATAACCTTTCCTTCCCTCTGGTCAACCACAATCACATAATATGGGATCTGTTATCCGTAAACCCATTATCCAGAAAGCTCCTAATTATGGGAAGGCCATTTCCCATAATTTTCACTTCAATCAAATAATTACATTATTTTGAAAAATATTTCCTTTTTCTGTTTAATAATAAATCCTGTTGGGTTAAATTGATTTTTAAATGTTAAGATATGGAGATGGAAAGGCCCCAGGACCCAAGTATCGTCCCATACCTGTATGTTTATTTTTGTAACAAAAATTGATGGCTTTAAATTGCATTACCATAGATGATATTGCATTTTCTTACTGGAAAATACATTTTTATTTTTGTCTTTTTATATCAATAAATCTTCTTAATATTTGTTTTCCATGTCTGCCTCAGGGCATGATTGAAATATTGTTCCAACCCCAGAGCAGCAATTTCTAGAGCCATAAAGGAAAAAAGAAACAAATGAAAGCAATTTATTTTTGAAAAGTGTTGTGTCTTGTTTGAACAATTGAAATTATTGTAATTATGAGGTGGGGGAGGATTCCCTTATCACTAGGCCTTAGGCTTTGCATTCTTCCTTATATAATCTAAGGAAACTATATTCCTTACATATACCCAGTCATATGAAAAAGTTTGGGAACCCCTCTCAGCCTGCATAATAATTGAATCTACTTTCAAAAAAGATAGTCGTATGTCTTTCATTTTTCAGGAACATTGGAGTACTGGGGTGTTTTCTGAACAACAATTTTTAGTAAAGCAGTATTCAGTTGTATGAAATTAAATCAAATGTGAAAAACTGGCTGTGCAAAAATGTGGGTACCTCTGTAATTCTGCTACTTTGAATGCATTCAACTGCTCAATACTGATTACTGGCAACACCAAATTGGTTGGATTAGCTCATTAAGCCTTGAACTTCATAGGAAAGTGTGTCCAATTGTGAGAAAAAGTATTTAAAGTGGCCAGGTACAGGTTGATCTTCTATTTGACTCTCCTCTGAAGAGTGACAACATGTGATCCTCAAAGCAACTCTCAAAAGATCTGAAAACAAAGATTGTTTAGGGGAAGGCTACAAAAAGCTATCTCAGAGGTTTAAACTGTCAGTTTCAACTGTAAGGAATGGAATCAGGAAATGGAAGGCCACAGGCGCAGTTGCTTTAAAACTCAGGTCTGTCAGGCCAAGAAAAATACAGGAGTGGCATATGGGGAGGATTGTGAGAATGGTTACAGACAACCCAAAGATCACCTGCAAGAACATCTTGCGGCAGATGGTGTATCTGTACATTGTTCTGCAATTCAGCTGCCCATGCTCTGCAGCCATCAAATTTAACTGAAGTGGAGAGATTTTGTGGAAAATATCCACATCCAGAATCAAAATACTCATCAAAGGCTGTAGGAGGTGTCTAAAGACACCTAAAGACTGTTACATTTGCAAAAGGAGGCTCAACTAAGTATTGATGTACTATCTCTGTTACAGTATGGGGCCGATTCATCAAGGGTCTAATATCGAGGGTTAATTAACCCTCGATATTCGACTAGGAACTAAAATCCTTCGACTTCGAATATCGAAGTAGAAGGATTTAGCGCAGATAGTACGATCGTACGATCGAAGGATTATTCCTTCGATCGAACGATTAAATCCTTCTAATCGAACGATCGAAGGATTTAAATCCAACGATGGAAGGAATATCCTTCGATCAAAAAAACTTAGGAAAGCCTATGGGGACCTTCCCCATAGGCTAACATTGACTTCGGTAGCTTTTAGCTGCCGAACTAGGGGGTCAAATTTTTTTTTAAAGAGACAGTACTTCGACTATCGAATGGTCGAATAGTCGAACGATTTTTACTCCGAATCCTTCGATAATCGTAGTCGAAGGTCGAAGTAGCCCATTCGATGGTCGAAGTAGCCCACAAAAACTTCGAAATTCGAAGCTTTTTACCTTCGAATCCTTCACTCGAAGTTAATGAATCGGCCCCTTAATATTAAAAGGAAGTTGCTACTTTGAAATTATTAACAAAACTCCACCGAATTAAGATGGGTTCCCAAACTATTTCATATATGTATCACGTTTATAGTGAAGTTCTGATGTTTTAATAATGAGCAGCAATGGACAGGGCCAGGTGGGACACTAGGGAAAAACCTGGTGGGCCCTGCTGACCCAGAGCTGCTCCCCTCCTGAAATGTTATGTACTGCCGGGTCAAGAAGTGAATTCAACTCTTCAAGTAAGCATACATTCATAAGCATGCTAAACATCCTCTGTAGTTCAAATGAAAATATAGCTGTGGTGAAAAAGCCTGTGAGTTTCCAGTCATTCTATTTCTAGGGCTAATTTTTGTCCTTCTGTTTGCTGCAAATTGTATACCTATGCCTGGTATGTGTCTATATTCAAGTTGTTCATTTTAGGTGCAGTTACTGCTGGGCAAGATGGAGTACACAAAAGGTGGCAGGGGTCTACACTTAGAGGGTTATTTACTAAAACTCATATTTCTCTGGTTGGGTTTTTTGTAGCATTGGGTTATAATAAATCTTGAAAATGTTCAGTTTTTTTACATGAAAAAATTGAGTTTTTGCCCCAAAAAGTTTTAGAAAAAATTGTTGCTGAAAATCTGGCATCTCAAACCTGTTGAGGTCATGTATAAATCAATGGCAGATGTCCCTATCCCAATTTGAAGATTTTGCGGTCTGCTCAGGGTTTAGCCTGAATTCAGCTTTTGAATTCAGATTCAAGCAGTACATTTCAGGGTGATTATTAAAAAAAAAACCAGAACAGAATTTATAACAGAAACATGCAGCTTTACTGGGTGCCCCAAAGTTGAATCTGTTGTGGTTTACAAATGTCTTGAAACTAGAAGACAAGGCTGTCAAGGTCTTATACATATCTTGTACATAGACACCCCAGCCCTCTCTGCCCAAATTGCTGTCATTGTTTACATAGATTGGGCTTTTAAACCCACTGAAACAATTTACTTTGCAGATGAGCAGGCAAATATTATTTTTTCATCCATCTAGTAATGGCCATTTCTGAGGTTAACTTCCGAGAAGGTGATAAAAATGCCTACAATTCTGAAATGCCACACTGTACAAGTATGTTATGATACATCTCTTAACCTCTAGGTAGTGGATGACCTTTTCATTTTTATTTTTAAGATTTGGAAAAAAATCTGGAAATGACTGTTTGAAATCACTATGAGAATTGGAAGACACTTTAACCTCTAATGACTCAGAGGGAGGTTGTTTAGCTTGGCTTGACTTATCTATTGACTAGAGAATATTCAGATAGGGCAATGACTCTAAAGGCACCCACCACTGTGATCTGTACCTTGATCTTATGGTAAACTAGTTTCTTTAAAAATTAAATTCTAAAGAAAGTCCAATATACCTGTACTAGGAATTGCAGTATTCCAATGAAGCAGCTTTCTCTTAGAAACACCTTTCAGAAAAAAAGAGCAGGGTATTAAATATATTTATTTTATTTCTAGTTTATAAAAGGATATAATGACATAGGGAGAATTGCCTGGAAGACCTAACATATCCTTTTCAGCTTCCAATCTGACAGTTTTAGTCTACCATCAAACGGGGCTGTTTCTTGGTATGCAAACAAATGTAGGCTGATAAACAGCCTGTCCACTCACCTCCAAAATTTTCACTGATCCCTCATCAACAAAAAGCATCTGGAGGGAGTGTCCATAGCAGTGGCAGTGAAATTAAACTTAAAGCAGGGAAAAGGGAAGTACTCCACTGAAAATAGTTGGCACAGTCAAGCCTCTTTCTTTAGCCGTAGAGCTGTACTCTATATTAGCTATATTGCTAATACCCTTACTACATTCCCTTGATTATGCTTACAGTCAATTGTTTTTCACAATGGCACTCTAAAGCCTGAGATCATGTGAATTTTAGAGCTTTCAGAATCACTTATATCATAATGATGCTTCCATTATAAAAAATCTCCAGGCTTTTGAGTCTGCTATGCAAGTTGTTTGATAAAGGTTGTTCATTTGGAACCAAACAACTTTCATGGAATGATTAGTCTTTTCATTATTTAATGGATAATTTTCTCTAGTAATTGCCATGTGGACTAACTGAAGGCTGTGGGCATTTTCATTATACCCAAGCTGTGCTGAATGTTATTTATTGTGTAATTTATTATAGGTCAAATGGAAGGAAGTCTTCAACCAAATTAAACTTAGCATTATTATTAATTGGATTCTGTTTATTTATATTCCATGTGTGCTAAAATAAAACATTGGCATGCAGGCTTGACCAACAGCTACAACAGAAAAAACGTATTAACTATCTTTTATCCTCAGGGGACACCAGCTGCAATTATGGTTACATTATCTTAGTTTATAATACAGTGCATCTGGTTCAAAATAAAAAAGAGGATATTGTAGGGGAATACATATTTACAAGATGCTGGCACTAAACTGTTATAAAATGGCTTATTTTAGTGACATTTAGAGACATACATAGACATTTAATAGAGTTTATCTCTAGTCTGTTGTGTGCTAAACTAGGGGCAGTTTGGCAACATGCTATCTCATTTTCTGTTTGACATACTAGCTGCAGTATCATTTTACCCATACTGGTACATTAGGGTACCCTTATCAGCAACACATGGAAAGCAGTTTGCAGATGATAAGTACAAATAAAATTAGATTAATAATGAGAAGTATTAAGAAGGTCCAGTACAACAGTTTAACAGAAGGCACACTGCATGTTTCCCTTAATTACTTGCTAGCTGTGACTTATGCAAAGCTACGATAAACCTATTTATAATTACTTTCTGTGAAAGTGAAAATAGAGAGTTCTTATCCCCTGGGTAGAGAATTCTTTTTAGCACCATGGACAGAACAATTTTTCTTTTAAAGTTAGTTATTGCAATTCAGATACACAGTTAGTGCCCTTCAACAAAGAACTATTAACGTTTAAAATGTTTCTAAGTTTATCCTTTTCAATAAATGACTGCTGATGAATTACTTTTTTTCCGGAAGAAATAATCTAAAAACGTATGCAGTTTGTTTCTTATCTAAAGGTTCATATACGGGCGTGTGTGTGTGTGTGTAAAGAAGAAAAAAAATTTAAGTTTTTAAAAACATAACATTTTACTCAAAATTTTTAGAAGATCTTATTTTCCTTATTGATTGTATGAAGATGTATGTTTAATACGTAAAGAGCAACCATTCTGGCAAATGTTTAGATTCTACATCATAATTATAATGTAGCATATTCGTCTCCTAAATCAACTACATTACTGCAAAATTACTTTCCTCTTTAGCTATCGTAATAACAAAAAATTCCATCAAAATCAGGATAGAGACACCTGTCAATTTAAACATGGAGCAGACTTCATCCAGAAAAGGAATGTTTTTTCCAACTAAGCAACCAACGACATCTTTTAGGGGGTTATTTATCAAAGGTCGAGTCATTTTTTCAATGAAACATTTGAGTTTTCGAGGGTAAATTTCTTAAGTTTTAAGTTAAAAAAAACACGAAAAATCTGTGTTTTTTAAAAAAACTTACATTTTTAGAGATTTATTATACCTGAAGCTGGAAATAGATTGAATCCAAAAAAAAACCCATCTAAAACCTGTCGAGGTCATGCAGAAATAAATGGCAGAGGTCCTTTGAACCATTTTAAGATGTTTGTAGCCTTCGTGATGTTCAAGTTTTTTTTGTGGTTCTCGCTCAAAGACTCAATCTGTTTGAGCGATTCAAGTTTTTTCTGCCTAAAACTTCACCCTGACTATACTGATTTGAGTTTTTTACATTGAAGTTTTTTCTTAAACTAGAAACCTTTCGAGTTGTGAGTTCATTCATGGTCATTCAAGGCCTAAAAAAGCTCACAAAGCTCTAAAATTCGACCTTTGATAACCTAATAAACCTGTTGTTTTATAAAAGGAGATTGCTTTATGATTTGGTGAACTAAGTGCAACAATGCTTTACTTGTAAGACTGTAGTTTGTTATCTTTGGGAAACACAGGTATTTCTAAATGTTCATTAAATTGAGAAAATATCACTTTTAAGGACTGACAGCACAAAATATTGAAAAATAAATACTCTAAATAGATCTGAAATAATGCATGTTCTCCAGTGAATGAACTACAATGGAAAAATGAGTCACTGGAATGGCTTTGCCAAACAAATACCTTTCATCATTGGTACACTTGGGGGTGATTTATCAACTATTTTTTTTAGCAAATATTATTATACCATTATACTATACAGTATTATACTATAATATACTATTAAGCACAAAAAATTGAAAAACTCAAATTTAAAAATGCGGTATCTAAAAGCTGACAAGTTCATGTAGAAGTCACTGGAGATTGTCCTAAGCCAAATGTTAGTAATTTTTCAAGTTTTTCAAATGTTTTTGAGTTTGTAAACTCACAAATTCAAGGCATTCAAGTTTTATTTCCACAATTTATTCTTATTTTTTTTAATAAATAAGTAATCTTCAAGTTTTTTAAATGTAAAAGTTTATTTGAAGTAGGGAAAAAACTGTAAAAATATGCAAAATAGAATTTTCATAAACAGGCCTTTTGATGTTACTTAGAAGAATCAAGATCTGATATACATATTTGCTAAATGCCTAACGCAAGGTTTGGCAAACCATCATCCTTTGAAAGTCTTAGATGGGGTTGCATTGACTTAATAATGGCAGTCTGTGATAAATATAACAATTGGAAAAATCTGTATAGTACCTATTTGGAAAATAATATGTGTGTGTATATTTTTTTTTTGATAATTTATGATTATTCCTCTTTAGTATACATCAAATATAAGAATATTAAAATTGTTTCCTAACTTCCTTCCTGATGAAGAAATCTTTCAGAAATTAAAAAGCCATTAAACTCATTCCCAACCATATGAACAATATGATTTGCTAGTTCTGCAGGTGCTGCTGTGAAGTATAATCAAGTCTTAATTAGGCAAGTCTTAATGCTGTTTGAACACTGCAATGATTACAGAGGTTACAGTTTCACTACAGCCTATGTTTACAATATCTAATTTTCTTTCGAAACAATACAATTTAGTACATTTTAGTCAAGATAATGTAAAATAGAATATATTAAAGGGATACTGTCATAGGAAATTTTTTTTTCAAAATTAATCAGTTAATAGTGCTGCTCCAGCAGAATTCTGCACTGAAATCCATTTCTCAAAAGAGCAAACAGATTTTTGTATATTCAATTTTGAAATCTGACATGGGGCTAGACATATTGTCAATTTCCCAGCTGCCCCTGGTCATGTGAGTTGTGCTCTGATAAACTTCAATCACTCGTTACTGCTGTACTGCAAGTTGGAGTGATATCACCCCCTCCCTTCCCCCCCCAGCAGCCAAACAAAAGAACAATAGGAAGGTAACCAGATAGCAGCTCCCTAACACAAGATAACAACTGCCTGGTAGATCTAAGAACACCACTCAATAGTAAAAACCCATGTCCCACTGAGACACATTCAGTTACATTTAGAAAGAAAAACAGCAGCCTGTCAGAAAGCATTTCTCTCCTAAAGTGCAAGCACAAGTCACATAACCAGGGGCAGCTGGGAAATTGACAAAATGTCTAGCCCCATGTCAGATTTCAAAATTGAATATAAAAAAATCTGTTTGCTCTTGTGAGAAATGGATTTCAGTGCAGAATTCTGCTGGAGTAGCACTATTAACTGATGCGTTTTGAAAAAAACATGTTTTCTGATGACAGGATCCCTTTAAATAAGAGAATACATATTTACTAGATGGTGGTGCTATGCATGTATGAAATAGCATTTAGAGCTGCAATATTTCATATTTAGAAACAAAACAATTGTAACTATTGAATGACCTCAAAATGCAATTTTTGTACCCTATTAAAAGTTTTTATCATGTCAAAAACACTGGTAACTAGGGAGGAGCATTGGGAAAAGTGTCTAGATAAAAACAGATTTTCCTAAAACCTCAGCTTTGGCAGTTGATATACTGTATGTTCTTAGGGAACAAATGAACAGGTTTCAGTCCTCAGGGCATATTTATCAAAAAGTGAAATTAGAGCTTGCTACACGCTACAATCCTCAGCCTGCTAACGTTTCTAGTCTGGACAATAAATCAGTACTGATGCTATGTATTCTTTTAGAAGCATGTGCTTTGAAATAAAGACAAATCATTCACTTTTTTGTCTCTAAGGTTTTGTTGAAAAGTCGTCTTTCTGTCTTTCAAATGTTGTCGACAACATCAACCATTTACATAGTACTGCATCTGAATTGTTATAGATTACTCAAGAGAACTGGGAGATTGGCAGTTATCTCTTTATTACTCAAGCGTCCATTTAAAATCCATAAAGACAAGTGTACTATTTTATAGACATTCCATAGCAGGAATGATTGATATTTACATAAACTATATAACACTGATTGAAGCATTTTTTGGAGCTAAGACACTAATAACAAGAACAAGTCTGCATTTTAAAACTAATGGGGCACTTTAGTTTATAAGGAATCCAAAAACACAATACTAACAAAAAAAAACAAGGCAGTATAACACTTGTATTTATTTGTTTTTCCCATTGTTAAGACAAAAACCGATTTCCTAACATCATGGGGGGTGCCACCAATCAATATCTAATAGCTTATATTATCTTATTCAAGATATATATCTTATTCAACTTTCATATTTTTCCCACAATTAAATCTTTTCATGCTAAAAATCATGAACTTGAACCATGATCTAAAAACATTTTAGCTATTCATCAAAAAAATTTTTTAGAAACTCTAATATACATCTTTGCCATCGAAAAGCTTGTGAGTTCATGTAGAAGCTGTCCTAAACAAAACGTAGACTATTTGTTCAATTCAAGTTGTTTTTCAGCATTTTTTGAGCTTGTCTAGCCATTAAAAAATGATGAATGAAATATAAATTTGAGGTATTTATATTTAGTTTTATTTGATCAGTTTTTTAAATAAATATGGTAACATTTGCATCTTTTTAAAGTGTGAGTTTATTCATAAAGAAAAAGGAAAATGTTAATAAATGAGGAAATATTGAACTGCAGGGATTCCACAGTTCAAACTTTAATTTATTCATTCATTTTTCTAATGGTTATACAACAATGCAACAAACTCTCTCTGTAAACTGTTATAAGATAAACTGAATATTTAAGCTTCATCTTTCCATGTGTGCCAGCTGCATAATGGGTGGCATATTTTATTAAGTAAATCAGAGATGTTTAAATATGGGGGTAGATTTACCAAAATGCAAAAAAATAACTCACAACCAAAAAACACACCCACTTTCTATTCCTTCAATTTTTAGAAACATATTTATTAATGGGTTAAAGTTAGAGTTCACCATTTCATAAATACAATTCTAAAAATCCTATAAGAATGAATATAAAGTGGGTGAGTTTTTGTTGTTGTGAGTTCTTTTCTCACATTTTGAAAAATCTGCCCCTTAATTTAACGAAACTACTAGCGAATAAATTAGACTGTTGCGAAACTGTGGTGAAAACTCACCGGCAAAAAATCCACGGCAACATAAAAAAATAGTCACATGTCAGAATAGTTGCGCGCATAAATATTTTCGTGCATCGAAATTTTTAGTAGCCACAGAATGACACTGCCCAGAATTAGACAACTTGTTATCTAAAAAGACCCCTAGATCCTTCTCATTTAAGGAAACTCCCAACACACTGCCATTTAGTGTATAACTTAGTATTTATATTATTTTTGCCAAAGTGCATAACCTTGCATTTATCAACATTGAACCTCATTTTCCAGTTTGCTGCCCAGTTTCCCAACTTAGACAAATTACTCTGCAAAGTGGCAGCATCCTGCATGGAACCTATAGTTTTGCACAATTTAGTATCATCTGCAAAAATAGAAACAGTTATATCAATGCCCACCTCCAGGTCATTAATAAACAAGTTGAAAAGCAAGGGACCTAGTACAGAGCCCTGCGGTACTCCTCTAACAACACTGGTCCAATTAGAAAATGTTCCATTTACCACAAGTCTTTGTAGTCTATCTTTTAGCCAGTTCTCTATCCAGGTACAAATACTATGTTCCAGGCCAACATTCCTTAATTTAACCAGTAACCTTCTGTGTTGTGCGTATAAAAATTGTGGCTCATGTAAAAATTGTTGTACATCAAAATAATTTTGATGCCCATCGACTTCAATGCATTTCGCAAATTTTTTCAGAATTTTGTAAATTTCTCGGCAAAGCAAAACGGAACAGATTCATTAATCACTTTCCATCTGAACTTTCAAAAGTACCGTATATACTCGAGTATAAGCCGAGTTTTTCAGCCCCCAAAATATGCTGACAAACACTACCTCGGCTTATACTCCGGTCAATCGCAAAAACGGTCGCCGGCGCCCAAGAATAGTCACCAAAGAATAGTCGCCGGCGCCCAAGAATAGTCGCCGGCACCTCCAATGGGAGCAGAAGCCCTCAATTTTTTGATTGAAACTTACCAGAAGCTGCTGCATTTCTCACCCTAGGCTTATACTCGAGTCAATAAGCTTTCCCAGTTTTTGGAGGTAAAATTAGGTACCTCGGCTTATACTCGGGACGGCTTATACTCGAGTATATACGGTAAATGTTTTATTTTTATGCAGACTAGTGATGGGCGGATTTGCGCCGTTTCGCTTCGCCGAAAAATTTGCGAATTTCGCGCGTAATTCGCGAAACGGCGCCCGTTTTTGACGCCGGCGCCCGTTTTTTTTCCGCAAATTTTCGCGGGCGTTTCGCGAATTTATTCGCCTGCCGCGAATTTATTCGCCTGCCGCGAATCGCGCAAATTCGCAGCGAATTCGCGCCTGCCGAATAAATTCGCCCATCACTAATGCAGACATGTTTCTGCATGTAATGACCTGTTTTTCACCCACCTTGTTCCATTGTGAAGTGGTACATTCTAGAACCTAAAGTTCCTCTGCTTCCCAGTGAATTGGGGTGCCAACCACTGAAGAAAGCAGAAATTCAAGTCCCAGAACCCATGACTTGATTCAAGAAAAAAAAAAATCAACTGACTTTAGAACTGCAAATAGTGATATTTGAATTTTTGTTCTGCGTAGCTGCAACAAAGGTTACCGATACTTGTATATTGCATTTAGTAGCTCACTATCCTTTACAGAAATCATTAACTGCCTTATTGTTGAACTACAATTTACACAATCCACAGGTAGATTACTGTTGTTAGTGGGCTTCTAGGAAATGTAGTTTAGCAATATCTAGAGGACTACATGTTGTCTGTGCCTGATCTAGTTATTCCAGCCTCAAACATGAAGACTGTTACTCCAACCACTGTTCATGCTATGATAATTATTCTAATCAAAGAAAACCACACACAGAATTTCACTATTTTTCTATTTAAATATGAATTTAATAAAAGAGTAATGTTATATATCAATCTCCCTGCAGTAAACACTGTGACATAACGCTGCTTGAGAGACAAAGCGATCTTCAACATGCTTTTTTGCAAGTACGTTGAAAACCTCTCTGACCCTCAAGGCTTAAAGAAAATTACATCCGTTGGTAACTGCTCTTCAATATTTCTTTCTCCACAGGGTGCAAGTGGAGTTTTATGTGAACGAAAATACCTTTAAAGAAAGGTTGAAGCTTTTCTTCATCAAAAACCAAAGATCAAGTATGTATTTATGCATGAGTCTGAAAACCAACTGAGAAATGTATAGACTAACAATTATTTTCAACACGTATTCAGTTTGTTTTTTTAAGATTTCAATGTATTATTATTTCAGTGCTAACTTATGACACTATTTATAATGCAAAGCTGTACTGCCGCTGGATATTATTATTTATAATCTAGAAAGCACTAGCAGAGAAGGAAAAATGGGGACATGGAAATCAATTTATTTGATACCGTGAATCATCCCTACACACTGTACTAAACACCTGTTATCTGAAAAGCTCCAAATTATGGAAAGCTCCAAATTATGGAAAGGCCATCTCCAATAGACTGCATTTAACTTCTCCTCCATTTCCTCTGGTCACTTATAGTATGGGATCTGTTATCCAGAAACCCATTATTCAGAAAGCTCCTAATTACAGGAAGGCCATTTTCCATAGTCTTCACTTTAATCAAACAATTAAATTAATTTAATTAATTTTAAAAATTATTTCCTTTTTCTCTGTAATAATTAAAACAGTACCTTGTACGTGATCCAAACTAAGATTTACTTAATCTTTACTGGAAGCAAAACCAGCCTATTAGGTTTATTTAATGTTTACATGATTTTCCAGTAGATTTAAGGTATGAAGATCTAAGTTACAGAAATATCCATTATCTGGAAAACTTCAGGTCCCTGGAATTCTGGATAACAGGTCCCATACCTGTATTAGAACTTTTTAAAGCACAATTAAATTTATTTTCTCTAAAACTGTGAATGCCCTGAAGGTTATTAAAAGTTTAGAAAATAAAACGTATGAACTGAAAAAAAATGCTGAACGATGAGCAAATCTCTAAGATCTCTAAAAATGTAAGTGTTTATGACAATTACTAGTAAAAATCTGAAAACCTCAAAGTCTTAATGACTTAAAAAAAAAAAAGGTCCACTAAGATCAGATCAGCTCCCATCGACTTCTATAGGACTTTAAATGCTTTTACTTGGTGACATTTTGTATTAGAGTTTTTCGTGGCTTTTACACTTAATAAATGTAGAATGTTTAAAGTTTTAGAGAAATAAAAAAAACATGAATTTTTAAATATGATTAAAATAGATATCCTAATGTTAGTAAAAAAGGCCCGATTGAATCATTGAAACCTTTCTACTTAAACTGAAAATATTTAGACTTTCAAATGTTTAGAACCCCATGACAACATGAGCTATAGGTAACTTTTAATGTAGATTAATATTTTGAAAAGAAATTTTTAGTGACCGTATCACTTTAAGCCCATGATATATTCTTAAGTGTCTGACACAGTTATCAGTGACTGTTCCAAGGCAGCATTTATGTAGCCAATATAAAAATGCCACTGAAGGGCTTAGACGTGTAGCAGAATACATATCATGTTAGATCATTGACACATCAGAATAAGGAGATTGCAATGTAACTGGGTCCAGGCACAGAAATTGATGCAGCTGTGCAGACTGCTATCTATATAGTTTTATCTGGAAAACCTAAGCCAGGAAACTAATCATTCGCTGGCTCTAAAGATTAGGTTCCTATAATTAACATAATAAAATTAAATAAATATAATAAATATATAAATATTATAATATAAATAAAATTCTGATGATTATTTCCAATTAAAGTGATAGTGACACTGAAAAATTACTCTTAAAAATATTAATGTCCATTAAAAGTTAAAAGTCCATTAAAAGTTATAGGTCACGCTGATTGTTTTTCACTGATAGGGCTACTTTTGTAAGTAACTTTTACTTGAAGTTTCTAAACCTGACTGATTTGCCAACCTGCCTGTTCCTTTCTCAGCTTGCCAGAGTTTTAATGCTAAAAAACTTTACTACTCAACTGCTGCAGTCTATATAGGCCTGTCAAAAAGGGCCAAGTGCTGGAATATAGCCCCCAACTCCAAAGGGCACTCAATTCAAAAATTCAAAGATATATTTCCAGTCAATTCTCAAAGTTAAAAAGTCACTTTTTATTCATCATAAATATTAAAAAAGTAGGCATACAGACCAACCGATACTCCGCCCTACGCGTTTCGCACCCACAGGCACTTATTCATAGGCATTACTGTTGTTACATTTGGTCACAAAATTTATACCCCAGGTAATCCCTCCCCAAACGTTAAAACCAATCACGTGCTGCCACCTCACGTCTCTTTTCTTAACCCTTTAACCGCCAAGCACGTACGGCGTACGTGCTGGCGGTTCAGGGCTCAGGCTGCCAAGAACGTACCTCGTACGTTCTATTGCAGCTGAGCCCTTCTCTCTGCATCGGCGGCTTTTGCCGCCTCTGCAGAGAGTCAGGAGGGTAGACAGCCCCCTGGGCAACGTGGCTGGGGGGCTGTCAAGTCGGATCTGCGACGCGATTGTCGCAGATCCGACTTCAAAGTAGCAGAAGCGCAATGTAAGCGCTGCTGCTGCTGGCTTACCTCCTCCTCGTCGCACCACGCGCCCACTCACTTCCTGCTGCGCAGTAACTCTGCAGACACGCTGCCAGGAGTCGTCCTTCGGTTCCAGCGATCCTCCTGCTACAAAAACGGTAAGTGCACGTTTTTTTACACACTTACCTGCACTTACACATACCTACAGTACATTTATACACTTACATAAACATTTTAGTAAAAATTTGTATTTTTTATTTTTTATTTTTTTATTTTAGCACACTTGGTCGATTTTGTACACTTATTTACACTTAATTACATGTATTTGCACACTCAGACAACTTTTATTAGTGCACAAATATGTATACACAAAAACTCACAAACAGTTGTTTTTTTTTTTTTTTACTTATTCATTGTACTGTTTGTTTTGCCTAAAAGCATGTTATTTTGACAGCGTGACTATTGGATAATCGATTTCGGCCACTAATTACGCTGTCGGATCAATTATTTTGTTATTTCATTGATTTACGCTATTTTTGTGGTTTTATTGCAATTTTATCCATGCATTATTGTTCCTTATGTATCTTTAGTATAGTTTTGCTGTTTGGTGCTTTGGTATAGAAAGATTTATTTTACTTAGTTTGATTCACCAGAATATATGCTTTCCAAAAATATATGGGTTTTTGGGGGTCTTTTTACAGTTTTGGGGTCTTATGGCACATAACGCACAGTTGGGGCTCTCTTTTCTGCAGCTTAGTTGGCTAGCGTGAAAATTCATAGGCATGTTTTTCATTTGGGGTCCGTACACGCCACATACTTTGGTAAATCTATGCATATTGGGCATCAAACTATTTAGTAGACCTCTGACGTCCATATTTAGGGTGATTTTTCTTTATACGTAAAACATTGTGTGCGATAAATGCGGCAAACTGCAACAATTTTAGGCGATTTTCAGAAATGTAAAAACCTCTGCGTTTAGAAAAGCTTTGCAGTTTGGTGTAGAAAGACGTCTTTATCTTTTTTGGATTCGTCAGAATGTGTACTTTCCAAAAATATATGGTTTTGGGGGGGTCTTTGCTGTTAGGAGGGTCTTGAGGCACATAATATGAAGTCAAGGGTCTATGTTCACAGAAGGCGAATCGGCAGCGGAGAAAAATCATATGCACTATTTTCATTTGGGGTCCGCACATGCCAGCTGCCTTGGTATATCAATGCATATTGGGCATCAAACGGTTCAGTTGACCCTTGGCATCAGTATTTATGATGTTTTAGAATTGTATGTAAGAAATTGGGTGAGATAAATGCGGCCAATTGCAATATTTTTAGGCAATTTTCAAAAATGTAAAAACTGTTGCTTTTATCGCCAAATTTAGGAAAGGCTTGCGGCTTGGTACTTTGGAGTACAAGGACATGCATACCCAATTTGGATTCGCGGGAATGTGTACTTTCCGAAAATATATGGTTTTCTGGGGTGAATGTACTTTTTTCTACCTTTGCTCCCCCCAAAACTATGTATATGTGTTGATTTTGCAGTACCTGAAATGACAGACCATATGGGGGTCTTCCTTTTGGGGCCCCTATATGCCACGTGCTTGGGTACACCTATACATATTGGGCATCAAACTGTTCAGAGGACCCTAGGCTTTCATATTTGGGGTGATTTCTCTAGATACCTAAAAGTATGTGGGTAATACGATGCTGCAGGGTAGAAATTTTGAAGTCATTTTTGGAAATGTCCCCAAAATCACCAAATTTAGGAATGATTTGCGGCTTGGTACTTTGTAGAACAAAGACATGCATACCCAATTTAGATTCGTGGGAATGTGTACTTTCCGAAAATATATGGTTTTCTGGGGTGAACTTACTGTTTCCTACTTTTGCCCCCCCCAAAACGATGTAAATGTGTTGATTTTGCAGTACCTGAAATGACAGACTATATGGGGGTCTTCCTTTTGGGGCCCCTGTATGCCACGTGCTTGGGTACACCTATACATATTGGGTATCAAACTGTTCAGAGGACCCTAGGCTTTCATATTTGGGGTGATTTCTCTTGATACCTAAAAGTATGTGGGTAATACGATGCTGCAGGGTAGATATTTTGAGGTGATTTTTGGAAATGTCACCAAAATCACCAAATTTAGGAATGGTTTGCGGCTTGGTACTTTGGCGTAGAAAGACATGCATACCCAATTTGGATTCGTGGGAATGTGTACTTTCCGAAAATATATGGTTTTCTGGGGTGAACTTACTGTTTCCTACTTTTGCCCCCCCCCCAAAACGATGTAAATGTGTTTATTTTTGCAGTACCTGAAATGACAGACTATATGCGGGTCTTCCTTTTGGGGCCCCTGTATGCCACGTGCTTGGGTACACCTATACGTATTGGGCATCAAACTGTTCAGAGGACCCCAGGCTTTCATATTTGGGGTGATTTTTCTTGATACCTAAAAGTATGTGGGTAATACGATGCTGCAGGGTAGATATTTTGAGGTGATTTTTGGAAATGTCACCAAAATCACCAAATTTAGGAATGGTTTGCGGCTTGGTACTTTGGCGTAGAAAGACATGCATACCCAATTTGGATTTGTGGGAATGTGTACTTTCCGAAAATATATGGTTTTCTGGGGTGAACTTACTGTTTTCTACTTTTGCCCCCCCCCAAAACGATGTAAATGTGTTGATTTTGCAGTACCTGAAATGACAGACTATATGCGGGTCTTCCTTTTGGGGCCCCTGTATGCCACGTGCTTGGGTACACCTATACGTATTGGGCATCAAACTGTTCAGAGGACCCTAGGCTTTCATATTTGGGGTGATTTTTCTTGATACCTAAAAGTATGTGGGTAATACGATGCTGCAGGGTAGATATTTTGAGGTGATTTTTGGAAATGTCACCAAAATCACCAAATTCACCAAATTTAGGAATAGTTTGCGGCTTGGTACTTTGGCGTAGAAAGACATGCATACCCAATTTGGATTCAGGGGAATGCGTACTTTCCAAAAATATATGGTTTTCTGGGGTGAACGTACTTTTTCTATCTTTGCTGCCCCCCAAAACGATGTAAATGTGTTGATTTTGCAGTATCTGAAATGACAGAACAAACGGGGGGTCTTCCTTTTGGGGCCCCCTATGCCACGTGCTTGGGTACATCTATTCATATTGGGCATAAAACTGTTCAGTGGACCCAGGATTTTATATTTGGGGTGTTTTACATTGATACCTTATGATGTGTGGGAGATATGTTGCTGTAGAGTGGAAGCTTTGAGGTCATTTTTCAAAAAATTCACCAATTTCTATAAAACATTATAACTTTAGGAAACAATTGCAACTTGGTAGTTTGGAGTACAAAGATATTTCTACCCATTTTTGATTCACCAGAATCTGTTCTTTCTAGTAATGGGTAGTTTTCTAGGGTAAACCTACTGTTAGCGGAATGTTTGGCCTTGAAATCAAAAGTATGCCTTTTGGGGAGCGTTGCTTTGGAAATTTGGTTGTGTACTGCTTGTAGATTTTGAGCTATACAAGTGAGAAATCTCCATAAAACTATATATATTTGGTATTGTCGCGTTCAGGAGACATAGACCTTTCTAAATCGGCTGTGTTCTCGTACATAAAATGAATGATGTTTCTGATATATGTGATTGTTCTTCGTGAAACATGATTTTTTTCATTTTATTTGACACTTAGAATCCAATATTTTTTTACAGAAGTAGAATTACACCAAAATTCTTGCATATTGTGAAAGTTCAGGTTGTCCTGAAAAAAACAATATATTGTTTTCCTGGGTTAACTAAAAGACCACCCCAGGAAAGGCTCTTAAAGTGAGAGAGTGCAAAATATCTAAAAACTGCTTGGCAGTAGATGTTCGCATCTAGGACAAAACGGCTGGCAGGGAAAGGGTTAAAGCAACATATATATCAAATTGGTCCTATTAGCAATATTTTTCTGCCTATACTCTGTTTCATCTCACAAACATTTTATTAGGATACACACATTTAGACAAATATTTAAATGGCAATTACTGCCCTATTACATTGTATTTTCCTCCTAATATTATTATCAGTATATATCACATTCTCTTAACTGCCCCATACACTTCTATACATCCACCTCATTGTAGACATAGCTGGTCACATTATAATTTACGTAAAGCATGTTACATCAAACTCGTAGTTTAACCCAAGTGGTAACCGAGTGTGCAAATAAAAAATCCAAAAAAGTTCCCTTTTTGCTAACAACCCTGCTAGATTACCCCCTCTATTACCCAATCTTACTTTTTCTATTCCCTGTACAGAAAAATATGCTAAATCACTCCCATTGCATCTTGAGAAGTGTCTCGTTATGTTACTCTTTTCAACTGTTTTTGGATTTTTTATTTGACTCAGATGTTCCCGTATTCGCTCTTTTAGCGTCCTGCTTGTGCAACCCACATATTGTTTCTGACATTTCAGACATGTTATCAAATAAACCACTGTGGATGTATTGCAATTTATATAATCTCTTATTTTGAAACTAGTGTTTGTCACCGTGGACTTAAATTCTTTTGAAGTTTTCATATGTTGACAGGTTATACATCTACGACTACCACACTTGTGGCTCCCTTCCACCTTCAGAAAGTTCTTATTGCCTTGGTACTCCCTATTCGTTTCCCTGTACATACTTGGTGATAAGTGGTCCCTCAATGTATGAGACCGCCTTGGTATGCTATTAACTCCTCCTTTTAGTATTTTATGAAAATCATCATATATTATATAAATTGCAATACATCCACAGTGGTTTACTTGATAACATGTCTGAAATGTCAGAAACAATATGTGGGTTGCACAAGCAGGACGCTAAAAGAGCGAATACGGGAACATCTGAGTTAAATAAAAAATCCAATAACAGTTGAAAAGAGTAACATAACGAGACACTTCTCAAGATGCAATGGGAGTGATTTAGCATATTTTTCTGTACAGGGAATAGAAAAAGTAAGATTGGGTAATAGAGGGGGTAATCTAGCAGGGTTGTTAGCAAAAAGGGAACTTTTTTGGATTTTTTATTTGCACACTCGGTTACCACTTGGGTTAAACTACGAGTTTGATGTAACATGCTTTACGTAAATTATAATGTGACCAGCTATGTCTACAATGAGGTGGATGTATAGAAGTGTATGGGGCAGTTAAGAGAATGTGATATATACTGATAATAATATTAGGAGGAAAATACAATGTAATAGGGCAGTAATTGCCATTTAAATATTTGTCTAAATGTGTGTATCCTAATAAAATGTTTGTGAGATGAAACAGAGTATAGGCAGAAAAATATTGCTAATAGGACCAATTTGATATATATGTTGCTTTAAGAAAAGAGACGTGAGGTGGCAGCACGTGATTGGTTTTAACGTTTGGGGAGGGATTTCCTGGGGTATAAATTTTGTGACCAAATGTAACAACAGTAATGCCTATGAATAAGTGCCTGTGGGTGCGAAACGCGTAGGGCGGAGTATCGGTTGGTCTGTATGCCTACTTTTTTAATATTTATGATGAATAAAAAGTGACTTTTTAACTTAGAGTTTTAATGCTAACAGACTAATGCTGCACAAATATGACAGAAAAATATGGGATCATATAGGTAATGTAAAAACATCAGGCAAATACACAAAGACAATGTTTAATTTCAGGTGTCTCTTTAAGGACATATGTACTGCTTAGTTTGCTCAGCAACAAGAGTGTGTTGATTGGAAAGCTCATTCTTAGCTCTTCCCAATGAACATTTCAACTGATACATTCTCAGGGTTTAAAAGCAATAAGAGTTTTAGGCCCGTCCTTTATTTATCCCCGAGTGTTAATGCAGCTTTTTATGATGGTGTTAAAAGTTAATGAATGACAGGTATAACTCTGAAGGAAGCAGTTTCTGAAACAGATGTAAGATAATTGAAATGATTAAATGGAAAACACTTCTACATTATTTTGAGTGTTTGGAAAATAAAAATGGACTGACAAAAGAGTGAATTGACTGCATGAATCAAGTGCTTATTCCCGTTAGCTCTAGTGGAAGACATTAACAAGTTGTTGTGGAAGACATTAACAAGGCAGTTGTTACCAGCAGCAAAGGGAATGCTTTTATGAAGTCCAGGGAATTACAATGTTGAGACTCTGGAAGGCTCAACACTGAAAAGTAAGAATATATACAGTATATATAAAAAGACATCCTTGATACTGCAGAATGTACATGCTAATTTGTACTTTTTTTTAGCCTGTGATAAAGCTTTGGAACAAACAGGGGAATCTAATAAGTCAGCCCCTAATAGTACAGAAAGACACAGACCAATATTTTTAATTTGACTGGTGTCTCTGGCCCTGAGGCATAAGCATATACACTAGCAGGCACCATAAACCACATATTAGGTTTTCAATCATTCAGTCATAGCCAACATTACATTTGTTAAGCTCAACCAATAGTTTTGTAAGCCATATTTGAATGTTGATAAATCAGCCCCTTATAGTAACAGTCGGCATCCAGACCAGTATTTTTAATATAGCAGGTGTCTCTGGCCCTCTGGGATAAATATAATGTATACTAGTAGGCACCAAAACCACAGATAAGTAAGATTTCAATCATTGATATGTTGGGTTTTAGTTCTCTCTCTATAAACTGATCACTATGCACTAGCACTTTTTCAAAACAAACTATCTAAATATATTTTTGTAAAATAGTAGATTTTTAGGTAGTTGTTCAGTGGATTCTTTTTCAAGTTTTATTATTGCTAAATGAAATAAAGTATTTTTTTGCCTATGCACTTTATTAGACCATAGTCTGCCAGTGGTTGGATGTACTATAAATAAATATAGCTCCTATTTTCTTATCAGTTTTTTGAAAACATGTATCACTTTTTAAGGAAAGTTTTCTTATAAACACCTAATACTTTATAGGGTACATTCACTTTCCTAGGTGCAGTGAGCAAAGAGTAATTTTGAACTTAATTGCCATGTTTTTTCCCACAATCCACAATTTATTCCCAGAATTCCTGCATCATTGAGGATGCAAACAGGCAATTCTCTTGACACAATTGTGCTGCATCTACTGCAATTATGTCTGATTCATCAAAATGTATGCAAAATGCTAAACATTTTGATACTGTAGTTTGCAGTGTTTGCTATGTGGGCACAAAGGGAACCCTGGAGCTACTGCCTAGGTAGGAGGTAGCAATAGCTCCAGGTTTCGTCTGCATCAATAGGAGCAGTGGTGCCCGAATTGGAACAGAAGATAGGAAGGACTGACTGCAAATATATAGAAGTGCAAGGAGGGCATTTTGAAGCAAGCACCTTTAATAAAAGTGGTTTTATGTGCAAATCACTTTAGGGAAAGAGCACAAGTTAATTTAACAAAAGAAATCCTGTGAACTGCTAATTATAAAAAAAATCAAATTTTTATTAAGTTAGCATATTTAAAAATAGTAAATACCCCAAAATGGCCACCTTACATGTTTTTTGTACCCTCCTGTACCTAAGAGCACAAGTTAGCTACTGTTCTTACAAATGATAACCCACCAGCACACCCTGGCCTCTCTAAAAAGGACAGTATCAAGGATTGGCACCCTCCAAATTCAACAGGAAAAAAAATAAATTACCAGCATACAGGACTCCATGCAAGAGGGATAAACCCTACATGTTAATGGAACACGCCCCTTTGTCAGACCAATAAGCCCTTATATTTATTTATGCATTATCAGTTTAACCTTTCTGACCGAAGATGCATTTTGAACTTTATGCACTAAGGAATATTATTCTATACTAAATTTGCACCTGGGCAACCAATCAATTATATGTTTTCATTGTGCTACCTGCTGCTGGAAGGAAAAAAAACTAATCACTGATTGGCTGCTGTGGTATCCTGCCCAGCTGAAAATTTGCATAGTGTTGAAAAATGAGCCCCAGACAGTTTTCTCTAGTGCATTATATAGGGTTCTTCTTTCTATCCTGAGACTTCTCAGCCACAATCATTTGCACAGAGCACATTTGTGACAAAGAAATTAGTTGCAATTTATTTGTAAGGGTGTATGAAATAATTTCTTTTCCCCCCTAACAGCCCATTATACAAAAGGACGACCACTTTCTTAGCTCAGTTGAAGTGTAGCTTTGTAGCGTTGTTGACACAATGAAAGAGTAGGGCAGTTTGCAATACTGGAGTTCTGTAATTTACAAACTCTGTACAAAATGCAAATGTGTGTTGTTTGGAATTACAGGAAGTCACTAGTTTCTCCTTCTTATTCCTGGTCTAGCACTTCATCTCTGCCCTTCTTAGCTCTAGCTTTTAATATTTTTAACTACTCCTGACTCAGCTTTATTTCTTTTTGTGGTAGGGTAACCGTGTAGGGATCCTGAACTGTTGTGACTTTTAGTTTCCTGAGAATATTGTGCCATCTAGTCTATTGTCTTTCAGCTTCGTTCTGATGCATTTCTGCACCTATAGGAACTCTGAATATTGATAGTGGGATATGCGAATGACTGAGTATTTGATGAACTAGACTAAATGTACATTTTACTGTTACAGTAGAAAAGCAAATGTAGACCAAGGTCTCAATGGACACCATGAACTACAGATTTCTGTTTCCTTGTTTTTTATATATATAATTACCAAGAAGAATGTCTTATCTCTGCCTGCTGTTGACAGAATAGCCACAAAGATCACTTCCACTTGAATGCAGATGTGCTCTGAACATTAGGAATCTGACAGTTATGCTTTTGTGCTAGAAACATGCATTGTACAGAACTATGTACATAAAAGAAAAAAACTTTGTAATTGCTGACCCAGAAACTACTTACCCACAATAGGGAACATGCCAAGCTTTGCTGTGCAATAGCAGTAACAATATTAGGTGATATAATGGATGTGTTAAAAAAGAAATACCATTACCCTGGTTGACAGCTAGCACTTTATGTTATATTAGTATATGAATACCTTCTGTTGCAAGAAGGCTTTTCTTGCATTTTGCAATGCATAATAGGGTTTTCCAGCTCCTTTTGGCCCTTCTCACCTCAACTTTGATGGTTATCTTGTGTGATTGTTCTTTATGTCCTACCCTCTCCTTAGCCATGTTCTAATTTCTGGAGAGATCTAAATATGCTGCTAGTTTAGAATTATAGCTCTGAATTATTAGGCTGTGTCTGTTATTTTAAAAGTGTTTCTGAATGCATATTTGGCCATACAGACATGAAGCAGTCTCCTCCTAATTCTTTAAGTGACGGTTAAGGCATCTCATTTCTGGTTTTAGAGCTTGTGTGTGTGGAGAATGAGGTGTGTGAATATCTTCTGTTACAGTAAAGACTTCTCCTATATCTCTTACTGACACAATTCCATGTTTATTGGAAAAATACAGGGGAACTCTTGAAATCAGCAGTGGATATGTCAGTAGCAAGGATGAGGATACTTTGTTATTTACAACAGATAACACAGCTGAAAGCTTCTGTATTTAGTGAGACTACTGGCAGAACCCAAGAGATCAGTTTGAAAAGTACTGTTTAAAATAATTGGCTGAAACACGAATGCAAAATCTAATAGCAGTGTATGGCTCCAGCATGGAAGCCCAAAGGCAGATAAACTGACTTAAACTTTATATCACCAGGTAGCCTGGTATTTATGGTATATATTTGGAGCGCACGTTTGTCCCAGCATCTTACTTCACAGTACACATCTTAATGCATGGTTTATCATCAGAGACCTAAAATACCCATGCTGAAATTTATAGTACTCAGTTGCTGGAACAGTGAGTAATACTGAGATTGCAGGTAAGGTTGCTGTACAGTGTGAAAAAAATGTTTCAGGGCAACCCTTTTGAAATAAAAAAAAAAAAATAACAAAAAAAAAAAGTGTGGGAATATAAATTAATGAAAACTTTTAATTCTGAAGAATGGACTAAATCTGGGCCTTGGAATTATGGATAATTATGTAGACTAAGAAAGGACTGCACTAGGTCAGAAATACCATCATGTCTGGATTTGGACTAAGAGATCATATGGAATTCTTCATTCTACACTCCAATAATTCAGCCCTAATTTATACTCAGCCTCTTTGATCCACATTATCTTGTACCTTATCTGCTTGTCTCTGGCAGATCCCCTCCTTAATGACTTTGCCACCTCACACATAGATTGATATTCCTTTTTATTGGTCATTTGACCTATGAGCTGAATGTTGTATATATGCCAGAGAACACCACAGCTTCATTGTAATCAACTTGAAAAGGGAACTAAAATGTTCTGAAAGCTTGTTAAGATTATATTAGTTAGCCAATAAAGGTATCACCTTTATACCACTTTTGTTATTTTTTTTTTATTTCAAAAGGGTTGCCCTGTAACATGAATACTGAGATTGAAACAGGCATTAGACACATGCTTTTCAAATAAACACAGGCTTATTTGTGCTGTTATTTACATACAATTATATCTTTATTTCGCTGTACAGAAAAAAATAATAATGGAGTCTCCTTAGTTAATTGTGGAATGCCAGAGCAGATGATACATCATTCTAAATTTATGCTTGAAATATGTCACCAACCTGGCTTTGTGCAGCAACAGCTGTTGTTTGGTAGAAAACTACATGTTTTCTTCATCAGTTTGTGCTTCTCAGTATGCCAGGTGGATTATTAGATGTAAAAAAGTGGCAACGTATCAGATTTCCTCATCAGTGTGGGAGCGTGTGGAAAAGAGAGAAGTTGTTTCTAAAAAATAAATCTGACATGATCTTTAATGATAAAGTCAACAGGGTTACAGATCTATTGCTCATGGGTGACAGGCATTTAAGGCAGGTTAATGGTGAGTCAAAAACATGCAACGGCAGTGTCTTTATGAGCCAGAAAGCAGAAATTTACTGTTGTTTGCCTCAGATAACAAAATTATTCAGCAAACACAAAATAAAAAGTGCTGTCCTGCCTTGTAGCCAGACTCCTGCTCTGTTTCAAAGTGAAGCAGTGATGCCAATTATCTTGGTTCTGTATTTGTAGTTTGGTGGGAACAGTAATTATAGGTAATGCAAATTACCTGCTGCATCTGTTTGGCTGGGTGAGCAGGGGACCCACAGTTTTTCTCCGTACTTGCTTTTTCTCCAGTTCTCTCCCCATTCACTTACTAGCGGATATATGGTTTTAACCCTGGTATGTGAATGGAGAGGGGCAAGTGCTGAGACAAACACAGGATTTGATGTTCTTCAGTTCTTGGTTTGCTTAACCCATTACATATGTTGACAGTGCAAGTGGCATTTTTTATCATGGAAAAGTGTGTGTTGTGCCATGTTGTAACATCCTGCCTGGAGTGGAACGAGTGACCTGGTGTTTCCATGCTGTCTGCGTTACCTCAACCCTATTTGAGCAGACAGCTAAGGTCTTGGTTCACTCCTATTACCTATCTTTGTACTTGCAGGTAGGCATGGCTTGTTTTACCTGTTGCTAGTCCGGCCACAAGTGATCAGTGTAAGCCATTAGGCTG
Organism: Xenopus laevis; assembly: GCF_017654675.1. Lineage (NCBI taxonomy): Eukaryota > Metazoa > Chordata > Amphibia > Anura > Pipidae > Xenopus > Xenopus laevis. The sequence goes on from NC_054377.1 coordinate 109,487,574, forward strand.
CCTTTAAAACCCCTGCTCTGCACTGACTCATTGACCAACATAGGTCAATTTCCTGATAGTTCCTGGGTCTGATTATGTGTTTTGACCTCTGCCTGTCCCTGATTACTGCTTGTTCGCTGCCTGTACCGACCTTTGCCTGTTTCTGTCTATACTCTCGGATCCTGACTTTGTACAGTGTTACTGTTCATTTTGACCGTGGCATGTGTCTTGACTACACTCCTGGTTCCAGATTCTGTACTGCACTGCCTGATCAGTATCGACCACGGCTCCTTGTTCCCAATCAGTCCTGTATACATTACTATTCCCTTGCCTGCCCAGAACTCCCCCCTTGGTTCTCTCACTTTAAGACCTGGCGGCATCCAAGTAGCAGAGGGCTCCTCCCGAAACAAAAGGTGGTTGTTATAGAAAGTAGTGTGAGCCGAGGCTGGGATCTGGATTTGAGGATACCATACATTGTACATGTATTAAACTGAATTAGTTCACCACTTATGGCAGATTTGTCTGTATTTAGTAACCTGGCATGGCTGTTATGGCTGGCAGCTTCATGCTGGCCATTGTTTCTACTCCACTATGATGTATAATGGTAAAACTTTTACTATGGATGACAATATCCATTCAAGACTCATTTATCATGTACTATGGGGCTGATAAAACATATATCCTAAACTGTACAATTGCAGCCATCAGCAATTGTCATAGTCTACTTCAAGTTGTAAAATTAAAGCAAATACCTGATTAGTTGCTTATGGCAACACTTGAGCAATATAGCCCTTATGATTAGCCCTTATGAGTATTAATATCCTTTAAATCAGCTATCTTTTGAAGTGGCAAGCAGATATGGGTACGATATACTTAACCCTTTATTAACTTAGTTGGCCTTGTGTTCGCTCTCTTTATTTTAGTGTTTCTCTTTTTGATTGCCGGAGATCAAAAATGCAGCTCCACCTGTGAACTGCTGCGAACTGGCATTTACTGCTACAGTTTATGTATATAACACTATATTTTTTCAGTTAGATGCTATTTAGATGCTGAGATGTTTATTTTGTCTCCTTGCAGTAGGACATGTCGTGGATAGTATGTAGTGACTATTCAGTCATTTTATTTTTTGCAGGATCCGGATTCAGCTGAATTCAAGCGCCTGGCTGGACTGAATCCAAACCCTAATAAAAACATAAAACTACCTCTCGCATTTTGCGTACATTTTTGATGTTGGAAAATGACACATAGTAACATAGTAAGTTAGGTTGAAACACTCGTCCATCAAGTTCAACCTTTTAACTTTTTTTAACCTGCCTAACTGCCAGTTGATCAAGAGGAAGGCAAAAAAAAACCCATCTGAAGCCTCACCAATTTGCCTCAGAGGGGGAAAAATTCCTTCCTGACTCCAAAATGGCAATTGGACTAGTCCCTGGATCAACTTGGACTATGAGCTATCTCCCATAACCCTGTATTCCCTCCCTTGCTAAAAAGCCATCCAACCCCTTCTTAAAGCTATCTAATGTATCAGCCTGTACAACTGATTCAGGGAGAGAATTCCACATCTCACTGCTCTCTCACTGTAAAAAACCCCTTCTGAATATTTAGGCGGAACCTCTTTTCTTCTAATCGGAATGGGTGACCTTGTGTCAGCTGGAAAGACCTACTGGTAAATAAAGCATTAGAGAGATTATTATATGATCCCTTTATATATTTATACATAGTCATCATATCACCCCTTAAGCGCCTCTTCTCCAGCGTGAACATCCCCAAATTTGGCCACAAGAATATTTAAATTAGGCTTCTAAATCTGTCCTGAATCTGGATGATTCCTGCACAAAGGACTTTGGGATTTAGCCAAATTAAAAAAATATATCTAGTACATCCCTGATAGAGTTATTGGCCAGAGTTTTGTGTCATTGACACAAAAACAAGTAATTACTAAGCAGATTGTTTAAATCTGGACCCAGCACACCAAATTTAATGTCCCATTGAATATGATTGCATTTCACCAGCCGTTTATCTAGCCATGTACAAATAGCCAATCTGACTGAGTTAGAAAGCAAATGTTCTTTATCTGGACCGAAAGCTTGTCATATATATACATATAAGGATATTATGTTAACATATATATATTAGCTAGAACAGAACAATTTGGCAAGAGCTTTAAATGTAAAATACCACCACTGCTGTTGACTCCATTTAAATTGGGGCACAAAGAATGAATAGAAAGCCCTCTGCACACTCTTTGTGGTAAAGACTGGTTTTGGAGCGGATTACTGCAGATTTAGGAGTGGGTTTGGGATCTACACAGTTTTGAGACAGTTCTGAAAACTGCCATATGGCTAAAGAGTATCAAATTTGTAATATCCGTTATCCGGTAAACCCATTATCCAGAAAGCTCCACATTGCGTAAAGGCCGTCTCCCATAGACTCCATTTTATCCAAATAATCCACATTTTTAAAATGTATTTACTTTTTCTCTGTAATAATAATACAGTACCTTTGCTTTTTATTAAGATAAAATGGATCCTTACTAGAAGCAGAATCAGCCTACTGGGTTTATTTAATATTTACATGATTTTCTATTACTGAAAGATCCATTATCCAGAAAGCCCCAGGTCCCAAGCATTCTGGATAACAGGTCCCAACTGTACTTTAAATAACTTTTCTATTAGTATGTTGTAAACACACCTTATTTTCTAGTTAGTGTTTATCAGCTCAAGAACAGTGCCTCATGCATATCTCTGTGCAGTATAAGAAAAAAAATAATAGCAATTCTCGGAGAATACTCTAAAATTATCTTTTTTATCTGAGCAGTATAATCAAAATGAAATTCATCATGATTTGTCTATCAAGCTCACCATTACATTCAATATTGGGAAGAAAGCAAGAATAGCTATTTTTCTTTTAAATCTCTTAGCAACAGAATTTCCGTATCATTTGTTTTTAATGAGAATTATTCCCCAGGATGTGTAGCTTATTAATCATTTTATGGACTGCAGACGGCGTGCGTAACGATACACCCGAGACAACAAAACAGACACTGTGGTTCCTGCCAGGGCCTACAGGAAGATTATTATTCGGCAAAGAATAAGCTTTGATGCAGGACCTAAAATATGTTTGTTTGTATTTGTGAAAGTTGATACTGATAAACAAGACATTGTTGTTGAAACACGCTCGCATACCAATAAGAGCATTTTATTTGGCTTCAGATAGCTGTGTGGGTGTCAAAAGGGCAGCTTGCTTCAGGAAAACAATGGGTATTTGCAGGAACAAATATTTTCACTGCACATAAGAGCTTATTGGCCTGTCTAGACTTTTTATTCTCTAAGGCCAACAGTCCACACACAGTGCTTTAGCTATCAATAAAGATGAAACAAAAGGACACATGAGCTAAGGCCATTGCAAATTGACATGGCTTATATTTAAAAGGAATAATGATGGAACTATTGTTAACCAAAAACCCAAGCCTTCACACATTTCAACCCTTACCTTAGAAAAGGAGTTGTGGATGGTATGCTGTCCCACGTAAAGGGCATTCGTATTGGCATTTTAATGCTAGGTGCAGAGCACATTGCCAATGGCTGCAAGGAAGCCCTATCCTTATCACTTGTCATGAATCAAGTGCAAGTTATAGGCCTACATGTCACCCACCAATCAAGAATACAGTGCTGCATTAATGGGTATAACTGTAGTAATTGTCCTAAATTACCCCTGGTATCTGGGATTTTAAGACTACAGTTAGAATTGCCACCTGTCCAGAAAAAAGTGCCTGTTTTTATAAATTAGGAAGTCAGGACAGGACTCACACTGATTGACGTGGCAAACATCATAATCCAGCCACCTGACGTCATGTTCCCTCTGATATCACTCATTCTGTCCAATGATGTCACAGCCCTGCCTCCCTGACATCACTGTCTACCACCCTGCCCAGAGTTCCAAAAGCCCAAAGATGGCAACCCTAACTGTAATTTTGTTCAAACAGCTTTTAGACGAGTAATTGGAAGCTATCTGGTGCATTATTAAATCAACAACAAATAATTGTATTTTATACTTCTAGTAGTCACTAGTGTGTATCAATTACATTCCTGGCAGAAGACATCTATCCAAACTAGGAATGTTTATTTTACAGCTCACAAAAAAATTTGCACAGGATTGAGTGTCTACTAATGTGAAGAATATACAGTTTGAATATGGTAAGAAGTCAGATGCAATATTGTATCCAGTGCTGCGGTATAATCTATAGATGTGCTGTCCAGATTTATAATAGAGTGGACAAATAATCTCAGATATGTGGAGCTATTCCGAATGGTTTTGAAAATAGAAATATTGAAGTACACGTAGCTGGACTTCCAGTGAGCTAGCATTGGTTTTACAGGGTAGCTATATAATACCAATTAATGTCTTAATTAATAGTGCAAAATGAATTATACAATCTAAATGAACTCATTTAAAGCAACAATACTATCCTACTGTACTAAAGCTTTTATTCCAAGCCAAATGTATTTGATCTAATTATCAATTCTCCTAGGCATAATGTACAGTATCTAAGAAATATGAAATATAATTTAGTAAACTGAGTACTGAATTGTTTCTTTTGTCTGTTTTACAGGTCTCAGAATCCGGCTGTTCAACTTCTCATTAAAGCTCCTCAGCTGCATGCTCTATATAGTGCGTGTCCTGCTTGATAACCCTTCTAAAGGCGATGGATGGTAAAAATGCTTAATACTTATTCCCTTTAAAGGTCCATGTAAAACTATTTAAGAGACACAATCGGCAAACATTGACCAATTGTAAGGTTAGGTTTGAGGTGACCTGTGGATGAATGACACATAAAAATGTTGCGAGTCTAGTGGTTAAAATAAAACTACTGTGCAATTTAAATTATTATTATTGGGGACTGTTGTGGGTTGGATAAATAAAGTCATAATTAGTGATGGGTGAATTTATTCGGCAGGTGCGAGTATTTGCCATGAAAAAAAAAAATTTGACAGTTCCGATGCCGGCAACAATTAAACGGACGCTCATTGGCTTTAATGTGCGTCAAATGTCGCCAGCATCAAAATTGTTGCCGGCGTCAATTTTGATACCGTTGAATTGTCACCAGCGTCAAAATTCGCATTTTGCTTATTTTTCGCCTGTTATGTGAATTTCGCGGGAAATTTGCAAATTTTGTGGCAAAGCGAAATGGACTAGATCAGCACAATGAACTTTCTATATGATGGGAAACAACCATTACCTTGTTCATTATCAAGGGAATCATTGCACAATTTATTTCATATCCAATTTTATCCACTTTTATTCCTGCCTGCTGTATGAAATTTCACCCTTCAATTTACCCATGCACCTCTAATGCCATAAAATGCAATTTAAATCAAATAGACAGAACTGGTATTGCAAATGCAAACACAAAGCCCCTAACTCTTTACTTACCCCTCGTTGTAGATTCAGTGCATCGGAGTTCACGGGTGCCATCTTCTTCTCTTTGGTAATATTTGGGTCTTCTTCCGGCACTTCAGCTATTTCTGTCACTTTGAATGCAAGCACAGTTGTCAAAAACCATAAGACTCCAACTGCCCATGCACCGATACGGTGCTTACTTCACGAAGATTACCGAAGAGAAAAAGATGGCCCGTTGCGCTGAATCTGCAATGAGGGGTAAGGAAAGAGTTAGGGGCATTTACCGAGGGTATCACCTAGGCCGGGGGTGGGGAGCAGGGAGGGGGGGTCTATGTAGGGTAGGATGATAGGGGATTTTAATATAAAGGGTTTGGTCCTCCTTTAAGTGAGAGAGAGTTCCTGCACTGTTGAGGAGAGTTCAGCTCAATGTATATTCTGGTCATCCAGGCACAGCTGAAATGTAATGCATCCTATTAAAAACAAATTTTTTTTTTGTTATATGAAAATACAAATGTTAAAAAGTTTTCATTACAACTCATATAACAAATAATGCCCATTGTTGCATATTGTTTGGTTGCAGAATATTGTTTGATATTTATCCCTTAATTTTCCTTAGGTCTTCTATAATATGGGTGAACAGAAGCCTTCCTGTATGGGGAATGCAGGTAATACACAAATATAAATGTATAAATATTAATGCAGAAAACCAAAAACACTTTTAGTGCTAATTAAACAAGGGAATTCAGTTACTAGAGACCTCTTGAGATAAAACATAATAAAAGCTTAAGTTTAAAGTCTATTTGACAAGAGCTACATGGATTCTGATCTCACTAAGAAATGACAATGAGTTTATTTAGTCTTTTTATGGTCACAGCACACAAAGACAAGCTTATAAGAAACTGCTCTCAGGATGTTACATTGTAGTTCTGAACTCAAGGACATGGTTAAACTGACCACAGGCATCTTGAAATAACACTAACAACATAAGGGCAAAATGCTGTGAGTGAATGTTGCCTATACATAGTTTACTATATCACTTCAATAAAAATATATTGTGAAATGGTGTTCTTAAGATTATTGTCAGCTGCTGGAGGCAATTATTTAACAGGGAAATACTGATTATTTATCGTGGCAGCATGAAAATAGCATTTTGGTACTCCATGTTTGTTTGTTTTTTTTAGTGTAAATTTTTTTTTCTGGAAACCACATAAAATTGTCTATGAATCTTGAAACCCAGACCCATTTGGAAGGGCATTAGGGTTCCAGCTTTGTAGATGCTGCTCAGGCTGACACTTCAATCGCTTGGCTGATTAGTAAGGAGTGAAGGCATGTTTTGCTGAAAAAAAATTTACATATTTACATATGACTGCAGAAAAAAAACATTTTACAATTCATAATGTTCTGAATGTCTTTTGAGTCATAATTTAACTTACATTATTTTCATATTTAAAGCAGCTAAAAGGCTGGGTCACCCTGTACCAGCCTTGCTCAGAGTCTTCTCCCCTTAGTCTATATAACAATCCTTTTACTAAATATTATTTCAGTATAATTGCCCATAGGTCTATCCTAATTTTGTCAGATGAAACATCACAAGTTTAAAATAAACCGAAGTTTTGGAATAAACAAGGAAATGGGGGATTACTCTTTCTCTTTAACTTGTACATGACTTTCTTTCTTTGATCATTTAAAATGCACCATTGTCCACAAAAAAAAAAAAATACTGGACATTCCTTGTTTTACATATGTCAAATAATGGCTGCTAAAGGTCTTGCAATAATCCATTTGCTATTTTCCCCCAAAATGAAATCCGTCACCATGAGAAAATAATCTACAAAGCTGACCGTGTTTCTCTGTACACATAATTATCCTAATTAGCCAACATTGTACATTGTATTGTTAAAATTCTTCAATCACAAACACTTTATAAATGTTATGCACGTTAACAGTCTCTGGTAACCTGGAATGTTGTTTTGTAAAAATAATGTTGCTATGTCTTAATCACTTAAAGTATGTATATGAATGTAACATTGTTTTTATAAGATGCTTATACATAAGAAAATGTATTCTATTTTTATACCTACCTAAGATTTCCATCTATGTTGTCAATATTCCCTCTCATGTCCTTAAAAGAAAATGATTCTGTTTACTGTTCATTCAGTAAGTAAAAATTAACCCATGCCTGTTACTCTTGCTCTAGATATGACAGATGTCCAATATTATATTACACATAATCATAGCATAATCGTAGTTTTATATTGCTTTATTATTTAATGCTACCTAATTATGTTGTTTCTATAAAACAGAAGTTAAAAAGTGTGACCCAAAAGAAGCAGGTTTTCTACAAAAAGGTCTAGGTTTTACAGAAAGAAAAAGTGGCATTCAAAGTTTTGTTTAAATAATGATTTTACAAAAACCCTAATTAAAATTGAATGGTCACGCAGTGGAAAACTAAAATGTAAATTCCAAGTATAAGGAGACAGAGTGTGCTCTTTACAGGTACTATCTAACAATTTCAGTTCCAGTTAACTGCAGACAAGGGAAAACCTGAAAATAAATCACAGTTTAATAATAAAATGAAGAAGCATGATAAATGTGTTACTAATGTCATCTTCAGTGTCTTGTATTAAATGTATGTGGAGCTAATTTATCTTAATCACAAATTCAATCTGTCATCTTTATTTAACATTCTTCATGTTCTGAAAACAAATTGTTGGAAAGAGAAAAGAATAATTGTCAAGCATCTACTAAAATTGATGGACCAGAAATGGAAACATTAGTAAAAAAAGGAAAGGATGGATAGGGAGTCAGAAGTTATGTCTGCATATTCCACCTTTTTGAGCTGATTTTTATAGGTGGCAAAAATAATTGCTACTGAAATCACATTGGCTTTGTGCCCTACAGGGTGCTCTGAATTAAAATATAAAGGATAGGTTGAGAATACAGGTATAGGATCCCTTATCCAGAAACCCGATATCCAGAAAGCTCCGAATTAGGGAATGACTGTCTCCCATAGACTCCATTTTATCCAAATAATCCTTTTCTCTGTAATAATAAAACAGTAGCTTTTACTTAATCCCAACTAAGATATAATTAATCCTTATTGGAAGCAAAACCAGCCTATTGGGTTTATTTAATCTTTAAATGAATATCCAGTAGGCTTAAGGCTGGAAGACCCAAATTACAGAAAGATCCATTATTCAGAAAACGCCAGGTCCCAAGTATTCTGGATAACAGGTCCCATACCTGTATATACAGTATTATTATGGCCAGTAAGTTGCCATAAGGTTGACGGATACCCTATCACCCATTTATATACAGTTGTTCTTGAATGAGCTCCAGTTTGACTGCTGCAACTCCTCATTTATAGCATACTGTATATAACACTATAATGGTTCTGCCCAATAAAAATATATCATTTACATGTATATCCTATAAGATTCTTTGTTTTGGGCTTTCTATTTCTATCCAATTTCACAGGTGTTTTCATTACCTTCCATCAAATGTGCCCGGGGGATACTTCTCTCATTAGATTCTTATTCTTCAGACTCAACTCAAGTCTCGTAGCATAAGTCAGAATGGAATTGGATGAAAGCAGATGCTTTTATATCATTGCAGAAGGGACAGAAACAAAAACATTCACAAATGTCACAACGATTCACGCACTAGGTTGATCATATCTGACATCTGTTCTAGAATTCCAATGCAAAGTGAAGATAGTGATCTCGCACATATTCTCCTGAATCATATTTATCCTCTGCTTTGGAAGATAACCCATAATATGAATAGTTAAAAAATTGTCCCATTTAACACATTTTAGATATTTTAGAACTGTTCTCAATTCAATGACCCATGTGGGAAGATATTTTAAAGCTGATCATACCCAAATACCCTATGTATAAAGTATGTCCACTACTATTTTTTATTAGGTAGAAATTTTAAAAAAACAACAACAGCAAATCACTGTGTCACTCCCCTTGTCAGCACAACTTGCCATTGAAGTCTGTACAAGTCTCAAGTGCCCTTGCTTGCACTGTAGGAATGTCTGTAGGAGCAAGGCATAACCGGAACCCTGTTCTTGGCACCGAATTAGAAACTTAATACAAGTAGTAAAGTGCAACTTACCCTGCACTATAAGAGATGCTTAGTATATGATCCTTTAAAAGTTGAAGTGTTGTACCCCTTGGTGCTCTGACACATGTGACTACCATATTTAAACAATTTATAATAATTATATTAATTGGGACTTCATGAAATGTGTACATTTAGTACAAAAGCCAATATGTGTGTCTTATAACATCTAATTTGAAATAATATATTGGATATTTAAAAAAAAAAACCAGAACTGCTAATGTTTTAACATCATAAAGTTCTCAGTGTTTACACAACATTTACAACACGTCTGGAAACTTAGTTAAATGTTTGCTTTTAATAAATGACTGCAAGCTTTTTTTTTACATTAAATTCTACTTGCTGATTAGAAACTTTGTATAATCTAATCTACAGCAGACTTATATTGCCAATGTAAAATCATTTAAATCTAACGGTACCTGTACCAGTGTTTCTGACTGACCCTACCAAGTTCCATATGGGAAGAAGGTCTTAGAAGGGAACAGGAGTAAAGCTGGCCATAGATGCAAAGATCTGATCGTGCGTATCGAGGATTCGTACGATTTTCGGACCGTGTGTGGAGAGTCCCGACATTTTTCATCCAGCGGAGATCGGTCGTTCGGTTAAAAGATTTCTGTCGGCTGCCGATAATATCTCTGCATGTATTGCTGATCGTACAATTTTCAGAGGGAGACTGTCACTAGCTTTGGTCGGACATAACTTTTGTACGATTGCTGTCAGGGGCAGAACATCGGCATTCGCAATGTGCCAAGTCATGCCTTTACATGAACAAATTTTGCTTTGCGTGAATTTAATATAGCTTTTGCTAACCCCGAAACTGTTTAGTGACAGTGGAAGACCGTTGGCAAATTTTGCTCCAAAAGATTACGACATCTTCCAGCACTTCTTAAGAGCGTGCAATTAAAATTTGCAATGCAATAACAGTTTAAGGAACGATATTACATTGCGAGATGTGGATTTTTATTCTTATTGGTGTGAATTGTTTTTCTGTCTGCGACTTTAATTACATCCCCCCCATTTCCTAATCTTCCAACACCAAGGGGAATTTAAAGTTTTCACTGGTTCTTCTGTTCCTATGTATCAAGTTCTAGCAAACTGCATTTTGTTCATCTAAAAACTCAGGGGCAAATTCACTAAGCAGCGAAAATGCGCTAGCAACGCCTTTGCCGCAATTTGCCAGGCGAAGTTTCGCCAGGGCGCCGCTAATTCACTAAAATCCGTAGTTGCGCTCAGGGAGGTGAATGGAAAGTGTTAATTCGTCAAGCAAAGCGAAGTTACGCTAGCGATGCCTAATTTGCATACTGCGCCAAGTTAAAGTTGAATGGACGTATATGTAGCAAAAAATACATTACACTACACAAGCCTGGGAAAGCTTCATAAAATAAAATAGAGTTGTTATTTTGCCCTATACATGAGCCCACTGTATAGTTTAGGTGCCATATGTAGGGGGGAAGGAGGTTACCTCCAAAAAAATGTACGATCTTTTTCAGCCTATCACCCTTAAAAAAGGAAAAGACGATAGCGTTTTTTGGGACTTAGAAAAAATTTCAACTTTTTTTGAAGCAAGCCCTATCTACTCTATTGCACTTTGCCTGGTCTGAGGTGGCGAAGGCAAGTCTGGCGCAAGAGGTAACGTTCAGTAAAATGCGCAAGTTAGTGAATTAGCGTAGTAACGTCCCATTCGCCATAGCACAACTTCGCCTGGCGTAAGGGTGCGAAGTAGCGCTAGAGTAGATTCACTTCGCTAGCGAATTTACGCCAGCGCCCCTTAGTAAATCGGCAAAGTAACGAAATGACGTCATGCTGGTGTGGAAGGAAAAGTCTTGCAGGCCCTAGATGGCCCCTCGCATTCCTAAGCCCCCCTCCAAGGTAGACTGAGCAGTTTCAAAGTGCCCATGGGGCCCTTCTATGAACTGTTTCAAGACTACCCAGGAGACAGTGTGCCATCTGAGACGGTCCTTATCAGTAGTATGTTATGTTATCCTTTTGCTTCTAGCAGGTGCCCTGGCCTTGAAGCTCTCCCACTATGTTACTCCCTTCTCGTTCACATAGCTAGCTAACACTAGATAATTGTACACTGAGACACTATGATAGATACTTGGCAATACTCCCTTTTCTCCCTAGAGAGGCCTTTTCCCATTGAAGTTCCTCTCCTGAAGGGTATATAATGTGTGGTCAATCTTTTGTTTCTCAGTTCTGACCTACTTGTGTATCAGAACCCACGGAGCTCGTGTATGTTTATTATATAAATAATAAACTTGGATTATTCCTTTTACCTCGGTGATCTCCGGTTATTGGATTATTCCCTATCAAATGGTGGAGATAATGCGGGCAGGCTCAAGACGCTGACTTCACCCATCCACAGTGAGGACCCGGAGAACTAACGGGACAGGAGTGGCCACACAGGGTAAGCATACCTTGTTCTGTCTCCTTTCTTCTCCGGTTCCAAACGGACAGGGTGTTGCTGTGCAAGCAGCCTGACCCAAGGTGATCACTCGAGGTATCTATGTTTGTCTTAACCATGTGTCCTGTATGAATGTGCATGTGATTGGGGACTAATTGCAAAGTGAAAAAGTTCTAACTTTTCTATACTCTTGCTGCTTATAAGAATTGTACTAACTTACCTGGTCAGACCCCAGTATACCCCAAGATAGTATGCGTACTTGAGGGAAGAGGGCATTTTTTTTTAGTTGAGATGAAATAGGCTCACTAAGGCATTTGGCCAGAATGAGTGTAAGACTCCGTTAGGAGCATCTCGCCCTAGCGGGGAGGATTGTGAACAGAGGCTGATCACCTCTGCGCGTTCACCAAGGAGAGTGAGCGCAAGACAGTCGCTAGGCAGAGTGACTGTAGAGCATTCACCAGGTAGTGTGATTGCTGTTGAATATGGCAAAGATGTAGTGGCTTACTTGCCTAAGTGGAGTACACTTACAGAGAGTAAGTCATTTGCCATTCCTCCCAACGATACATGGGATCACCAGACAAGAGTACAAGCATTTAAGTACATACGCAGCACAGCAGTGATATATCAGAAGCTTTAGCCCCACAGACTTGAGTGGTTGTAACTCATAAGGCATACATAGAGCCGTCAGCCTCCCCACTCTATGATGGGTTGTTTCCCGTAATAGCTCAGAGCAAGAGAGAGGCAGCAAAAGAGGTAAAGGGTCAAGTATGTGCCCTAGAAAGTCAGGAAAGTGCCTAAGAATCAAAGGAAGCTAGAAAGCAAAGAGAGGAACAAGAAAAGTTGATAGCAGAAGGGTTAAGTTAGATAATAGAGAACAGTGAAAAAAAAAAAAAAAAGACAAACAGCTCAGAGATAAGTTCTCTGAAAGTTATAGCTCAGATACAGACGAGCAGGCTGTCCCCAGCCCCACAGCTAAGCTCTACCCCGCCCGTACAATACAAAGTAGAGAAAAAGGGGGGCGACGGGGGACGCTGCAGAAGTGCGTCTAACTAAAAACACACAGATCTTAGAAGGATTTTCAAGATGTTCCACAGCCCCATACTAATCCACACAAATTTGCACAGGAACTCTTGTGTGTCAATGGTGCTCATAAGCCTAATTAGACCAATATATTATTTGTGGTCCAGGGGATTACCAAATGTTAGACAAAATGTATTGAGATACTAACCCTGTTGACCCAGCCCAAGTCGGAGTCTGTTTCCATGCTCTGAAAAGTACAGTAAGCACCAATTTTTTTTCTTTCAGAAGCTTCTTGGGAAATAGTTTTCAAATTTAACCAAGATGCCAAAGAGTCTGCTGTCCAGTATGCTATTACCTTTGTGGTAGGACTACTAAATGATCCTCAAAGTAACCTCAGCATACATAGTCTTGCCTGGAAGCATAAGAAGTTAGAAAAGAAAATTGCCGTTGCCACAAGTTGAGAACTCCTGTCTTAAGCCCCAGCAGGTGTTACTCGTTCAGCAACAGTCTAACAACTTCCAGGATAATTCCCAAAACCCCAGAAACAATAACTAACAGACAGCAGAACAGGTCAGATAACCGTGACAAAAAGACAGTTGTTTGTGTTAATTGTAATAATCAAGGGCATTATGCATATAAGTGCATATCCCCAAAGAAAGCCCTTTCCCTGCAGGAGATGCAGCCCCTTCACATTCCAATGCATCCCTCATAAATCCTGCTTGAAGGTGCGACGCAGCCCCGGTACCAGTATTTCCAAACACTTCTAATCACCATCCAGACCTCCTAATTGAAGTGTTTATTAATTAAAAGACCCTAACTTTGTTTACTGAATACTGGTGCTGCCCGCTCAGTTTTAAAGACTCACTCAAACCTGCCATTATCTGGTAATGTAGTCACGGCAGTGTGAGTTGGAGGAAATCCTATCCCTATGGCAGAAACAAGCCCATCGGAAGTGTCCATTGGTCCTGTATCCACAAAAGCTGCCTTTCTTTTAAGTGCCTCCATCCCTGACAGTTTCATAGGTAGGGACATTCTTTCTAAACCAGTGTGCACCATATACTGTAATCCGGATGCAGTATTTGTGCCTGTCCTGCCTCCATAAGTGTCTGAGATGACCAATGCACTAGATACTACTAATCTTCTGTCACTAAAGGAAATTTCTGAGGAGGAAGATTCTGTACCTCCTAAATTACAATGTGTTTCAAGTGATTTGTGGGCTTTATCACCAACAGATGTTGGGTTCATGTCATCCATCCCACCAGTGTCCATACAAGTAGACCCAAAGGGCCCCCCCCTGCCCAAAATCTCACAGTACCCACTGTCCAGGGCAAAGGTATAGGGGATTTGCCCCATAATTCAAGGGTTACTTGATAAGGGAGTGTTCAAACCATAGGATTGGCCCTGTAAATATGCCCATCTTGCCAAAAAAAAAAAAAAAAAGCCCGGCAAGAATGAGTGGCGGTTTGTTCAGGATCTCAGAGCAGTTAACGAAGTTGTTATTGCAGCCCATCCGGTAGTGCCAAATCCGACTAACAAAACAGGTTGCAGTCATTAAGTACTAAGCCCACACTGGGTCCTCTGACCCTGTAGCACAAGATAATGCCTATGCTGATGTAGCTGCAAAGCAAGCAGCATTGTGTTATAAAATGTTTAAAGCATGTGTTGTAAAAGAACCTTCTCTTCCTGTTCCCTCTAGCGCTGTATTAGCAGCCCTTCAGGACCAAGCAGAGCCTGAGGAGAAGGAACGTTGGCTTAAAGCCGTATGCACACAAACTCCAAGTGGTGATGTTTTTGTTTGGCATTTAGGTGATTGCCCTGTTGCACCCCGTGCTCTGTTACCATATTTGGTTGCTGCCTCACATGATCTCACCCACACTTTTTATGGGGGGATATGTGATGTAGTGTCAGGAATGTGGTTTGCCCCCGGGTTCTCGTCTATTGCAGCCAAGTATGTATAATTATGTTTTATTTGTTTGCAATATAATCTAGGTAAGACTATTTCAACACCTATCAAACACTGACCTAAACCACCGTAACAATTTCAGATATTGCAGATAGATTTCCTACAGTTACCTACATGTTGTACCTATGAATATGTAATTGTTTGTGTTGACCAATTCCCTGGGTCCATTGTAAAAGCTTCAGATGAAGCTATAGCTAATGAGTTAATTGCAGAGATTGTCTACAGTTATGGACTGCCTGAGGTATTATCCTCTGATCAAGGTACACGTTTCATGGGACAGGTAATGTAATTAATCTGCACAAAGACTTTGGGATTCATCAAATGTTACACACCATATCATCCCCAAGCTAGTGGGAAAGTCTAAAGGGTGTTATTAAAAGCAGGCTAAGTAAAGTATGTGCAGAGACTTAACTTGTGTGACCAGATGCCCTTGATATAGTGCTTATGTCTGTCATGCACACTCCCCAAAGGCTAAGTAAACTCTCCCCATATTAAATATTGTTCGGGAGACAAGCACACATGGCTCAGTACTTTCCTTCTACTCATCTTCTTTGCATGAACTATGGAAGAATGACTGAATATGTTTCTCAGTTACATAAGGAACTGACCAAATTGTGTTCTCGAGTTTATTCTTCATTACCAGATCCAGCGGATGTTCTGGAACCACATGCTCTCATTCCAGGAGATTGGATCCTCATAAGGAGACACAGTGCCAAAGATCTTCAACCTCGCTGAAAATGACCATTCCAGGTACTCCTAGTCACAGAAACAGCTGTAAAGGTTGAAGGGAAACCGACATCTCAACTTCCACCTGCGGTGTAAGTGGGGGGAATTGTAGGACATAATAACGCCTCTTTCCCTCCACCACCTAAGTCCCAGGGACCGCTAACGTGCAGTGCAAAAGACGTAGGTCCCCATCGGGTGAAGATCCTCAGCAGCACCATCATGTCTCTGTGTGCCAGATGCTTTGGCCCAAAGCCAGATAAAAGACTTATCATCTGTGTCTCCGTACTGCACATCATTATCTTCGTTGCTGTGCTGACGATAGCACTCATAAAGCCTGCAGGCAACGACAACTCACAAGTAAAAGCCTCACAAACTTCGGAGGCTAATGTGTCGTCAACCGATCAGGTTAAGGTTGTCAAAAGAGACTTATATGCATAACTGTTTGAGCCTAATGATAATGTTTTTTGTTAAAATGTATGTTATAGCAGCATCCACACTATTATTGCTTAATGGATATGTACACATTATCCTTTGTCAGCTCGCAGTATGACATACGTAGCAGAATCTCTATCCTGTCAGGATATAGTTAACAGACCTTGGGGTAATTTGACACTGCTCCAGTTTCATAAAACGGTGTCGCCCAAGATATTGGTAAGTTGGTACACTTATGTTCTGATGGCCTTTGTATCAGCAGTTCCGCTAATCATCTATACCTCCTTACACTTTACCTTCACCTTATTACTTTGTTTGTGGTAAATGTGCCTATCCGTGGCTACCAAAAGGCTCCCATGGTGTATGTATGATTGCTAAATTGCTTCATCCCACCTGGTATATGGAAGCTAAAGATATTAAGATAGCTCAGATTCCAGCACACTTCCTAATGAAGCGTGCATCTTTAAAGGTAAGGCAAGAGCTCTCTTTAACTTCCCCTGAGGTAAATAGATGTTGCATTAAGAAAGCCTTTAGCCTTATGTCTAGTATGTTGTTGCTTGATAACATTACTACTGAATATGACAACAGTTTGAAGAAGGAAGTTCTGCCGCATTGTTTAGTGTTAGATTATCTTCCAGCTAGTCAAGGAGGGTTAGGTACAGTTGTAATTACATTGATGACAAGCACCTGGTAAAGGTTTAGCAGAGGAAGGACATCTTTTTAACCAATCACAAGGAACAATCCATCTTCCCCTGGTTGGACCCATCCACATGGTTCCAAGATATCAGTGTGTGTTGGTGTCATCCTCCTAGTCATCTATTGTCTACCTAACACCATTTGTTGCTGTTGTTCTTGCTGTACCTCCTTATTGTCTCACTCTTTTCTAAAGGCAAGCTCTTCTAAACCTGTTCTGTTCTATCCTAAGAACACTAAAAGTCTAAAAATTGACTTCAATGAACCACCACAGTGTATGAACATTATATACCAGATGTATTCTCATATAGGTTGTATGCATTGCATTTATAAGGTATGCTATGTTTAATTGTTTGTTTTGTATTATGGTTGTCAGAAGAACTGACAAAACGGGGGATTGTGGAAGGAAAAGTCTTGCAGGCCCTAGATGGCCCCTCGCATTCCTAAGCCCCCCTTTTAGGTAGACTGAGCAGTTTCAAAGTGCCCATGGGGCCCTTCTATGAACTGTTTCAAGACTACCCAGGAGACAGTGTGCCATCTGAGACGGTCCTTATCAGTAGTATGTTATGTTATCCTTTTGCTTCTAGCAGGTGCCCTGGCCTTGAAGCTCTCCCACTATGTTACTCCCTTCTCGTTCACATAGCTAGCTAACACTAGATAATTGTACACTGAGACACTATGATAGATACTTGGCAATACTCCCTTTTCTCCCTAGAGAGGCCTTTTCCCATTGAAGTTCCTCTCCTGAAGGGTATATAATGTGTGGTCAATCTTTTGTTTCTCAGTTCTGACCTACTTGTGTATCAGAACCCACGGAGCTCGTGTATGTTTATTATATAAATAATAAACTTGGATTATTCCTTTTACCTCGGTGATCTCCGGTTTTTGGATTATTCCCTATCACTGGCGAATTTGCGCTAGCGTTAGCCACTTCGCGCTTTAGTGAATTTGCCCCTCAGAGTGGATGGTTTCCCTCTATAATAATATGCAGGAGTGGTAGAATAAATCAAGAGCAAGGAATGGATGCAAATATTATGTTAGAAGATTTTATTTAGTTTCATTTTTATTATAGATTTACATACAATTACATACACAAAAGCAACATGAATTAACATTTGCAAAGCAGCATGCACATCTTTATTACAATGTTATTACAATGTTAACAATAGAGTAAAGAAGAGAGAGAAGAAAAGAAAGGCTAGAAAAAGAAAGAGTAGCATCATGAAACTATTCCAATGTTCATTTATAATCCTCAGACTCCCTGAAAAGAAACATTCTTATATTTTAATGTGGCCCAAAAGACCTGGATTCTGGGGACCAGAAAAAAATGTTGTCAAATCTGAGAAATTTCCTTGAGCCTTTACTGTATCCTAGTCATTTAAAGAAGTAGATATGTGAAGTCACAGTTAAAACTGTGTTTACTCACAGAAAAGGCTCACAATAGAATTCTGCGTGTTTCTGTTTCCACCCAGTCCATTGTCAAGCTTGATATATGCAGAAAAGAGACACGATTTGGATGTTTAACCTCCTCATTTTAGTCGAAATGCTTTTTGAAAAGCAAACTGTCTCCATAATTTATTTACATGTTTTTTTATGATAGCACAAAAACAACATTTTAGTAAAACAGAAATCCATTGTTGAGTTTCCATCTGTTTTTTTAATTTTAGGTGACAGTGGCATTGATAAGCCTTTTTGAAACTATCTTGCTTAGTTATCTCAGTTACAAGGTAAGCATTCTTTTATTTGTTCTGGCTGTTTGTATCCTATTTCCTTCTGTAACATTTATTGTTTTTGTTATGGTTTTACATGTCAGACCAACATGAAAAAATACAAGGACAATTTGATTTACCCGCAGTCTAACACAGGGATCCCCAACCTTTTGAACCTGTGAGCAACATTCAGAAGTAAAAGGAGTTGGAGAGCAACACAAGCATGAAAAATGTTCTTAGGGTGCCAAATAAGGGCTGTGATTGGCTATTTGGTAGCCCCTATGTGGATTGTGAACCTACATTGAGGCTCTGTTTGGCAATGTCCCTGGTTTTTATACAACCAAAACCTGCCTCCAAGCCATAAATTAAAAAATAAGCACCTGCTTTGAGGCCACTGAGAGCAACATCCATGGGGTTGGAGAGCAACATGTTGCTCACGAGCTACTGGTTGGGGATCACTGGTCTAACAACTTAAAGGGCAAGTCAACCCCAAAATAAAAATGACACATTTTCTATAGTTATTTATATATGTAATGCTATTGAAAGCAATGTGTGTCAATGTTTTTTATTTAGGGTTGACTTGCCTTTAAGTTTCCAGGGACGCATTAACATTGAAAGAGTGAAAAACTGAGTCAGTATAAACCTGTTACAAAAAAGAGTTTAGTTCTTTTAGAACTTTTAAGCTCCCTCTCATATACTCATATATAAAGTGTAAAGATATTCTGTAAATATTCTGCAAATCTGTACATAAATATGTGTCTACAATAAGCATACAGAGTACACACAAAAACAACTACTATTGTTTATATAAATAAGCTGCTGTGTAGCAATGGGGGCAGCCATTCAAAGGAGAAAAGGCTCCGGTTACACAGCAGATAGTAGATAAGCTCTGTAGAACACAATGGTGTTATCTGTTATCCACTATTTAACCTGTGCCATATAGCCTTTTTTCAATTTCTACTCAGCAGCTTGTTTATATGAACTATAGTAGTGTTTCTGAAGCAAACACACCAGTTTACCAGGGCAGGGCAACACTACCTGATATTTTGATTACTTTAAAACACTTAGATTTTTTGGTTACTGTTCCTTTAACATTTAAAAACAAAAATGCACCACCCTTTAGGATGCTTACTGACAGATTGCCATTGAGTTTATGCCTAGGTTAGCTCCAGAATATTCCGGCTTAATGGAGAGGCTTTGAAAAAGGGGGGGGGGTTCTAAAAATGTGCCCATGTTTTGACTTTCTAAATGTTTTGTCTCCAAAGGGAAATATTTGGGAACAGATTATCCGAATACCCTTTATTTTAGAAATGGTCAACACTGTGCCATTTATTGTTACTGTAAGTATAAGCAATGTTGCAAAACTGCTGTGTGTACCCATTTTTAGTTATGTATTTCTATATTAGTGTAATATGTTTATATGTGTTTCTCGAGGGTCAAATGTAGACAGCCTGATTTTTTTATGTTCCATGATGATGACAGAAAATTAGTATTAAAAAGTCCAGTTGTGCTGAATCCGTGTTTACCTTGTTACAGAAAGTGTTTTGTGTCTCTCTCTGTGCTACCAATTCTTTGGTTCTTTTGTCATGCAGTTGTGATGTGCTGATTGACCCAAAAACCCACTGTGACCACCGGTTGGGCAGGCTTGGGTTGAAATTTGACCAACCATTGCAGGTTAGGGTTGGGTGCAGGTCAGACTAAGGAAATACACTCCTCCACTTCTCTGCAAGATGCACTGTTTTGGAACCTGTCACGCACAGGGTAAATTTACTAAGCGGCAAGAATTTGCCAGCAATGGGTTCGCAGCCATAGCAACACTTCACCAGGCGAAAATTCGCTTAGACAATGCTGATTTACTAAAATGCGAATTTGCGTCCAGGGTGCCAAACGTTGACGGATTTTCGCTAGCGTTACTAGTGTTCAATTCTGCCTAGCGCAACTTCGTTAGAGGTCTTCAGTCAGGATAATTTGGATAGGCCGGAAATTTAAAGTTGAATGGACGTATATGTTAAAGCAAATACATTACATTACACATGTCCAGGGAACCTTAATAAAGAAAATAGAGTTGTTATAATGCCCTACACATGAGCCCACTGTATAGTTAATGTTCCATATGTTAGAAAATGTATGGGGGTTACCCAAAAAGGTAAAGACTTTTTTCTAAGGACTTTTGCAGGCTATCACTCTGAAAAAAGGAAAAGACGCCAGCGTGTTTTGGACTTAGAAACTTTTTCCACTAAAAGATATGATTTAAATAACAGAAGATTGAGAAGATCTATGCACTCCAGTGCACTTCGCCTGGTGGAGGTAACGTTCAGTAAAATTCGCATCTTAGTGAATTTGCGGAGTAAAGTCCATTGACCAGAGCGAAAATTCGCCTTGTCACTTTGCCCTTTAGTAAATCTGCCCTTTAGTGTATAGAGAGAGAAGGCGTGGGTTTGGGTTAGGTGGGTGTGGGTTAAGGTTTTGCAGGATAGGGTCAGGGTGTGGGTTGACCGCACAGTTTATGTTTTCCCATTAAAGCCCATTATCCAGCTTCATTGCAGTACTGTTACTGTTTGCTACAATGTAATTAAGTGGGGGAAGCCCTGAGAAATCTCTCATAAAAACCTAATGGCAGATGGTATTAATGATGTTTAGTTGAGGCAGAGCAAAGTAAACCACAAAAAACATAGTAATCACATTGGGAGGAGATGCCATATCTCCAAAGGCTTAACTTTGGCTGTATATGATGGATTACTGATATCTCTATTAAACTTAGAAAGTCATTATGTAGAATCATTATGAATAGAATAAAGACAGCACAAAAGAAGTATTGTACCATGGAATGCAATTACTTTGGCCTTTTGGGTTGTCTACAAAGATATATTTTATTAGGTGCTTTAAAAGTATCCCTTTGGTTTCTTTTTTCATGTTGTATAAAATGATATCATAAAACCATCTTCTTTTTACAGCCTTCTATTTTGAAATCTCATTACTTTTCCATTTGTTCAGTGTCAGTGGGTAATAGTAGTGGCACCAGAAATGTCACAGACAACCCATTCAAAATAAGCTCAAAGTGATTTAGTTAAGAGATATTCTCATATACTCCATATATTCCATTAGCTGCGTCTAACTGGCAACTTGCTAATGGGATGTAAGAGACTCTTGAGTTGTAAGAATGCTAACTCTGATTAAGTCCTAAATGAACAGTAGATCATATTTGCCTCTTTATTCTGCATTAGGTGGAAACTGTTACTTGAGTACCTAAGAAGAAGAGCAGGCTGGAAGTGTGGCCCTGCATTTGCTTGTGTTTTTAAGGGTCTTCCAGTCTTTATACAATATACTGAATTCAGGGGAAGGGTACTGACAAGTCCATAGGATTAAGTGCCCTCTTTTTTTGCAGTTTGCATCTTGCAGACTGAGACATTGATGTAGAATTGAGTACAGATAGTTGTGCTGTACTGTGTGTTAGGCATTGCCTGTATTTTCTAGTGTTGCATTCAGAGGGACCATAGATGTGTGACACATGGGTGTCCCTTAAAATGCCACTAGATGTGCAAGCTACTGTGGTGCCCCATAGGGATCCGCATTGATGGGTGTGGTATTGGTAAATAGTCCCTAACAACATAGTTCTTTATAGGGCGTGAGTAACAGCCTGCTGCATTGGTGGGGATTTAGTATTTTTTTTTCTGAGCTAATGCAGCTATTAACCAAATGACAACATTTAAGGCAAGCTTTGCACATGTTGTTGGGCTTAACAAAGTGGAGATGATTCTATCAAAATGTTGCTACAGTTTTTTCACATCATTTATTTCCATGAATAGCAAAGCCCATAATTCTCCTTTCTATAAATTCAAGTAAAAAATTTACTTTTTGCTGGTCAAAGGCCCACTTAGATTTCCCTAGATTCATTTATCATGAACTAGATTCATTTACTGTGAACACAAATACTTATGATAAGGCATTAAAAAGAGCCTTTGCCAAGATGATATGATCACAACCCACAACCCTACTTTTCTTTCTGCTTGCTACATTTTGTATTTGTGTAGAGCAAAACATGGGCAACACACATATTCCAAACTGCTCTCTGTGGCCAAGTGGATTTTTATGTAGTGCCCCTTCTGTATACGGTCAGCCCACATTAGTCTGACTCATAAATGTCAGTTTCATATGAATGTTCTGTATGTGGCTCTTTACCTTTTCCTGCACTGTATATTCTTCCAGAAATAAATCTGGAAGCAGAAAGCTGTTCTCCTTGCTGCTATTGGTGACAATTCAGATATCAATATAAATGTGGTTTCTTTACCCTTTTACAGTTAAAAAGATATAAGGGTTACATAAAAGATAAAACACCATGTGATGCCAATATTGGTATCACTGCCTCTAGGTACAGCTAACTACAAGACTATTTTTTAAACTCTGTGGTTTAATTATAGAGTTTAAGTAACCTTCAGGCATCAAGATATTTCTTCTGATGCAGAGCATAATCATTCCTTGTTTTTTTAGTTTGGTATAACTTTACTAACACTTTCCAAATAAGCTATACTTAAGTATACTTGTAATACTTTACAAATACAGATATGGGAGCCGTTATCCGGAAACTAAAACAGTATATAGTACACGATCCAAACTAAGATATAATTTATTTTAAATGAAACAACTCAAATGCAGTTGAACTGCAGACTTTCAGCTTTAGTTCAGTGGGTTGAACAAAAAGATTGCATAAAAATGTGAGGAAAAAAAGTAAAAAAAAATGTCAAAAGATTTATGGACCTCACTGTATATCCTTATTAAATGTGATCAGGGTGCTGTTACCATAAAGCGAGTTAAAAGAGCCGCTCCTCAGAACTTTAAGAGCTGAATTTCCAGTTCCAATTTTGCTCTCTACACTAGCGATATGGCCTACCTAGACCTGCTCCAGCATAGAAAAGGTAAGCACTGGGGAGAAAGGGGGGTCATCACAGGAGCCACCTCAGGAGGCTCAGGGGACAGATTCAC
Source organism: Xenopus laevis (assembly GCF_017654675.1). Lineage (NCBI taxonomy): Eukaryota > Metazoa > Chordata > Amphibia > Anura > Pipidae > Xenopus > Xenopus laevis. The sequence goes on from NC_054377.1 coordinate 109,511,008, forward strand.
CTCTGAAGGTGATGTTAATCGGTGCTTAGTAATATCACTTGTGCTATACAACTCAGTGAAGTGTTCTATTTTAAAATGAATGTGCTCCCTGTTTTATAATTGAAGTCACTCAATAATTCCATGACTTAAAAACACTCACGTCTTCTATATGAAACTCATGGGATCAAAATTAAATGCTGCAACTTTTGACCCACTTTAACCCGTAAAAAGACCCAGAAAAAAATAGTTGGTAATGAGGAAATCACCTATAATAGAAATATAAATATGATATTAATTTAATAAACAAAAACACATAAACTTTTCTCCTGCTTTAATTGTTTGCAGAGAATTTTTCTCAGATTCAATAACAAACTAGAGAATACTTAAGGTCTCCCAGCAGTTTTTACCGTGTTATTAACACTTTCCTCGTTGTCAGGAAAACAGGTCCTATTCCAGTAAGGATTAATTAGTTTGGATCAAGTACAATCTACTGTTTATTATTACAGAGAAAAAGGAAATCATTTTTAAAAATTTGGATTATTTGATTATAGTGAAGTCTATGGGAGACGGCTTTTCCATAATTTGGAACTTTCTGGATAACTGGTTCCTCAATAACGGATCCCATACCTGTAAAAGACGGTAACGGAAAAATATTCGCAATGCCAAAAGTTATGCCTCCGTACAAACAAATTTTGCTTTGTGCGAGTTTAATATAGTTTTTGCGAACTTGGAAACTGTTGAGCGACCACTTCCAGTAAAAGAAAGTTTGCCAATTTTATAGTTTGCGCCAGTGCGCAGTGAATATAATAAAACTTCTTACTGAAAAAGTTATGTTTGATCCAAAATATTACGACACCTTCAAGCACTTCTTAAAAGTGGGCAATTGCAATGAAAATTCACAATGCAATAACAGTTTAAAGAAGAATATTACATTGCGAAATGCACATTTTTATTCTTATTTGTGCAAATTGTTTTGCTTGTACAACCTTTGACTGTGGAAGCAGTAGGGTGCTCTGTGTTTGGCACATTTAGAGGAAGACACTCAGAAATGTACACATGCAGCAACAGAGATCAGAATCTTTCCTTTCAACAATTTTTAGTTATTTGACCTCAGATGAAATAACCGCCAGCAGAGCTTTTGATGCCTCAGGTCTTTACGGTGCATCTAAAGTGTTGTAACAATTTTGTGCACAGTAATTTCATCTATAAAAATCTTCTGTTTCCATTAAAAGATATTAACCAGGGATGACTATACGCCTCTTCAAATCACCTAGAAGCTGTGCAATAAATCTTAGGAATCAATGACCCTTATAACTACAGAACATGAGCAAAAGGTTGTACAGATTTAGCTTTTAGATTTGAAGATGCCATTACATCAAAAGACAAACTGTAACAGTTTTCTGCCTTAGAAATATTCCTAATTATATCTTATAAACTAAATTCTCATGTCTGCTCTACAGACACCATTGATGTAGCCCTTTTATATTAGAAAGCTAAAAAATAGTATATGTTTGTTCTTCTTTTGTTAAATCTGACAATATGAGTTTTTGTTTTCAAATAAAAGAATGCAAATTGGGGTTAGTCATTACCGTAACTGGAAATAACTTAATACAGGTATGGGACTCATTATCCAGAATGCTCAGGACCTGGGCTTTTCCAGAAAATGGATTTTCTGTAATTTAGATCTTAAGTGTACTAGAAAATCTTGTAAAGGTTAAATAAACCCAATAGGCTGGTTTTGTTTCCCATAAGGATTAATTATATCTTAGTTTTATTATTACTATGAAAAAGGAAATCATTTTTAAAAAATGTAATTATTTGGAAAAAATGGAGTTCTGTAATTCAGAGCTTTCTGGATAATGAATCCCGTACCTGTATTGGATATGTTATCCATAATCCTTGGGGGTTTCCTGATAAAGGGTCTTTCCGTAATTGGGCTTTCTATATCTTAAGTTTAGTAAAAAAAAAAATTATGGATTTATTTTTGCTTAGTTAGGATTAAGTCTTGTATTATTAAAGAGAAAAAGGAAAACAATTTAAAAATTAAAATTATTTGCTTAAATGGAGTCTATTGAAGTTGGCCTTCCTTGATTTCTGGATAGCAGGTTTCCAGATCCCATACTTTATGCATTACAATTAGACTTTATTTTGTCCTTTCAGATTTTCTGGCCGCCTCTAAGAAATTTGTTTGTTCCTGTTTTCCTAAATTGCTGGCTGGCTAAACATGCCCTGGAAAATATGATTGTAAGTATCAAAAGTAAAGATAAACATCTACAAAAGCTTATACATATATATGTTTGTATTTGTTTTTAATTCATTTTGAATTGGTTACCTGGGCTATATCCAATTTTTTATACAATTTAGATGTGTACCTTGGCTATGTATAGAACGGTAGAAATGTTATATTGTTGGCATTATATGAATATAAGTATTTATAAAAAAGTTACCAAAATTGTAAAAAACTGAAGTTCTTGACACATTTTTTTAAAATGGATCGGGAACAAATCTGCTATTCCTGTGTATTAACATACACATCATGCACACTGCGTAAACCAGAGCTAGTTATTATATAAGAAATAAATTCATTCATGCATAAACACTTTTTGTCTCTTGTCTTCACTATCAAGATTTATTAATTTTTCCAATCAGATTTTGGATGTGGATGAGGTTCCCATCATAATTTAAAAAGGACCCATAGAAACTCATCTGCAGGATAATATGGATTAGTAAATATAGGTATATTTACTAGTTCCCAGTATCTTCTATGGATACTAAGAACATGGTCCGAGTGGCACAACTGTGGTTCTCGGAAATCAGAAATGACATATTTCCTGCGTAATCCTTGATAGATTTATTTTAAATAAACCATACATATCCCTGACTAATTTATTATTTTTGCATTTGTATACAGTCAGTACCTGTCAAAAGGTGCATTATCCTAAGGGGCAGATTTATCAAAGGTCGCTGTTTTTTGTACTTCGACTAGGGAATAGTCCAAATTCGATTTGCATTTGAAAAAAATTTGAAAATTGGAATATCGAAATTTATCATGTACTGTCTCTTTAAAAATTCAACTTAGACCATTCTCCATCTAAAACCTGGCAAATTGCTGTTATAGTCTATGGGGGACCTCCTAGAACCTACTTGGAGTCAATTGGTGGACTTTGCAAAAATCGAAGGGGTTTTTTTTGGGAAAAACTTTGAATCGAATTAGATCTAATGCGCTATTCCTTCGATTCGTACGATTCTAATTCGGCCGAATAAGGACCTATTCGATCGAAAACTGACCTATTCGACCAAAAAAAACATTTGACTTAATTTCGGTTGGCCTTTTTGAATTTGGATTTTGAAGTTTTTTCACTTTGAAATTTGACCCTTGATAAATATGCCCCTTAATGTCCGGTTTGATGTTTTTCAGAATGATCTTCACAGAGCAATCCAACGAACACAATCTGCAATGTTTAATCAAGTCCTTATTTTGATATCAACATTGTTATGCCTTATTTTTACCTGGTAAGTAAATAAGATTCATTTTAAGATTGATAGTGTAATGAGCTCGTTATTAGGAACCTTGTGTAGTGAGCGGTACCTTTGGATGCACAGGTGTTCACCGACACCCTTTTGGGGCCCAGGCTTTCTGCTGCGGAAGCCAACAAGGAAGTACGTAGCAAGAACGTAATCGAGGTACCGGCAGGGAAAAAGAGAAATCGTAGTCGGAGTCAGGCGAAGAGTTCAAGGCAGGCGGCAATAATCATAGTCAAAAGATCAGGCAAAAAGTCAAAACCAGGATATCAATAAACAGGAATATGCTTGAGCAGGAACAGATAAACTGATGCCTAGCTTGGGGACTTTAAAAATGGAGATTGGGCTTTTTATGAGAGATTTGGCGCCAAAGTTTGAAATCCGCACACAAAGATGACATCATGACGCTCGGCATCAAAATGTGAGTGTCCTGACGCTCATCGGCAAATGGCAGCGACGTGACGCTGGTGTCCATTAGCTCTTGATGATGTCAACGCCGGATGCCTCGCCCCTTGAGACATATGTTAAATATATGTTGGACATTGGTATGCATTAAGTCACATGTAACCACAAGCAATTTGTTCATGTGTATGATTCTTTTCCTACTCATCATCAGCATATACAGGCATGTGTGTAAGTTTAGGTTAGTGTTGGAGAGGTTCACATTACACTACATATTTATTTATATGGATTTTTTAGGAAAAAAAACCCCTGCCTTTTGATATATATGTGGTGAATTTATTTTGAATTTCTCTCATCATCGCTGCAGTAATGGTAGGGGAGTAATGCTATCAATGCCTTTTGTAACCTGGGGTTCTTTGGTAGTAATGCTGAACATAAGCCCATTGAACTCAATTCTTTCTATGCTGTCTTATTCAAGACTGCAGTTATTGCATGGCAAAGATCCTTTTATTTTGCCATTTGAGTTATTTTGCTTCTGTTTTTAGACTCTTAACTGGTCCAACACGCTTACAAAGGACAACTGATATTCATTTGTTGTACTGGACTGCTTGTTTTCTTCTATACAGAAGCAAGAAAAAGCTTTTTTGTTTTTCTAGTTTGTTTACCTGCTGGTTATTGCTCAAACTCGTAGGACATGCCCACTTAATTAGGTACAATTGTGCAATCAATAATAGTCAGTTCTCTGCTCATCTTTTTTTTTAAAAAAAAAAAAGCTTCTGAGAGCTCACGACACATCTTAAAATAATAAATTCAATTTAAAAAATAGATCTGTTCCTTCTTTCTACATGCCTCATTTTTTACCAATGCTGTTCTCCACTTGGAGAGCCTCAGAGTTTCCTTTTGGTAATTTTTTTGTTGCTACATAAGTTTTTAAAAACCTCTTTCAATCAGGAACTCAGAGCAAGAATTAAAAGAGGAATTTCAGATTGTATATTAAGACTGAAGTGATATGGGAATTTACTAAAAGCAAATTCCTAGTTTTCTTCCCTCTAACATCTTTATCTATGACCATTTATAAAATGGAATATGTCACATGATAATAGGTGTGAATCCATGGGGAAAACAATTTCCGACTCTTATTAAACTGCTTCAGTCTTGACAGCTTGAACTCTGAGTTGCCTTTCTATGAAAAGTTTATTCTTCTGCACAGTTTGTGTACAAGTGAAGGATAGGTTTAAAAATGATAAACCTTTGTAAATCTTGCTCTTATCTTTCTATAGCATTCTTGAGATTCTGTATTTCCCAACAAGTTAATGTATTTCTTACTAAACTATTAAACACAATCTAACATAAAATATAATTTTATATTAGCTGAGTTTTTTGCATCTGTAATTTTAAGGTAACTATTGTAGCTATATTAAAAGAAGACATACCAAATACCTCTTATAGCTTTTACATTTTCCATCTCAATTAAAATGCTACAATATGCTACAGCAATTCTGAAAAAGTCCTCTTGGATTATGGGAGCATGGAGAATCAATGCATGAGTTCATGAGTTTAGGAAAATCAAATTAAAATCCCATTTAAATTCTTATTTGAGCAATTTATTTTATAAGGGATCCTTTATCAGGAAACCCACTGTCCAGAAAGCTACAAATTACGGGAAGCCCATCTCCCGTAGGGCCATTTTAAGAAAATGATTTTAATTTTTAAAAATGATTTCCTTTTTCTCTGTGATATTAAAACTGTACCTTGTACTTAACGGTAACTAAGCTGTATGAATCAATATTGGGGGCAAAATAATCCTTTTGGGTTTATTTTATGTTTAAATTCTTAGCAATCTTAAATGGGTTGTTCACCTTTGAGTAAACTTTTAATATTCTGTAGAGATTGATATATATTCTGAGACAATTTTCAATTGGTTTTCATTTGTGTTTTTTAAGTTATTTTGCTTATTATTCAGCAGCTCTCTAGTTTGCAATTTCAGCAATATGGTTGCTAGGATCCAAACTATCCTAGCAACAAGGCATTGATATTAATAAGAAGCTGGAATATGAATAGGAGAGGGCCTGAATAAAAGGACAAGTAATAAAGAGTAGCAATAACAATACATTTGTAGCCTTATAAACATGTTTTTAGATGGGGGTCAATGACCTTTATTTGAAAGCTGGAAAAAGTCAGAAGAAGAAGGCAAATATTTAAAAATAATATAAAAATAATAATCAAGGCCAATTGTAACGTAGCTTAGAATTGGCCATTCTATAGTATACTAAACATTGACTTAAAGGTGAACCACCCCTTTAAGGTATGCTGATGTAATTATGGAAGGATTACTTGTCCAGAAAACCACAGGTCCCAAACATTACAGATAATAGATCCTATAGCTGTACTTAATATTATAGGAAGTTGGGAATTCTAGGAAGTGTTTACAGAACTTAAAGCAGATGCTTTTGACAATTTTTGTTAAAGTAGTAGAAGGAGTTTATTTCCTTCTGCATTACTCAAGAATTCTATGTTTTTCTCTTGTGAAATTAAAAATTCATGATAGATAAAATGATACAGCTACTACCAAACATTCCATTTGTCCATATTTACTTATCATACTAATCTATGCTTTTCTAATTGGGGAACTATAGGCCCCACTACTCCCCTTGGCTTTGGCAGCTTTTGGCATACAGAGGGTCATATATTGGGTATCCCTCCTTCATTGGTTACATATTCAGTATAAGGTATGGCATATAGCTCTTCTGCTATAGAAATACAGCTCTAAATCAACAGTGAAGCTAAAGCAGAATAGGCCAACAACCTAAAGGGTATTGATAAGAACCAGCAGATGTGAGCATGAACAAAGGGAAAAGATCTCTCAGTAGGTTAAGTTCAGCAAATGTGTCATTTCGTTTGTGAACATTGTTGGGACATAAACAGGTGTTTTGGTAAATGACACATGGGTGTTACTTGATTTAGCTTGTGGGGAAGTGCTTCTGTGTTATGGATGTCCAGTTAACCTTCAAGCTGTTGGGTTGCCATTCCTATGTATATCAGTATACAATTTCTTCGGCACATCACTTACTTTATTCAGGTGCATTCAACTCCTCAGGTTACTTCTCAGCCAGTTATCACATTCAAATTCCCAAAGGGAGGAAGCACACTAATACCTTCTAAATGCTTTTAAATCATTTTTTCAGCAGAATGTGGCAAAAGCTTTTGGGGGTGCACATCCTTCCTCAGGTGCAATACAAATCCAATGATCACAATTGCGTTAAATACCTTAACACCACGCGACCCATCATGTGATACATTTTAACCCTTCCTTATACATTTCCAACGATCCATATGTATAACACAGTGAATATATGACTCCCTCGGTTCATGAAGAAAAAATTCCATTTGGAAAAATGAATTGCCTGCAATATAACAATAAGTGCTATTAGTCATATGAATCAGGATATTACTTGTATCAATAAATAATGTATAAAAAAAAGCTTGTGCCACATTCTGCTGTATAAATGATTTAAAGGCATTGCTGAAGATATTAGTGTGCTTCCTCCCTTTGGGAATTTGAATGGGTTGTCATTCCTAACATCCCAGGGTAGCCTTTTAGAAATCGCGAGTTACCAACAGCAACATTTAGATGGCGGCAGATTGGGCACTGTTAATATAATTTGCCACTACCAGTGTCTGTAACATTTTTGGGATCTGGGGCAGTTTTACTCAGATGCTTTCTTTTTGGAGTTTGTGATATAACGAGGAACTACATGTTGAGTATTTAAGGGGTTTGCAAGATGCAAGAAATGTAAACGGCAACATATTTGACTAGTTTCTGGAACAGTTAAAGATGGAATGCCTATATTTTGAGTTTCTTTATCAAGGAATATATGTTTTTGAAGTTGCGAATGTTTGAAAGTCAGCCATTATTCAAGCATTACTCCAAATTCCTGAGTAACAATGAATTTCATTTTGGCCTGTCCTGGAATAGGAGTGGGATGCCATCTTTCAATTTCTTTATTTCTGTGAAATAGCAGCCCCTTGTTATTGTAATACCGGAGCTTTCTTTTGCTCTTCCACACTTCTGCATGCAGATAAAATGTAGATATTAAAAAGCACAAGTTAAAAGAACATAACTATTATAAAAGGAGAGAAAAGATTGTTAGGAGAGAAGTAGAGAAGGGATGAAGAAGTATTATACAGATGGAGATGGTGGAGGCATCAGCGAGAGTTATAGAGAACAGGTGAGAAAAAGAAAATAGGGGAGACAAAAAGAGAAAATGGTAGCAGGTTGTGAAATCATGAGGGAACAACATATTATGTAATTAAAAAACATAATAATTAATGTGGGGTATTATAGAATATTTTGGTGTTGTGATGTGCTACAACACACAATACACAGTCAGGGTTCTGTGTGTGCAGACACCAAAGTGGCAGGCAAGAAAAGTCCTATGCACAATTTTCATTTGGGGTCCCTACAGACCACATACTTTGCTAAATCTATGCATACTAGGCATCAAACTGTTCATTAGAAGGAAATATTAAAACGGAACTAGCAAAATGGCTTTGCTTTAAATTGGGTAACATCAGAAAGAGTTTGCTGGTGAGACTTATTCTAACAGTGGGTGTGCCTTATAATTGTAGGAGAAGCTTGTTTTTAGCATGCCACACTACCCACCACTTTTTTCATCATATACGAAACCACAAACAATTCAAAAATATACATATAACATAGAGTCCCAGAGTAGCAATCCTACCACCCAGCTTTATTTCTGGGAGAAACATCAATGATGCCACTAGATCTAGAAAGAACAGGCATTACTCACATACCATCTTCTGCAAAATGTATATCAAATTACCAGTTTGTTGATTCAGTTTTTTTATTGTGAAAAAGCTGTAAAACTTGTTACGTAATATAAGGTATGTTATTTCATTCACTGAGTGATCATTTAAGCAAAGCTGTGAGCAGCAAGGAAGAAGAGAACATGAAGTACTTAATAGAGAAGAGCAAAACAATTCAGCAACTTACTAAATAAACAATTTACTAATATACCGCTGTAACTGGGTTGCTGCTGTTTTTCAAAAACACTTTTTGAAACATTTCAAGTTAAATAATGCTGTACAATATGTGAAGGGCAGCAGGGGTGCTTCGCCAATGAGGCAAGTTGAGGCTGTCGCCTCAGGCAGTAGCGCCCCACTAGGTACCAGGGGCAGCAAAAATGCTTCTCCTGGTACTTTAAGAGCGAATTTCCAGAGGAGGGGGGGCAGCCTCAGGTGGCACAGGGGCCCGGATCGCCCCTGAAGGGCAGCCATAACATACATTGTTTATAAAGAAATAGGGAGGAACAAGAAAATAGTGAGGGTTGATACCAGGCTCATTTATTACCTTAAAGGAGAAAGAAAGGCATCCTGCACTTGGGGGTGCCAAATGTTAGGTACCCCCAAGTGATTGTATAGACTTACCTGAAACCCTGGGCCGGTGCTCCTATCAGCAGAAAACTGCACTGGCCCGGGGTAATACCGGTAAGCACCTTTCTTCAAATTTCCCGGGCAAACACATGCACAGTTGAACAAAATAGCCTTTTTAGTTAAAGCTCAGCCTGGCAAAGAAAGCAGAAGACGAAAGAGAAGTGCTCCTTAGTGCTCACTGGTATAACCCCGGGCCGGTGCAGTTTTCTGCTGATAGGTGCACCGGCCCGGGGGTTTCAGGGCACCCCCAAGTGCAGGATTCCTTCTCCTTTAAGCATATAGGGCAATTTGCGCTTTTCCCTGCAGTCAGTTAAGCATAAAAGCACTTTCATTAAAGGTACTTGCATCCAAATGCACTCTTTGCACTGCTTTATAGTTGCCCTGATTAGTCCTTCCTGACTTCCATTCTGAATCAGGTGCTGCCACCTATTAACTCAAGGAAACCCTGGTGCTACCGTCACATTGGCTCCAGGGTCCACACAGTGCCCTGCCTATATCCCCCACAGTTGTGCAAAAATGATAGGGCACACACATCACTCACATGCTAAACATGAAACTATGCCAGATGTGCTTTCTAAGTATTTGGATCAACTGCATCCGATTTTCTACGAAGTGTACACACAATTGCATTCATTTTGGCAAACAATGATGCTGGAGAAAACCCTGCATTGTGGGGAAAAAACATGGAAGCACAGGATTCGTAAAAGGAGTGGCAAAACAATATGGAACAATTTGATGTTTTATGCTGTCAAATCCTTTTTTTATATTAGTACAGTATCTGTATTTCATTGCAATATAGATGGGAAGCAGTAGTACAGTTGTACAGCGATATTTGTGGTTTCAGCACTGACAGACATATTTGCAGTTCTAAAGGTAGAATTTCACCATGCATTCTGTTTTTCTGAAAAATATATTTGCTATTAAATCCTTAATTGTAGTATCATTTCACCTTCCCATTGATTCCAATGCTTCCACTTCTTTCCTATCATTGTATTTAAACTGAACGTGGAGAATTTCTCAATAAAAGCATGGTGCATAACAAGCATTATACGTGCGTTTGTGTCTCTAAATAGCACCCCTTTGATTGCATGCAAAAATATTTAAACTAATCTGCTCCTTAAAAAAATAATAAAAACTGAAAATCACTAGTGTAACTTTTGCCACTCTTTAGAATAGGCAACTAAATAGGTTTCACAGTAAATAAATACAGCTTTTATATATATACAGGTTTGTTAATTGTAGGTAAACCTCAGTGTCTTCTTTGGCTTCTTAGAATTAGGGATGCACCGAATCCACTTTTTTGGATTCTGCCGAACCCCCGAATCTTTCACAAAAGATTTGGCCGAATACCGAACCAAACCCTAATTTGCATATGCAAATTAGGGGTGGGAAGGGGAAAACTTTTTTTACTTCCTTGTTTTGTGACAAAGTCACGCAATTTCCCTCTCCGCCCCTAATTTGCATATGCAAATTAGGATTCGGTTCGGCTGACAGAAGGATACGGCCGAATCCAAATCCTGTTGAAAAAGGCCCGAACCGAATCCTGGATTCGGTGCATCCCTACTTAGAATCTGTTACTGCAAGCTCCTACCAGTCAAGGCCACAGTCATTTATTGTTCTAATTGTTATATAAATATGTTTAATGTTGCCATTTGCTTATTTCTTTACTACATTGTAACTTGATCAATAAATGCAGTTGTAATACTGTACTTTTACTATTACGTTATTTTGGGTGTATTGCCCCTTTAAGAGTAACTTAAATCTGTGAAACTCTGTGCAAAGCCCTGTGTAATTGCAAGTGCAGTGTTGAAATCCTGGCAGAGAGATTATGAAATCTATTCATGATTACTGGAAGAGACGTCTGTTTCTGTAAATGAGTGCTAATCTTGTTCAGCACATCACAATCAATTGCAAAGTTCAACTTATGTCAACAGCACAATTCTACAGTAATCTTCACTTTCTGTTAACCAGACTTTTCTTCTTTCCTTACCAGGGAACCTGCTATGTCGTGTTTACATGAATTGCATAATTGTTAGTATTCCAAATAACCCTTATGCACACATTACTCCAGAGTCGGACCACTGTTTTCTTTTCAAAAATATCCAAAGTTTTAAAGAAAAAAAAAAACATATTTCTGGTATCCCCGGTATCTAAAATATGGGCAGAATCTAAATAGTTTTATTCCAATATGTTTGTTCAGATCTTAATATATAAGCTTCCATTCTTGCCATATCACTGCCGAGAATCAGAGTCAGAAGTAAAGCGTAAGGTGTGGAATTATGAAAAATGCATAAAGCTCACTTTTTTTTTTCTTTGCACAAGCAGTTAAAGGGGTGGTTCACCTCTAAGTTAACTTTATAGTTTGTTATAGAATTGCCAATCCTAACAACTTTAATTGGGTCTTCATGGTTTATTTTTTATACTTTTTAACTGTTTGCCTTCTTCTTCCATCTTTCAAATGGGGGTCACTGGCTCCATTTAAAAATAAATACACTATAAGGCTACACAGTTAGGGGGTTATTTATTTTAAACCTCAAATTTTTCTGGTCCGGCTTTTTGGGGCAAAACTTTAGTTTTATTATATACCCATGCTGCAAAAAGTCAGAATCTGAAAATTCTGATTCTGTATAAGTCAATGGGAGAGGCACTTACCTCAATTTGAAGTTATTGTGGTCTGTGCTGGATTTAGCCTGAAAATCCAACCTTTTTGGTGGTTTCAGACAAAAACTCAAAAAAATTCAGGAAAAAAGACCAAAAAATTTGAGCGATTTGGGTTTTTGCACGATTTTATAGAGTTTTTTTACGATCAGATTAAATTGAGTTTTTTTATTAATAAATAATCTATAATTGGGCATGGGAGTTGGTCGAGATTTTTTTTCATTAATTATATGAGATAAATTTGGATTTTAGTAAATAACCCCCTTATTGTTATTGCTACTTTCTACTATTCATCTATCTATTCAGGCCTTTCCTATTTATATTCCAGTCTCTCCTTTAGGGTCATTTGGACCCTAGTAACCAGACTGTTGAAACTGCAAATGATAGAGCTACTGAATAAAAAGCTAAATAACTCAAAAACCTCAAATAATAGAAAACGAAAACCAAATGCAGATTGTCTCAGAATATATCCCTCTACTTCATACTAAAAGTTAATTCAAAGGTGAACAGCCCCTTTCATTTGCATGAGATTTCTAGTAAAATTGTGCTTAGTGGGTCATCCTAAGGCAATTTGCAGTCAGTTAATATTTTTATTTTTTGTTGTTTTTGAAATATTTAAAATCTTCTTCTGTAACTTTGAGGTTTAGAAATTCAACTCCTTTGTAGCTGCAACAGCTTAGTTACTTGAACACCCAAGCAGCACTTTAGAAGTTAGAATCAATCAGAGAGGGTAGAAAAAGAAAAATAAACAATGAAAAAAAGATTAGCATGAAATATAAATACACACAGTTGATCTGTTGTTAGGTTGCCAGGTCAGTGACCCTCAACAACTAAATAACATTTTCAGCTTCAGGCTAGAATGAATATTTAGAGTACTTGGATTGTAGGCTCTACAGGGATTTCCTTACCTCATTTTTAAAGATTTTTTAAAAGAAATTAATTTAATTCCATCATACACCCACCACATAAAATGAGATCTATATGTATTCTGAAAATCAATGTGGCATCAATGTATGAGGCTCACTAACCCTATAAACTGTACAGCATACAGGTTAGTGAGGCAGGAATACTGTCAAATAAAATGATAGGAGCCAGAATAACTTATATTGTAATATTTATGCCTCCCACAATGTCCTTCTCTGATATATATATCCTGTCTGCCAGTGTCTAAATGCTCCATGTGATTGCACACATGTGAAGGTGATATGGAAAAGATGAATAACCATTTCCCTTCTAGTACAGGGAATTAGAGCTTAGGATATACAAGTATCACTGATATCAGGGTAAGGGACAGTATTGAAAAATGGGGTTTCTGGTCCCTAAAAGATGAATACAGGTATGGGACCTGGGGTTTTCCAGATAATGGATTTTTTTTTCTGTAATTTGGAACTTCATACCTTAAATCTGTTAAAAGCCATTAAAACATTAAATAAACCCAATAGGAATGATTTCCCACCATTAACGATTCGTTATATCGTTGGGATCAAGTACAAAATACTGTTTTGTTATTACAGAGAAAACGAAAATATGTTTTAAAATGTTGAGTTATTTCATTAAAATGGAGTCCAAACTTTCCATAATTCAGAGCTTTCTGGATAATGGGTTTCCGGATAATGGAACCTATACCTGTATGATCAAGGGGTCCTTGCTAGGCGTTTGGTGATCTGACGTGAGAAAAACAGCCATGGATGAAATAGAAGTTACAGAGCTAGACACAAGCAAAAGAAGCCGATGAGAAAGGGCAAATAAATAAAGACAACCCCAAGAAAATAAAAATGAGTTGTTAAATTTGCATTATATGTCAAATAATAAAACTGATAACTACTGGAATTAGAGCAGAATTTGTAGGATTCTATCTATTTTATAGCAGAAAAGATACAAGTACAAGGGATCGTAGTGATGTATACAATTCCATTGATCTATATTTTGTTTAATACATCTTTATCTTCCCCAAAAAGCACAAAGACCATTCTCAATAGTAAGGGATTTGGAGTGATGACACAGCTGACCCTTTAATCTTGGTATGGTATGCCTGCAGCACAACTCACAATATCAAGCAAACCAACCACTGGTTAGAAATGTACTTATAATAAACCTAATAAACTGCATCTTTGAATAAAAACGCCATTGTTCTTGAAGTTGTCAAACAAGTCATTAAATAGCTAGAGATGTATAAACCTTGTGAATTGCATTGTCTTCCTCAGATGCCACCTTAATTACAGAAAGAAAGTGTCTGTCTTTGTTTGGAAATTAATGAATTGTAATTACATTTTCTTGCTAAATGTTAGGGTGTTTGTCAGTCGCTTTGGCACAAGAGCCTCTATTCAAGAGGCAATTAGCTTGAGATTACCAAGGAAGCTTCTTTATTAGATTCTCTCTAAAAGACAGGATTGTGCCTGCCTGGAAAGAGAGTGACAGAGGCAGTAAATTGGTTGTTATAAACTGTCCTTAATTCCCATAGACAGTCCAAATGTTTAACGATTGTTAAATTGGAAATGTACCCTACTCATAGTTTTATTTTGTTTATATATTCTAGGGAGCAAAATGCAACTCTACAGAGTATATTTATAGCCAAACAATCCATTGGTATACAATAAATGGCTTATTTATACAGCCCCATTATAGTCCTAACCAGTCATTTAAAGGAGAAGGAAAGCTCCAAGACAGTATATTGTCAACAGATTAGCCACAATAGTGCAAGCTAGAACGCTATATTTATTCTGCAGAATGCTTAACCATACCTGAGTAAACAACCTGAGTAAACAGCTCTAGACACTGTCTCTGTTTGTTTAGGATAGAAGCTGCCATATAAGCTTGGTGTGACATCACTTTCTGCCTGAGTCTCTCCCTGCTCACTTACAGCTCTGAGCTCAGATTACAGCAGGGATGGGAGGAGGAAGGGGGAGAGGAACAAACTGAGCATGCTCAAGCCCTGCCTTGGAGGTTTATGCTCAAAACAGGAAGTCTGATACAGAAGCCCATGTGTACACAATAAAAGAAAATAAATGCTTTGTTTCTTTTGACAGAGGACTCATATAAGCATTACTTTGAGGGGTTACTGGTGTATTTATATAGAACTTTCTGATAAAGCTTACTTAATTTTAGCCTTTACTTCTCATTTAAAGCCAGACATCACAGTTGTGGAAACTATCACTTACAAACACAAACAGTGGTCGCCAACAATGCTGCTATTTTTTTACAGCATTCTAATTTTAGTGGTTTTAATGGTTTTTTGGAACCATGAATAAACGAATTTCCTATAAACCCACAGACACCATGTCATTTATTAAAAGATTTGAATGAAAAAAGTATAAACGAAAAAAAAAACACTGACTGCAAGTAAAAGCTCCTGCCGGCACTACGTGGGTACGTGCGTCAATGAAGTCACGTCACTATGCGGTTCGTCGATGGAGAGAGGCACAGAGCTGGCGCATTGGTGTGGTTTGCGGCGCTTTCCTCGGTCTCAGGCTCAGCATTCAGAGTTGAGTTGAGTTCAGCCTGAAGGAAGATTTATATTCTTCTATTACTGCGCCGTTCCAGATGTGGGCCATATATTTTCTATTGCTGCTGAGCTGGGCACTGGCACAGGTAATAAAACTTGGGGGCAATATGATCACATTGATCTTTTGATCATTGATTGAGTTATGTTTGGTTGCTGTTGGCACAGGTAAATAAGTTGGGGCAATAATTGTGATCTGATTTATTTTTGGCTGCTGCTGGCACAAGATTGGGGGCAATATGCTGGCTGTATGATGGATGGCTGCAGGGCATGCTGGCACAGGTATGGGGGGGCTGTATGATGGATGGCTGCAGGGCATGCTGGCACAGGTATGGGGGGCTGTATGATGGATGGCTGCTAGGCATGCTGACACAGGTATGAGGGGCTGTATGATGGATGGCTGCTGGGCATGCTGGCACAGGTACCATACAGGGGGCAGTATGGAGGCTGCTGGCACAGGTACATTGAGGCAATGTGATGGCTGCTGTCGGTAGTACATGGGAGCACATTTGTTAATTCTATCTGAATATCTGGGCCTCGGGTGGGGCAACATGTGACTGTGCTGTGAATGAGGGGGTGGGGGCTGATGTGCTGAGCTGATTAGGGTTATGTGTATGTTTATATTTATATAAATGAGAAGTTTAATTTGTTGTGTTGTACACTTTCTTTATTTAAAAAAACGACATGTAAGGTGGGAAATGGTAATGCGGGGGGGGGGGGAGCTGATTGAAGCTCCTGCCTAGGGTGCCAAACTACCTTGGCCCAGCCCTGGCTGTACTGCCTGGACTACATCATCAAGGAATGCACCTGCATCTACCTCTGATTTACTGAGTCCAGTGTAACCCTTGCTCTAGTATACTAGCTGGTGATTAACCCCATTGGCCTGGATAATCCAAAAATGTGTTACATCTCTTTATCAGGTGATGATAAAGGGGCATGCCCCAAAAGCATTGTTTGATTTATGATTGACTAATAAATGTGTTTAAATCGCCTTGGGGTGCCTGAACCTATATTACTAATGATGTCATTAGATTCCTGACGTAAATATTAAAAATGGATAAGAGGATTAAGAGATAAACACAGACCAGGGACTGTATAACAGGATGAATTCTACTTTTCCCCAATTCACAATAGAGCAGAAAGTACAGTCTGCATGGGGAAGTGTAGTAAGATGTCCTGCCTTGAGAACTAAAATTAAAAGTAGGAAACTCTTTGGTGAATATCTCCTCCTTGTGTTGCTATCAATTCTCCTTTCCTGCCTTATTTAGTGCAACACATAACCATCAAACAATAGTGTTCTGTCCTCCCTACGTATTCCCCTGGGGCAGTGTGTAGTTCGACATGCAGCTAAATCTCCCCACACGCCAATAAAGAGACTGTGAAATGAAGTCTGTAGATTTTACTGGATGGCAAGGTGAATAGGTGAAACTGTAACGAATAACAGAAAATAAGATGAATAGATTGCAATGAACACTGCAATATATAGTGAATAAAGTACCCCCTCTTGTAAAATAAAAGGATATTATAAGTTACCAGGCGTTTCATGACCATATAAAAATACGAGGCCGAAGGCCGAGTGCTTTTATACAGGTCACGGAACTCTGAGGTAACTTCTAATATCCTCATATTTTGCAACTGGGGAACTTTATTCATTATAATACACAAGTTTTAGTGAGTCATGTGACAGAAATGACATCAGAACTCATCGTTTATAACTGATGACATCAGAACTCACTGTTTATAAGGATATAATTTACAAGATATTCATGGCTTTTGTGTATTACAAACATATATGCATATAAATGCAACATCAAAATGTTAGCTGGCGTGAAATGTCTATGCAACAATGTCTCTGGGGGTGCTGGCAGCTGTGGAGGTGATTTGGTTACCAACAATGCAACCATGAGGAGAGATGAAACTGTGCGTGCTTCTTCCACAGCATGGTCTGTAAAATGGAGTCTTAGCTCCCACAAGGCACTGCTCTAGGTCACATGGTGGGAGTATGGTAGCCTGATCCAAATGCAGTTCTGCCATAAGCCATGTGGAGGTGCAGAACAAATACAGGAAGTGGCCTTGCGCAATTACAGCAAGTGTTCAGCAGAGGGAGGTAGTCAAAGGAGCAATGAAATACAAGAGCATGATGACAGCTTATGCTGGGACATGACATAGAATGTTTAAAACAAGATGTAAAAATAATTACTAGCTAAAGTCACTGGGCTCATAGAGTAAATATTGGCCTTGATAAAACTTAGAAGGTATGTAAGCCAGTAAGACTTATTGATTTATTGCCAATAAATACCACTAACCAATACCAATAAATGATTGGTTAATTGAAAGTGAAATTGAGGGGTAGAGAATATATGTTTGCTTGTTTATAGGGTAGTAACAAATCTCTATTCATCATCATAGTCCTAAAATTGGTTATTGTTAGCAAAAACACCTAGATTTTAGTTACAATGTCTGAGGCAATTACAGGAGATTGCCTTCTTGAACTTTTTGGGAAATTTGCCATCCAAATATTTAATTTTGTGTCTCCACAGCATTTGCGGGATTCAGCATTTGGAACGAGCTGGGAATCAACTGACATTTTTCGATTCTCTTTATTTTTGCATTGTGACTTTTTCCACTGTGGGATTTGGCGACGTCACGCCAAAGATCTGGCCTTCGAAACTTCTTGTGGTCATCATGATCTGTGTTGCACTGGTGGTTCTTCCTATTCAGGTATAATCACCATCCTGCTAAGTGATCTACTTGTGACAAAATTATTATTGAAAAAGTGTTTTCTCTGGCTATCCTGCTAGTATGTGATGCACAATAGACAACTTTTCTTCTTCCCCTCCTCACTGTTTTTAGTTTGAGCAGCTGGCCTACTTGTGGATGGAGAGACAAAAGTCAGGGGGAAATTATAGCCGGCACCGTGCACAGACAGAAAAACATGTGGTGTTATGCGTCAGCTCCTTGAAGATAGACTTGTTGATGGATTTCCTGAATGAGTTTTATGCACACCCAAGGTTGCAGGTAAGTTCCGTAAAAGAGCAAAGTTTTATATCTATCAGATAAAAAAAGTAGTGTGTTTATTTAACGTAAATAATTTACATTGAACAAACACCTGTTCTTCCAACGGAATTCCTGTGAATTATGCCTTTTTTAGAAACTGATTGCATTTGCATGGAATTTGGAATTCGAACGAATGGTGATTTTTATTACCATTTTAGTTTTTCCAACTTTCTCTGCAAATGAGGGCATTGCATCTGACAAATACATCCAGAATCCGGGCGAAGGTGATCTCTGATTGAGTACTAAGTGATTTGCTTTTGCACCCCTTGTACATCTGTCTGTGTCTTAAGTGAATGGACCCTAGTATGTAAAGAACCAGAAAAGTGACCGGTGTCAAAATAAGAGTGACAAACAGAGAAATGCAATGACATTAATTGTATATGTCCACAGTGACTCCACCTTTTTAAAGGGGTTGTTCGCCTTTGAGTTAAATTTTAGTATGATAAGGTAAGGTAAAATCACGTATGGGAGCTTGGTAGAGCTTTTTTTATTAAAGAAGATGAAATAATATTGGAGTATAGAAAATAACCCCCTGAAAGTTAACTTAAAGGTAAACTACCACTTTAAAGCTTGCCAATCAAAGGTCTGTTTAAATGGCTAAGTTGCTAATGATAAAACTTCTCCTTATGAATGGATTGAGATTTCAGAAGATTTTAATTTGTTTGATACACTTAGAATGTACAGTAAATAAAGCATGTAAAAGAAAACTCTGTCTCCGTATGAAAAGATTTGAAATAACCGGTATGGCACCTGTTATCCAGAATGCTAGGGACCTGGGTTTTCAGGTTTAATGGATCTTTATGTAATTTGGATCTCCATACCCAGGTGTGTTTCAGGTATTAATGCCACCTGAAGCGGCGTTCGCAACGCCGCCACCCCCCGCCCGTCGCGCTTACCTTAAGATCACTGACAGGGGTCTGGTGGGGGCCACATCGCTAGTGCAGAGAACGAAATTGCACTCTCTGTGCTAAAGAAGCCGAATTTTTTAATAACCGAAAATTCGGCTCTTAAAGTTACCAGCAGCAGCTTTTTGCCATCTCTGGTAACTTCTGAGGAGTTGCCACCTGAGGCAAGGTGCCTCATGGCAGAAACACCCCTGTCTATACTTTAAGTCTACTAGAAAATCATTTAAACATTAAATAAACATAATAGGCTAGTTTGCTTTCAATAAAGATTAATTATATCTTAGTTTGGATCAAGTAAAATGTACTGTTTATTCATCACAGAGAAAAAGGAAATTGTTTTTAAACATTTGGAAAATGGATCCTATACCTGTATATAAATATACTAGGCTATTATATTTAAAAGAGAAGTGTGAAAAATTGGCATAACATATATGTGCGCTTTATTGGGTAGTAGAGACATACAGCAAAAGTAGGATGAGAACGAATGCTCAGATATCTGGAAGTGGAAAAATAGGTACTGGCTATTCACACAGAGAGAGCTAAAGGGACATGTAGAGTTGGTCAGTCTTCAGTTGTTGCTAAAAGTTGTTTATAGAATCAACCAGCAGGGAGACATAAAATGATTCTGTCATGATTTTTATGGTTTACTTTTTATTTCTAAATTACATTGTTTATATTGTTTACATTCTACCATTTAAAAGTTATTCTTGAACCAACAAATGTAATTTTTTAGCTGTAAAATTGGTGTGGAGACAGCCATCTCAGTGCATTGTACCTGATTCTAAACTTTGAAAAGGGGCCAGCAATTCAGGGCGGACAGCTATTGTTTCTCCCCCTTCCTCTTGTATTATACCACTACTCTAGGTTGTGTTTGTAAAGCAGAGCTTTTCCTGCTTTGGTGCTACTCTCATGTCTACCACTAGGTGGTATGCAAATAAATCCTTCAGTAGAAGTGTCAGGCAGCTGCTATCTGGTTAGCTGCAGATTGTACTGTTGATAGGCTGCTGATGGGCTGCTGTGAAAGGAAGGGAGTGGGTAATATCACTCCAACTTGTAGTGTAGCAGTAAAGAGTGATTAAGGTTTCTCAGAGCACAAGTCACATGACCTGAGGGCACCTGGGAAACTGACAATATGTCTAGCCCCATGCAGAAAAAATGGATTTCATTGTAGAATTCTGCTGGAGCAGCACTATTAACAGATGCATTTTGAAAAAAAACATGTTTCCCAACAACAGTATCCATTTTAAGAAAGAGAGATCGAAAATCTGTAAACCAAAAAAGACTTTTTGCAGTAAAAGTAGGAATTTATAAATAGAAAATATTTGTAGGGTTGTT
Source organism: Xenopus laevis (assembly GCF_017654675.1). Lineage (NCBI taxonomy): Eukaryota > Metazoa > Chordata > Amphibia > Anura > Pipidae > Xenopus > Xenopus laevis. The sequence continues at coordinate 109,531,819 of NC_054377.1, forward strand.
CCACTGAATTAGAGCAAGAACAGAGGAAGGTGCTAGAAAAGAGTATGGAAGTAAATTACATTGATTATATAGCTGATATAAAATGTAATGGGTAGTCAGAAGAACTTTTAATAAGGTTAAAAGAGGAATGCAGTGACTCATGATGCTTCAGGACAAAGAAAAGAGGAGAAAGGGAAGGGCAGAATATTAAGCCCAGAGATCGAGTACCTGTATTGCAGTTTTTTTGGTATTTGGAAGAAACATTTGCTAATCTTAGCAGTTTTATTTTTTTATTGGATCAAATTTTGCTTTCAGTTTTGAGGAAAATGTTAATGAGAAAATGACTGTGGAAACTAACTGTGTTGAGGTATTGTAAATAGATATATTCACTTTCAAGTGCTGAAATGCCTTCCACGTGGCACGATGTATGACAAATCATTCAGTAAGCAAACCCTTCCATATGTTGGTTTGCCTTTTATCAGCTGCTGAATATCTTTCAATCTAATATTTTTATCTGTAAACTGCTAATCTTCCATGCCCTTTCTCTGCTGTTTATCTCAGTTTTTCGCTCACATTGTGCCTCATAAAGTTAATTGATCCAAACATTTCTTATGACTGCCAAAGTGTAACATATGTCATTTTACAGGATTATTATGTGGTTATTTTGTGCCCCACTGAAATGGACGTGCAAGTTAGAAGAGTGCTTCAGATCCCTATGTGGTCTCAGAGAGTTATTTACCTACAGGGTTCAGTCCTGAAAGACCAAGATCTACTAAGAGCAAAGTAAGTGCATACAAAGTCTTTACATTCAGATTTTTATCAAAATATGCTCCTTGCACTTCCATATAGTTGTGCTCGTGCTGCTCAGTCCATCCTGCCTTCCATTCTCAATAGGCACTGCCAGTCTATTGATGTGGGAAACCCTGGAGCTTCTGTCCCCTCCTGACCAGGCAGTAGCTACAGGGTTCTCTTTTATTGTCTTTTCAAATTATTTTTAATGAATCGGACACAACTGCGTTAGGCTCAATGCCATTTTGCAACCGAAATGGTGAGTAAATTCTGGAAAAAAATGCTGCGTTGTGGGTAAAAAAAACATGGAGATTGCACTCATAACACTTTGTTCACTGTGTTTGTAGACATAAATAACCCCTAATGTTTTTAGCAGAATTTTAGTATAGACAATTACTTACTACCCACCTCGCTTCCAGAGCTGATTTAAATGTAAAGATGAATGCATGTGTGTAAAGCGTAGGGTGTAATGTGGTTTAAATGTTTATTCATCACTTAACAGCTGATAACATGAACTGTCCATCCTGTAATTCATATTTAATTAGCAAACTAGAAATACATTAGGCCGTGCAATTATAATGTTTTAAACAAGTGTGTGATGATGAATATAATTAGATCAGTTTGAACATTTTTATTTTTTTTTAGAAGAGGGCTGTCGATGTGGAGACCAGGGTGCTCATTTATTAACCCTATAATTGTTTAAGTGCTGGAGGCCTAAGGGATTTTTATTTAAAAGTAAAATACTTTTACAAAGCAAAAGATACTCATGACAGAATGACACTATATTACAATATTTACATTATTTACAATAATAATATAAATATTAGTCCAATAGAAATCCAAATTTACCCATACTCATTTCTGACATTGTTGATCTTAATAAATACATTTTCTCTTTATTTTCTTTATTATTTGGTCAACTGAATCATTCTCTTTCCCTAGAGATTCCATGCATTGCAGCGACCAGAGGTGAATAACCAAAAATATAATAAACGGTCACAGGCTCTTGGTTAAAATTATGCTTCTAATGAATGATCCCATTGGTTCTTTATGTGTAATTGTTTGCATATATACGAGGCCTCCATTAGAAATCATGGGGCCCCATAGAACAAAATTTTCTGGGCCCCTTGGGCCCTATCCACCTCGCCCCCCAAGCCCCACCACAGCCCCCAAGCCCCACCGCAGATCCCACCACACCACTGTTAAAAGACCACACAGACATCAGTGCTAAAAATGAAAAAATCCCCCCACACACAAGTTATAAAAAGCTATTGATTATCAGGGCCCCCTTATAAATTAAATAACAAACTGTGGTGCCAGGCCCCCCCTACAAGTTAAAAAAAAAAGAATTGGTCAATAGGGCACCCCTATAAGTTAAAAAAAGACATTAGTGTTTTTTTAAAAGTTTTTAAAAAAAAAAAAAACTGGTGCCAGGGCCCATCATAAGTTAAAAAAAAAAAAACATTGGAGCCCCAGAGAATATTTTTTTTAAAAAAAAAACATTGGAGGCAGCATTCTTACATATATATATTTTTTTTTTCCATGGGGTTGATGTGATATCTGCTGCCCAATGCCCCACCTCTTTATCAGCTTAAAGATATGGGCTATATGTGGTGGGAAATAGCTCTACCGCCCTATAGCCAGTCCATGATAAAAGATGACGCCCAAGACCTGACAACATTCCCACAGGGAGCTTATTTTTTGAGTCAAACAAGGGAAAGTTGTGCTCACCACTAGTTTTTAAAATCATTAGGCGGGGGTGCAATGAGGGTGTGACCACAAAAAACATATAGACAAATACAAGATTCCTCTGCACTCAACCCATTATCAATATATTTAAGACATTTGTCTATATGTTTTTTGTGGTCACACCCTCATTGCACCCCCGCCTAATGATTTTAAAAACTAGTGGTGAGCACAACTTTCCCTTGTTTGTTATAGTTATACAGGAGCAGTGACCAGCTCCATGTTGTAGCTCCCACCCCCTCCAACTATAGTCAGGTGATCCCACTGGTGTCTAATAAAAGGGCAGCCAAGTTTGGGAGTTTTACTTTGAAAGCAGCTAGTAAGTTGCAGGTAAAACGTATTCGTCCCTTTTATAAAATGTATAATTAAACCATAGAATTCTTAATGAATCAGATGAAAATTGAGCATAGGACTGGCCAGATATGGGATGACTTTGACGTAGTTGGCCAGCTTAAATATATTGCAATATATGGACAAACAATCCCTGTTTTGTTTAAAGGGTAAGGCATTTTTCAGTAGCAGTATGCACAAAATGTCGCTGTCTTTAATATATTGATAATGGGTTGAGTGCAGAGTAATCTTGTATTTGTCTATATATTTTTTGAGTCAAACCCCCAAAGTTAGAAAATGACACCAAAGAAGGTCACAGGACAGACCATTCCCAAACCTCCCCCTTTCCTCTATAGGAGTGTTTCTTGCCTTTAGCCTACTCCCCCAAAGCATCTGGAAGTACAGTATAGGCTATGGAGTTCAGCATAGAAAGATTCTGTTGAACTGATGCTGGAGCTCTAAGGAGTACTTTCTATTGTGGGATTTATGCAGACTGTGTCCTTCTCCCTATCCCAGTGCCACTCTGTGGGTGCAACACAGTCCTGAACTTAACAGCTGCTTATAGTGCACAAGCTAGGTGGCTCCAAAGGGGATAACCATGTAACCCCTGCCGCCCAATTTGTAAATGATGCCTTCTAAGACTGGAATATGACACCATAGAGTCTATAGAGATCTTTTTATCATCATCAACGTCATCATTTTAAAATATCCTGCCCTACCATGTGGTATACATGGTGGGGCATAAAAAAATATTTTGAGCATATTCCTCATATAAAAATATTATTTTCTTCACCAAAGAGAACATTTGCCTTATACATTAGCTTTTCTGCTGGTTCTAGTACCCAGTATAAATATAATTGCAGTTTGTCAAATTCATATGCAGAAATAGAGGTTACCTTGAACTTTTGGGATTTTCCACTGAAACATATAATAATATCCAGACTATATAATTCCTCATGATTTCATTTCCAAAACACATTAACCACAATCAAAATGCAATGACCTAAAGATTCCGGCACATAACAGTTATTGCTTAGAACATTGCTCCATAGCCACACAGCTTCACAGCTTGAAAGATGATCTGTTTTATCTTGTGGATTGTTATACATAGCATATAATGAACGAGACCCAAACCCATCAATGCACCCTGAGCATCCTCGTTTTTCTTCTGTCTGCCATAGGCTATTACCATTGTTTGGTCAGATTTATGAAGCTTGTCTGTTCCCTAGGAGGAGAAAAGTTTCATCTATTAAGAGCAGGGATGTAAAGATTCATTTTGTTGATTTGTATTATATTATTTTTTAATTTAGGAAAAAGGATCCTACCTGCAATGTCATGTTTAGCCAATGTTTTTAAGATCTGAACTAGTACTCTTGGGGGATAATAATTAAGGAAACTGGCAATACTTTTTTAATGAATGATGTGTTTGTTCTTCCTAGCATCGTGATACTGATGTCATTTCTTGTACCCTGTCTGCTGCTCTGTGATCCTGTCAGTGCTGAGCAGTCAACAAAGAGCCTTAGTTGATAACTCCAGCACACAGAGCTTCAGTTAAACATCAAAAGCTAATTCTGCAATTTCCAAAGGGCATGTCAGTCAGTTCTCTGCATTAGCAAAACATATTCCAGAACTCAGACCTTGAATTAGATCTTCATAAAAAGCTTCCAAAAGTGGAAACTATGTGCAGAAAGCTTCATCGTCTGCCCGTTACAAAAAAAAGACATTAATTATGTTACTGGCAGCAATTATATTGCGGATATAATCACTGTTCACAGGAACAAGGAGCATGTCACTAGTTGATTTATTTTCCCCAGAGATAATCATCACTTATTAAGGGTTTACTGCTTCATTATAAATCAATGGGTCAGCACAGAATGGAGCAGACCCTCTAACTCCCCTCAGCACTAAATCAGCAGCAATTAAGATTAAGGAACATATATGTATTATGTTGTATAATAGAAGTGTTGCAGAAAAGCAATTCACATGTTCCATAATCCCTGCTGTGTCTGTGAAACCGCAAGTTACTTAAATTACTTTCATTTTCTTTACCAAGTCTACTGAAGTGTAATATTTTGGCATACATTATGGCATAGATCTGTCATGAGCACTTTTATAAACTTCACACCCAGAGCTTAGGGGAAAGTTCTGTAATATTTGAAAGAATGGGAGTGTGGAATGGAAACCCCCCTTAATCTAAAAGAAAATAACAGCACTGGCCATCAAGCATGATCTTTTCTGTATAATATGAGTGCATTACAGTCACAGGCTGATGTGTATTTAATGCATTATTAGAATGCATAGTCCTGTTAAATTGTAATCGGGTTTTATTCAGAGCAATATAAAATTAATGCACCCAGCCCACCATCTAGTAAATGGGAGTGAAGGGATAGAAAAAATATGCTATATTATTAATATAATATGGTATAGATGGAATAGGTTTAAGTAATGTGTGCTAACAGGAGAAATGGATGGCCCCCGCATATATATGAGCAATATGTTCTAAGCCTTACCTAGCAATTACGGGTCTGTACCTTGCATGCTTTTCTGTAAAATGAAAAACACATGCACCTAAGCTTTTATTTTTCTCTCTGCACTCATGTCTCGTCACTTGAACACGAAGTCTAGGCTATAAGACGGAAGTAAAACATGTCATAAGTGGAATTGTAACTTCCCATCAAATAAAATACTGAAGTAATGACCCTTCTGCAGATAAAAGGTGAAAAAACTAGGCTGCTTACATAAAATCTATACTACGATAGTTAAATGGTTTTCGTACTACTGCAAAAGGTAAATGTTTGAAACATATTTTTCAATGATAAATAAAAGCTCTTAGCACATTTGAGCCTGGTTGCTGATAGAATAAAGCTGGTTCGCACTTTGACATTCTCAAAAAAGGGACACCCAGAAGGCAACTCTGTTAATAGGGGGACTGGTTTAATCAGAGATGGGAGAATATTTAGTTTTACTTGAACTCCTTCCCATATGTGCATTAAAAACATGGAGATACTAAATTGGCATAGATCAAAAAATGGTTTAGTGGGGTCCAAATAATGATAATAATAATAATAATATCGATATCGGTCGGCTCTTTTCCCACCATACACGCACCGAATATCGTATGAAAATTTGTTTTGTACGATAGTATCTGTGCGCCTATGGCCAGCTTAAGGAATCATATATATCTGTTTAACAGATACTGGTTAAGGGCAGGAACTCAGCCTAAACTAATGTGATTTCTATTAAATTAGTAAATATGTTTTTAAAAATATAGATCTGTCCACTCTAACTGATTGTGCAGAGCCCCACACCTGAGCCCACTGTTTTATCTTTGTGAGTTTAATATTTGGGGATGGATTCCATTTATATGTCTTTAGATCTCATTTATAAATGCAAAGTGAAACAATGGACACCAAGACTTGCAACATACAGTAAATGGACAAACGAAATTGCACTGATCCCACTGAAAGATGTGAATGACAAAATCAGACAAGTTGTCTGGCCAAATTGTTCTGTATATGGACAACAGGAGCTGTACTTGAAGTTGGCCCTTGTGATCTTGAACAAATCGCTTCAGAGACTTCAGAGACCTCAGAGACTTCTTAAAGCTACTCCCTTGCCCGAGGAACTATGGGAACAGCACCACAATCAAGACTTTTGCCATGCAAGGTGCTATTTGTGCAGCTTTTCCCCATTAATTGTAATAGGAAGTAACCCTAAACAATCACTGGAATTTTGCTGACACTGCTTATTTTTGAAAAAGTGATAAAAATGCTGATAAGACTAGGGGGCCTATTCACTAACATTCGAATTTCTATTTTTTTTTTCAAGGTTCTAATTTTTTGTTCAAACATTTTTGTTTCATTTCTCTAAAATTCTAAAAATTCAAGATTTATAAAGTGTTAAAACTTTTTTTTTTTTAGCAATTCAAAAATAGGTTTTTGAGGTCATTTCGCACATCATTCAGCATTTTTTGGTTCATGTAATTTTTATATTCAGATATTAATTAAATTACATGGCATTCGTGGTTTTAGAGAAAACGAGTTTATTCATGGTTTCGAAAACCTTTAAAACCAATAAAATTAGAATGTTGATAAATGGGCCTCCAAATAAATAAATATGATAATGAGCTGCAAGGGGAATCTGATATAAGTGTTGCCTTTCTACTGTTCCAGAATGGATGATGCAGAAGCCTGTTTTATACTGAGTAGCAGATGTGAAGTAGACAGGACAGCAGCAGTAAGTGATATTTTTTTCATATGTTCCTTTTATGCTCAAATCATGAAACTTTGATAGGAAAAATGCCTTGATAGAAACCCCATCAAAATCAATATGTTGGCCATATATAGTCTGACAATGGTTCCCAAATCACATGCACGTTATTGTGGTGAGAACCACATCAAGCCATGGTTACAGTCTTCTCCATGGGTTTGCATGGATCCCTTGCATGATCTTTTCAGCATCCCAAATGATCAGATCTTCCTGTTCATGTCGAGTTTAAAGTACTAGCGAGGATACATTACATTCATAAAGGTCACAGTATTTTGACTTAGTTTTTTCTGCTTGCAGTTTTGCACTTTTCACTTCCCACATGGTGCAGTATCTGGTGGCGAAAATACAATATCTAGTCCAAAGCTGCCCAGTGTACACAGTTATAGGTGGATGGCAGTTAACATACTGCCTTCAATAGTAGTTACGGTTACAAATAACTTTCACATCATTGAGAATTAGGTGCAAATAGGCAAGGGGGGCCTATAAATGAGAGAGTTACTGACATCAGAAAATAACCTTTAATATTATCCTTCATAACATTGTCTTTGAATGCTATTTATAATTTTGCCATAAAAGTATTTGCCTGATTCTTTTACATTACCTTTCTTACTACCCTGTTCCTCTATGAGGGGGCTGCAATATTTGTGCAGCAGGAGTCCGTTAGCATTATAATCTCTAACTAACTGGTTAAGAAGGGACACAGTCAGGTTGGCAAAACAGTCAGGTTTAGGAACTTCAAGTGACAATACTTACAAAAGCAGAACTATCAGCGAAAAGTGATCAACATGACCTATAGGTAACTTTTAATATAAATTAATATTTTGAAAATATTTATTTTTTAAATCTCTCTTTATTGATTTTAATTAAAAAAGGTAGAAAGAAAATTTTTAGTGTCAGTATCACTTTAACATTAGCATAAGGAGCAAATAATAGTGAGCACTATATGGTGAGAAGATTTGACTAGTAACCTGGGTGAAAATTTTGATTTAGGGCAGCAGGATGTTTCCTCTCAAAGTTCACATAGAAGGTGGCCTGTCTAGTTGTTGTTGGGACTCAAGTACTGTATGCACATTGGCTGTAACCAAAGAACCTCTGTGTTTGTTGCGACTATTACATTTATATGTAATGTATAAGTATTGGATCTAATGTTCCACCTCTCCACTGGTCCACTGCTTACAAATGTCTGCACTTCTGTATCATTGCCCACTTGTCACTGCCAGCAGCTATCAAAAAGTGTTTGTGCAATTGGTCGGTGAATTCTAATTGGAAACACTAAAACTCCTTGGCATAGTCATATTTTACAACTAAATCAGTATTTTTGTTATGATGCATTTTGCCCTGAATTATTGTAAACCTTTTAACCTCATAATTATATGCTGCTAACCCATTAATCCATAAATAAATAATCACGGCTGTTTTGTAATGCGGAAATTCAGGTTAGTTGAGGCCATGAGGATCCAGCTGTGAGTCATTTGCATAGAAATATAAGCATTCAGATAGCTGCAACTAAAGGCTAAACGGCTGGAAACATTAATAAGCATAAAAGTTGGGCAAGTGTCCTCCCAGCCCTGAGCAATGTACAACATTATTTAGATATCTTGTTTTTCTTCACACTATACAATTCTCTCTATAAAGTAACTTGAGACCAGTTCAGTAGTGTGCTTTTATGCTGCCCATTTTTCACAATATACTTGAAAAAACATAAAGTTTCAATATCCCTTGGGAATTTTCTACAGCATTCTACAACATTACTTTGAGGCACATTTATCAATTTTCAAGTTGGATGGAAAAACCCATGATCATAAAAAGCATGAACATTTTTATGATTGTTTCCCCTTTGATAAATTGCAACTGTTTCAAACTATTTTTCAAACAATATTGTTTCTTTTTTTGCAGAGTTTTTTCTTGAATCAAGGGAAAATGCAATCTTGAAAATTAAAGCATCATTGCATGTTTTACTCCTTTCATTTGGTGCCACTTTTGACCTGTTTGCTTTTTGTTACTCAGGATCATCAGACAATACTAAGAGCGTGGGCAGTGAAAGACTTTGCTCCCAACTGTCCCCTTTATGTTCAGATACTGAAGCCAGAAAACAAATTTCATGTCAAATTTGCAGGTAAGGCTTTTAACTATTAACAACATTAAATATAGGAGGAGAGGGTGAGTGTGCAGCTACAATTATGTCACATTACATATAATAAAGCAAGAACTCATCAGAGCACCAAACGCAGCTGATGTAGAATATTGTTAGATATTGTATCCTAGCCATGAAAACAGTGGGCAGGAGTCTATGCAATGTACAAGGAGATTGCTATAAAGCTCACAAATCCCCTATTCTGCCTGAAAAGTAAAATTTATAATTTAGGGTTTATTTGTTCTTGAAGAGGTGCTAAGCCATCTCTGCAGTAATAATAAAGGAAGCTTTTCAATCACTTCATATTTAAATTAATGCTGCATGTATAAATACAGGTTCTGCCTCTATCTGGTTTCTGCCTAATTTTTGTCTTAATTTGCACAGGCCCTGATAGATTGAGGAGTGACCAAAAGAGGGCATGACTCTTAAGAGTCAATTCAAATGTCAGAAAATGCAAGTAGTTAAGTTAACTTTTAGCATGTCATATAATAAATAATAAGCAACATTTCAATTGGTCTTCGCTTTTTATTTTATATAGTTTTGGAATTATTTGGCTTTTTCTTCTCCTTCTTTCCAGTTTTTGAATGGGGGTCACTGAACCCGGGAGCCAAAAAAACTATTGTTATTGTTACTTTGTATTACTTATCTTTCCATTCAAGCCCTCTCCTGTTCAAATTCCAGTCTCTTATTTAAACTGCCTGTTTGCTAGGGTCATTTAGACCATAGCAACAAGGTAGGTGGTGAAATTCTGAACTGGAGAGTTGAACAAGAAGCTAAATCATTTAAAAACCACAAATTCATTTTAAAAAAATCATTGGATTTGCCTTCTTCCAGCTCTCAAATGGGGGTCGCTGACCCAATCTAAAGCAAATTATCTGTAAGGCTATATATTTATAGTTATTGCCACATTTGTATTACTTGTCTTTCTATTTGGGGCTTCTCCTATTCATGTTCCAGTCTCTTATTCATCAACAGCTCAAAAACCACAAATAATAAAAAAGACCAATTGCAAATTATCTCAGTTTATCACTCTTTACATTATACTAAAGTTAATTTTAAGATGAATAATCCCTTTTTCTGACATCAATTGATTTTTTGTTTTCTTCCACAAATAAAAAAACATGGCATGCTCTTTAATTACAAAAAAAAAAACATATTGTGGGGAGAGAAAATCAATTAATTTAAGAAAACATTAGCAAGTTAAAGATGGTTCTTAAATTAGCCCCTAAATATATACAGTCATATGAAAAAGTTTGGGAACCCCTCTTAATTCATTGGAGTTTTGTTTATCATAGGCTGAACTTTTAAAGTAGCAACTTCCTTTTAATATATAACATGCCTTATGGAAACAGTAGTATTTCAGCAGTGACATAAAGTTTATTGGATTAGCAAAAAATATGCAATATACATCATAATAAAATTAGACAGGTGCATAAATTTGGGCACCCCAACAGAGATATTACATCAGTGGTCCCCAACCAGTAGCTCGCGAGCAACATGTTGCTCTCCAACCCCTTGGATGTTGCTCTCAGGGTCCTTAAAGCAGGTGCTTATTTTTGAATTCCAAGCTTGAAAGCAAGTTTTGGTTGCATAAAAACTGAGTATAGTGCCAAGTAGAGACTCCTGTAGGCTGCCAGTCCACATAGGGACTACCAAATAGCCAATCACAGCCCTTATTTTGCACCCCAAGGGACTTTTTTATGCTTGTGTTGCTCCCCAACTCTTTTTACATTTGAATGTGGCTCATAGGTAAAAAAGGTTGGGGACCCCTGTATTACATCAATACTTTGTTGAGCCTTTTGCAAATGAAACAACCTCTAGACGCCTTCTATAGCCTTTGATGTCTGGATTCTGGATGGTGGTATTTTTGACCATTCGTCCATACAAAATCTCTGAATGGTGAAAAGCAACCTTTAAGGACATATGTAGCCATTAAGCAGTTTTAATTTTACAAATGTAGCTGTAATGCAGTTCTACACATTTCCAGTTTTTCGAGAAAATGAAACATCAATATTTAGAGTGTGGCTAATCCCTTTAACATTCTAAAACCAATAAGTTCAATTCATGGGATAAATTAGATGGATGTGCATGTATACCATCCTTAATGAATGCTCAGCCTTAGCTAGGTATAAGTGTGTCTAACGTTTATTGGAACAATTTGCACTGATAATAATATACAAGGCAATGTTTGTATGTGTACAATGCTACACTGTTTTCTCTCTCTCTTCTTTTCTCTTATGCGTTTTTAGTCTGGTCTCAATTCTCAACTGATACTAATAACTGAGCAGGTACACAGGTTCCACACTTACCTTTCAAGGGACAAAAGAGCCAAATAAAAATGGGTGGTCACTAGAGGTAGCAATGCAGTACAGATATTGCCAGCAGACATTTTTTAGATTTTACTGAAGATTGCTAGTAAGAAGATTTACAGGCTGATTTTAATTGCTATCTTCTTTTGTGCGATACATATTTTCATAGTTAGAAAAGTCTGTACTCTGATAAAAACACAATATTCACCTGAATAGAATTTAACTTGCCACGTCCCTACGTATAACACCAACAGCTCATTAATTTTGAAATAAAGCACACTAAGCAGCATTTACTGGATGCCAAGTGTGGTGAGTTAAAAGGAATATTGAACGCATGAATAAACAGCTTGGAAGTGTTTTCTGTATGCATATTCATTAGGATGTATCAGTCTTTTTCTCAGAATTTCAGAAGAAACACAAAAGGATTTGCTAAAGTTAAAATTAGCTGAATAATTTGAGATGTTTCCAGTGAGGTTTAGAGTGGTTCATTGTGATTTGTGACTGATGAAACATCGTACAACAAACAATATATCCTTTACTGTATACTGTACAGTACTGAATGCTCGGGTCTTCCAGTAATTTGGATCTCCATACCTTAAGTCTATTAAAAAATCATTTAAACATGAATTAAACCCAATGGTATTGTTACGAATTCAGTTAGGATTAATTATATCTTAGTTGAGATCACGTACAAGGTACGGTTACTGCGGAGAAAAAGGAAATACCTTAATAAAAAAAATGTTTAATTATTTCATTATAATGGAGTCTATGGAATCTGGCCTTTCTGTAATTCAGAGAATTCTGGATAACGTTTCCAGATAATGCCCCTATACCTGTGTTTGATAAAATCCAGTCGCTGCTGTAAAGTGCAAGGATATTAGTGCCACCAATGAATTTATTTACCAGGTTAATTCCAGCTGCTTTATTCATTTACAAGAGAATTTCAGGTTATTTTGGAATGCAAAACAATTATCTAAGGAGCGTTACAGGAATGGGATCTGTTATAACCAAACCAAAGGTTTTTGGGTGTACAAGAGTAATTATACCTAATTACTCTGAATTAACCTTTTCGCTCACACCACAGTTACAGGGAGACCTTCTGGATGAACATGTTCATGACGAATAAGCTAGAAAGTCGCACAGATATTTTGGATAAAAAAACTGATTTTATTACACAGCTTGTTTGGCCTATGCCTCTGCCAACCTCCCAGAGTCTCCCCTTCACTCAAGGCTACTCGTGGCTTTAGGGGACATAGGTTTCTCCGTCCCAGGATATAGCATATAACATGTTAAAGGGGCATCACTCTAAAGGAACATGGACTTAGATAACAATTTTCATACCTGAACTTATGACTGGCAAGTGCTGCTGAAAGAACTAACTGCTTTGTTACTCCTCTGTGAATCCTAATCTCAGTGGCGTAACAATAGTGCACCAGGCCCCCCCCCGCACAAAACAAAGCGATCTTCAGAGGGGCCCATCGTGCACATAACCACACCTCCCTCCACCTCACCAGCCACTCATGCTGGTACAGTTGGTAAGTAAGATTGTGACTGGGAATTAAGAATTTCTTACAATTAGAGAGGAAGCAGGCCCCTTGGTCTGGTCCCCCCATGATCACAGGGTTTGCTTCCTCTATAGTTGTACCACTGCCTCATCTGCTCACTAACTGGCCTACTCCTATCTCTCGCAATTAAGATAAGCCTAAGAGGAGTTGCCATGAAACTGGCTGGCCTACCTACAGTAAATTATGTTGGATAATCAGGCTCTCATCTAGGGCATTTATATGATGTATTGGTTCTGAGGCCTTTGGAATTGTCAGCTTTCCCTTTCATCAGCCAAGAGGAGGAGGCCAACCAATGTTCCCTCAAATTCCTTCTCGGCTGAGTGCACCAACAAATTATTTTGTATGCACATTTTAAACTTGTGTATGCAGTTTTAAAAACTGTGTGTGCAGGTCAGAATGAATGCAAGATTCTGTGTTTTCACACCAAATTCTTTGTGCACACCACAGGTTGTTTCTTATTACACTAGGCTCTCAGCTCCAGAGCTCCCTTTAAAGGAACACTTTCTTTGCACTTCTTGTTTTTATGTATTCCTGGAGTTGCTGACTCTCAATTGAGGCCCTAATACTAGTATTATGGAGGAACTACGATTTCGGTGCGATCTGACGCGCTGCGCAAAAACACAGGTGTCACGTCGGATGCGACGGAAATAAGGGATGGAAATGTCGGATGAAGTCACAGCATTGATGCGACGCAACACGACTGTCGGATGCAGATGCAGCTTGCAGCGTCTGCATCCGACAGTGGTGTTGCATCGGATCAACACTGCAAATCCGACGTGATGCCTGTGTTTTTGCGCAGCGCGTCGGATCGCACAGAAATCGACTGGAAATCGCTGTGGAGTCCTACCCTTAGTAGTCTAATCTGCAAATATTTCAGAAACCACTAAAAGTAGGAAATAAAGGCAAACAAAGGATTTCCATTAAACAGACAGAATCATTGTACAACCAGATAATTGAGCTTTTAACGGTAAATTAGACACAACTGATAAATACTAATCAATACTAATCAATTAATGCATATGTGGCCACTACACAGTTGCACCTAAAGAATTGCATACAGACATTTTACCGCCAAGCCAGAAGGTCCAGGAGGTCCTGGACCCACAAAGCTATGTTGCTAACACTTGCTGTTACTATTATTGGGTGGGGGTACCTATTTTATAGTTTTCCTGCACCTGAATATGCACTGACATTAGGAATGAGCTAATAAAAGTCAGTGTATAAATGAATCTATGACCCTAATCAGCATAAGTTTGCTAGGGCTTCACTGATACACATAATTAGTGCATAGTCAGCAGCAACGTATTATGTTGATCTGTACATTATGATCCATGCTCCTACTTTTTGAGTAACTGCAAAAACAAGACCCACCACAGCCCTTTTATCAATTTGGAAATTATTTAATCATATTTAAATGTCATAATCAGGCTATTTATATGTGATTTAACCTAGGTTAAGGTAAATATACTAACTACTGAATAGTATACTTGGTTTTATACTGTGAGATTGCACTTTAAATAGATAGTGCTGCCCTTATTCTTTATTTTATTGTACAATGAATATGAAGTTTGCTTAGGTAATTGATTTTATTATGTGCAGAGAAATCAAATTTCCTTTAACTTCCCTCAAATATGCTATCTGCAGTTTATCTCATTCTAATACTCCACTGGGATAGAATATCCGCTAAAAGACTACAGCTGATAGAAGATCTGCATTGATTAAAAGCTGTTATTTGAGAAAGCAAATGCACACATCAATGCTAATGAGTGTTGAAGAGATCACTTAGAATATTTTATTTATATATATATAATATGGTTACATTTCTATTGTCAATCTTTTCTGTAACCCAGAAACAGTGTTAAAATATCTAGTTTTGCTCCTGGGAAAATAAAATTGTTATGGACCTAAATTCTATTTTCTTTTAACATCAGATGTTAGCTTAAAGGAGAAGGAAAGCGACCAAAGCAGTTTATTGCCAATAGATTAGCCACAATAGTACAAGCTATAACACTATATTTATTCTGTACAATGATTTACCATACCTGAGTAAACAGCTCTAGAAGCTCTCTGTTTCTTTAGGATGGCAGCTGCCATATTAGCTTAGTGTGACATCACTTCCTGCCTGAGTCTCTCCCTGATCACTCATAGCTTTGGGCTCAGATTACAGCAGGGAGGGGAAGAGGGAGAAAAGAGCAAACTGAGCATGCTCTTGCCTAGGACAAGGAGGTTTAAGATGAAAACAGGAAGTCTGATACAGAAGCCCATGTGTACATAATAGAAGGAAAGAAATACTGTGTTTCTTTTGACAGAGGACTCAGAGCAGCATTACTTTGAGGGGTTACTGGTGTATTTATATAGACCTTTCTGATAAAGCTTACTTAATTTTAGCCTTTCCTTCTCCTTTAACCCATTTGTGTTTCAGGCCAGTTCATTTTGGCTATAAGCTGGGCCTGTAGAGAAAAGCAGGAGAACCTTGTGTTGCCTATAGACCTTTATGTGTGTCGCAAATTTGTTGCCTTTCACAAATTTTTCGGAAAGGCAAATTCGCTCTTCACTCACTCCACACTAGTAGTGGTGCTTTAACACCAAGCAGTTTCAGTTTTCTTATAGTTATGTAGATCATGGACATAGAGAGCTGCTTACCCCAGAATCTGCCTGATTGCTGGGGTAAGTGACCCTTAGAAAACAAGTTTTATTGACTGTTAACCTAGATTGTCTACAACTCCTATTGTGAAAGGTCTGTAAAAATCCATTGTATACCCAACTTGCCCAATTAATAATGCAATCTGGAGGAAGTAGTAAGAGAGTGAAGGAGAATGTTGTAAAAACCATACAACTGGCACTTGAAATTGGAGCCTTTGTTTATTGTATTTTTGAAGGGATTCTGTCATGATTTTTATTATGTAATTTCTATTTCTAAATTACACTGTTTACATGGCAAACAATTCACTCTACAATATAAAATGTCATTCCTGAACCAGCAAGTGTATTTTTTTAGTTATAATATTAGTGTGTAAGCAGCCATCTCAGGTCATTTTGCCTGGTCATGTGTTTTCAGAAAGAGCCAGCACTTTAGGATGGAACTGCTTTCTGGCTGGCTGTTGTTTCTCCTACTCAATGTAACTGAATGTGTCGCATTGGGACCTGGATTTTACTACTGAGTGCTGTTCTTAGATCTACCAGGCAGCTGTTATCTTGTGTTAGGGAGCTGCTATCTGGTTACCTTCCCAATGTTCTATTGTTAGGCTGCAGGGGGAAAGGGATTGGGGGTGACATCACTCCAATTTTCAGTAGAGCACATGACTGGGGGCAGCTGGGAAACTGACAATGTGTCTAATATATAATATAAAACTATCTGTTTGCTCTTTTGAGAAACAGATTTCAGTGCACAATTATGCTGTGGCAGCACTATTAACTGATGCATTTTGAAAAAAATTAATTTCCATAACAGTATCCCTTTAATATGCTGCAGAGGTGCGCGTTAGGTATGATTTGGCCATTTTTATTCTTATGATACCCTGAGCTGTACAACAACTTCTACCTCAGGAAAACCCTCAACCAGCCATGTAGCTACCATGTCCACCATATTGCTAATCAGCACTGATTAAAAAGACATGCACTACCAATGGTTCTTTTTACAGGTAAAGTAGCAGAAGAATATGCAGAGTTACCCTCCAAATATTTCCATTTGTTCTGGTTGACCACCCTTACCTTACTTTGTTTAATCGTCATCTGATCATTTGTGATGTGCTGTTGTAGGATAGCAGCTATTATATAACTTTCTTTTTCATAATCTTTAAACAATGCCTAAATATAGGATATTAATATGTATTCTATGGTAAATTTGTCTTTGTAGATCATGTTGTGTGTGAAGAAGAATTCAAGTACGCAATGCTAGCTCTGAACTGCATATGCCCGGCCACTTCGACACTTATCACATTGCTGGTTCATACTTCAAGAGGACAGTAAGTAATGTGAAATACAAGCAAATACAATTGCCAGTGCCCCTATAATAAGCTTTCATAATCACATGGATATCCCCCAGACCTCAGGGAATGAAGCAAAATGGGAAAAGGTGTGATGGGTCATGTGCACAGGAACTACGTTGAAGAAAATGTCTTAACTTGCTGATATTATTGAAGGACACTAGTAGTACTAGTTTAGAGTAGTCCTCTGAGTAGTTCTACAATTTCATCAATGTTCAATAATACTCCTTTTCAGTTTCAAGATATCTGCAGTTTTAGACAGTGTTATACAGCTCTCTTGAAGGTGCAGAGTGTCAGCAAGTCTAATTGGCTATGCACTTCCTGGACTTAGTTAACCTTAGGGTTGCTGACTCCTAGTTGAGCCAAAAGTCTAGTATAAGCAGTTTAAAAAGGCTAATATCTCAGAAACCATAAATATTAGATTATGAATATAAATTGCAAGAGTGCTCACGGATGTAATAAACTTTATGTCAATTGATTTTTTAAAGGTTTCCATCACCCAAAAATAGTTGTTTGCATAATAAAGGAAATATAATTCTAAGCAACTTTTCGTTTGTGTGTGTCTAAATATAAAATTGTATCCTACCTCATTTAATACTGTATGATTCCATGATTGCAGTGGTGACAGCTTTGTACCTGTGAGCTATTTATTGTCAAAGATAGAAATCTCTGGTCAGGAGGTTTCTGGAACCAAAGAAATATTTTGTTCTGGCTCCCCGCTGGTTAAAGGATTCCTAGACTTAGTTAACCCTAGAGTTGCTGACTCCTAGCTGAGCCAAAAGTCTGGTATAAGCAGTCTAAAAGGCTAATAACCCAGAAACTGTAAAAAAAATAGGTAGTGTGTGTAAATTGCAAGAATGCTCAGAGGTGTAGCCTAGTTAACCTTATGTCAATGGATGTTTTTAGGTTTAGATACCCTTTGAAGCGTTCCACCACTTAAAAATAGTTCTTTGCATAATAAAAAGAAATATGATTCTAAGCAACTTTCCAATATACATTAATTAACATTTGAAATTGAAAGCAATGATTGTTTAATTTACATATAATATTAAAATTGTTAATGCATGAATATTGGAACATATTGCAAACAAACTGTTTTTGGGTGGAGGGTCCCTTTAACCCTGTAAGTGCTAAGTGCTAGCAGCAATACCTGATGCACTCAACTACACACACTCGTAATGATGAAAAACCCTTAAAGGTTCTTTTTGCATGGCTCCTGACTATTCTTTTTAATTTCATATAAAATATAGAAAATAGCATTAAGCTCATACTGCCCCTTTATGTATGCATTTCATCTTTTGCTATAACTAATTTTAACCCACGGGATTTTCATCATGGTTTTTTGTATGCTGAAATTTTAGCTTCTTTTTGGACTAAATAGATTTAATTCTGGCTGAGTTGTATTGCTCAGTTATTGCACCATGATTGAGGCTGTTGGGTCTAAAGTCTTGTAAAGGCAATGGTGTTGTCTTTGTAAAGCCAGTGATTTTTGTTCTAAATATTGTGTACAGGTACATGATCCGTGGCTTAAATAGATGTTAGTGGGCCCACAGTATATTCATTTTAGGGTCCACGGCATATTTTTTTACCAATATATGTTGAAATTGCTCATTAATTAGGGCCTCTTGGGCCCCCCTGCAGCCGCAGGGTCTGCTTCCTCTGTAGTTATAGAAAACTTGAGGCCAGGGGGGTTTGTATATGCATTTCTGTATACCATACCTTAAGGCTGCTAAAAATCATTGAACATTAAATAAACCAGATAGGATTCATGCAGCATAGTAAGAATCAAGTACAATGTATTGTTTTATTATTAAAGTGAAAAGTAAATAGTAGTTTTCTACTTGAGATGGCCTTCCCGTTATTCTGATCTTTCTCGATAACAGGTTTCCGGATAATGGATCACATACCTGTGCTATAAATAAAGTATGAAATCACATTTGAGTCCAGCATCAAGTTGGAAATAACCGCATTTAATACTGTATGATTCCATGATTGCAAACAGTGGTGATGGCTTTGTACCAGTGAGCTAGTAATCGTCGTAAACATCTTTGCCTGGAGAGTACAATGTTCCTTTACAGCTCTTCTTCCCTAATGAGATCTAGGGAGCATACAACGAAAGAAAAATCTTTTAATAAGCTGTAAGGAAGAGAAACAAGTTTTGGTAATCACAGTATTAAACTCTGCTCTTTTAGGCATCTAAACTGCTACTCCAAAGACATTTTTAAGCTTTGTCTGTGCTAAAACTCAGTTCTATTAATAAAATAATCACAATAATTGTATAGAAGAGGTTAATCTAGTTTACAAATCTTTAAACTGAAGCTGATCAGCTGTTACGGATGAGTGCCAAATGCCAGCGGGGTGATGCTGGAAATTGTTGTTAAGCAACAGCTGGAGATCTTTATTTTCAAGGCCATGAGCTTTAAAAGCAACAACATTTTAAAACCAAATAACATAATGTAATGGCACAGCAGTATTCACAAATTAACATTATGAAATGTATCGTATGTATCATATTGCACCAGTAAAAATGTGTACTGTTTTCTCTATTCCCCCAAGAGTCAAGGCAGATGAAAGCTGGACTAGGGTATGAGAAACAGAGGCATGGGATGTCAGCAGAAGAAGCAGTTCCCTTCCTTATCTTCTGAAAAGGTTGCTCAGCAAGGCTGCTGAACTTCTCTCATGGTGGGAGATGCAACTCCTGCTGTTTACAGATTTTGGGGCCATCCTCTCTGTAGGTAGATGCAGCCTAATACTCAGTGGTGGATATAATGACATAGTACTGATCACAAGTCTTCAGTAAGGAACGGCAGAGCATGGTAGTGATCTCTTAAAGAATTCTGGCTTTTTGAATATTGCCTTACGGTGAGGTTGGCATGGTCCTATTTATTTGATAAAATGTAATAAATGCTGTGGCCATTTCTCCCCACTTTGTGTTTCATTTAGGTATGTAACGATGGGGCTGAGAGCTAAGGGTCAATTGAGGAGTCTCATTGTCATGGCTCTGAGTGGTTTCCTTGCAGCTAGCTTGTAAGGAGGTAAAATGTGAATCATTAAGTTAATGTATAATTAGTTTGACCACTAGGTGGCAGTGAGTCCTAAGCAAACTGCGAAGTATAAAGTTGTTGGTAGTGAAAAGTAAATAAAGAAAACAGGACCAGGAAATGTGGTGGCCATTTTGGCAGTGTTATAGAAAGGAACATCAGCCTATGTCAGGGAAAGGTGAGTAACCAAGATTGTGCCACAACTGAGCTGTATGAAAGGAAAAGAAGTCACTCAATAAAGTAAAGCTTGTTAAAAGAAAGTCTTCCATACCTCCTTTTTAAAGGTTATAAGCTGATACAATTAGCTATTGGGACAAAAACAGCCTCAAAGAGATGATAGTTTACTAGCTTTTGCATTCTGATCCTCCATTCTGTGAAATATGATCTGAAAAGTCAGAGTTTTTTTTTGTTTTTATACGTCTGCATCAGTGGTTTTCAAAGACAAACAAAGTCTAGATTAAATCTTGTCACATGAAACCACAATGTAGAGCCTTCCCTTTTTGACAATGGTGCCACAAATTGCAAATCTTTCATGTTGTTTCTTAACATCACATCAATTCTTTTTAGACAAATTCAACTATACCATCTTGTAGGATGATCTGTCACCCTGGCCACGTCCAATCAAAAGTGATACTGTAGTAAAGTGATTGTTAAAGTAAATACTTAAAGTGAAAACTGTAGCGAAACTGTTTTTGGGAATACATATCTACAGTGAGAATTTGAGTAGCGGGTTTTAAGTTAAGTAACTTTAGGTAGTATAAGGCCCCTAAAACCACTTAAAGTGTATGTATTTAACTTGCACCCAGGTGCACTTTTAAGTTTGAGTTGTTTTAGCACTTATTGCTGGTGATCATTTTATTTTTCCTAGTTGAACTACACCTTGTATTCCTGGATCCTCATAGAAATACTGTGCAAAAATCCCCTTATATTTGTAGGGCTCAGCAAAATTGTTATAGTACTTAATACAGATATGGGACCTATTATCCAGAATGCAATTGACGTGGGGATTTTCAGATAATGGATCTTTCCATAATTTGGAATATATATATATATATATATATATATATATATATATATATATATATATATATATATATATATATATATATATATATATATATATATATATATTATTTTTAAAAAGACCAGCAATACCAGGATTATGTAACAAACAAAAAAGTGAATACATACAGTCAGTGAGGGTATGACATTGCTTGGTAGAGCTGTGCTTTCAGAAAAATAGCTTCTTTGAAACTTTGCTGCCATCTAATGGAATTACCAAGCACTATCCTAACTGAAGGCTCACAGTGCAAAGATTTTCTGTTTGGTTATATTTTTGTAATAGTCGCCACTTGAGTGCTGGTAGATAAATGTGTGCATGCTTTATTTAAAAAAATTAACTCTGCATGTAAGTATATATAACCAACTTGTATGGTGAATACATTTGAGGTGGAGTCATATATTGACCTAATAAATAGTACATTTTGTGCATCCTGTCACACATTCAAGGGGAATGGACTCAAGAGTATAATTTACTTTTAAAAAAACTGTTTTTACCTTCATTAGTAAAACTGTAATAACACATACAACATGGCCCTAAAACTCCCAGAAATGTGTTTAGACGTCCCATAGTCTGCCAAATTTTGTAAAATGGACATGGTATTTAGGGGGTGTGGTCATAAAATGGGTGTGGTCTAACAATTTTCATTGCACTGTGTGTGGAAGAAAATTTTGTTGATTAATTGTATATGCATACATTTAAAAGTGTATGAAACAAATGTAAGGGATGAACCAGTCAGTGAGGTGATTGGGATGCACAATTGTGTGCCTCTTACATACCTCCCAACAGCGGGACAGTCCCGATTTTGACAGCTCAGCCCGCAGTCCCGTGTTTCTTACTGAAATATCCCAACCTCGTCTTTGATCTCCTGCACTGACACCAGAAAACGATACAAAGTTTATGGAAGTTTCTGCTCTGAGTACTTCTGGAGAATGGCCTCATGCATCTCAGAATAAAAATCCCACACTGTCAGGAGCAAGGAAGTTAGTACAGGTGTAAGAGGTACACAGTTATTATGAACTCCCCTAATAAAATGTGCCCTATAGAACAAGTTCAGCATTGTTCACATTTTGTTTAGTGATGGGCTAATTTATTCAGGAGGCGCGAATTCGCTGCAAATTCCCGCGATTCGCGAAACCGTCGCGAAAATTCACAGGCATCAAAAAAAATGTGTCCTTTTTTTTGGACGCAGGCGCATTTTCCCCCGGCGAATGTGCACTGGCCTCAAAAAACGGACGCCGGCGTCAAAAATGGATGCTGGCATCAAAAACGAGACGCCAGTGCTGTTTCGCAAATTTTTCGCCATTTTGCGAATTTCACACATTTTTCAGCAAAACGAAATGCCCCAAATTCGCCCATCACTAATTTTTTTTCCTGTAGGCCGGCATTTTTCAGGAACACTTCCTGCTCTGGTTAGAACTTTTACCTGATGCACTAGTTCCCATGTGCAGGATTAAAAGAGTGTTCCTGTTGTCTTTAACGTAGTAATCCTTAGCCTAATATTTTATAAACGTATTTAAAACTGTTTATATGCCACTCAGGGCCGCCATTAGAAATCACGGGGCCCCGTACAACAAAATTTTTGGGGCCCCCTGGGCCCCGCCCACACTGACGACCAAGCTCCGCCCCATATCCCGCCCACATCGCAGTTAAAAGACCACACAGACATCAGCGCTAAAAAAGTAACCCCCCCACACACAAGTTGTAAAAAGCTATTGATGGTCAGGGCCCCCTTATAAAAAAAATTGGGGCCCCAAAAAAAAAAAAATTAAATTTTTTTTTTTTTTTAAAACATTGGTGGCAGGGGCCCCCTGTTAAAAAAAACTTGGGGCCCCAACAAAAAAAAATGTAAAAAAAACTAAAAAATAAACAAACATTGGTGGCAGGGGCCCCCTTCTAAGTTAAAAACAAATTGGGGCCCCAAAAAAAATTTGAAAAAAAATTAATTTTTTTTTTGAAAAAAAAAAAAACATTGGCGGCAGGGGCCCCCTTATAAGTTAAAAACAAATTGGGGCCCCAAAAAAAAATTTGAAAAAAAAATTAATTTTTTTTTGAAAAAAAAAAAAAACATTGGCGGCAGGGGCCCCCTTATAAGTTAAAAACAAATTGGGGCCCCAAAAAAAAAATTTGGAGAAAAAAAATTTTTTTGAAAAAAAAAAAAATGGTGGCAGGGGCCCCCTTACAAGTTAAAAACAAATTGGGGCCCCAAAAAAATTTAAAAAAAAAATAATTTTTTTTTGAAAAAAAAAAAAAACTGGTGGCAGGGGCCCCCTTACAAGTTAAAAAAATTTGGGGCCACCAAAAAGAAAATTAATTTTTTTTTAAAAAAAAAAACCCAAAAAAAAAACAATGGTGGCAAGGGGCCCCTTACGAGTTAAAAAAAAATTGGGGCCCCAAAAACAAAAGTTTTAAAAAAAGATTGGTGGCAGGGGCCTATAGAATATTAAAATAATACATTGGTGGCCAGGGGATTAAAAAAAAAAAAAACACAAACTGGTGTTCAGTAGAATTGAACTCATGGCTTCAGTACTTCAACTTCGCCTCCTTTCGTGACTTCGGGTCTTTTCACCGCTTCAGGACTTCGGCTTCGGCTGTTTTCGTGACTTCGGGTCTTTGCGCTGCTTCAGGACTTCGGCTTCGGCTGTTTTCGTGACTTCGGGTCTTTTTGGCGCTTCGTGACTTCGGGACTTCGGCTTTTTCCTTGACTTCGGGTCTTTTCGTCGCATCGGCTTCGGCTTTTCGGCACTTCCGCATTCGGCACTGAAGAGGCAAGACGTACGGCTCGGGCGCTCGTAAGGGGGCCCGGATCTTCAAAAAAATGCAGCGCTGCCGGGCCCCCCTTCATGCCCGGGCCCGGTACGCTTGTCCCCCCTGTCCCCCCCTGATGGCGGCCCTGATGCCACTGCAAACTAGTTTTATACTGTCTCCAGCACATACAGCCTGCAGTAAGCTAAAGTAGCCAGACAGTTACACTTGCAGATTAGTGCAAATATTGCACAGTAGTTACTCCCAGTTATACGGTAGATCCTTTATTTTCCAAGATACTGTTTTATATTCATATGATTATCATGATGACTATTGTTATAAGATATATTGCCAGAACAGTATTACTAATATAATCTAATAGGTTAAATTACCTGTATGATGAAGTATTTGTATAGAAGTACAGTATATATTTAATACTTTAGGAACTTTTACCTGATGCACACTTCAAAATGTGCATGATGTGCAGAATATTTCCGTTGTTCAGTTCCCTGCAATAAGCGGGACAGTCCCTCTTTTGATAGCTGAACCTGCGGACATTTGTACTGGAAAGTCCAGTTTTTTTTCTGCACTGAACAGCCAGAAAAAGAAACAAAGTTTCTAACCTTATTGGCTTAGAGCCCAGAACAGCCACAACAGAAGATAAGATTAATTTGTAACAATTCAAATGTATCTAGATAAGCCGATAAGTAATTGTAACAATATAAGATAACAGGTGCCTTGCGAAAAGTTAGACTCACAGCTTAAAGGGCAATTCACCTTCATTAGCAAAACTGTGATAAATGGAAAAAAAAGAAATATGGTCAAACTTTTATAACCTGCGAAATTTTGTAAAATGAACATGGTATATAGGGGGTGTGGTCACAACAATGGGCGTGGTCAAAAAATGTCGCCATGCTATGCGCGGCAACTATTTTGTCCCTCTTTTTATTTCCAAAATGTTGGGAGGTATGCTGCAATAAATGGAATTACATATTTTTATATGTGCAACACATTCTTTCCTGCACCTTGCTTCTACTCTTAACTTGTTCATCTAGTTGCCTCCCAAGCTCCTTACGCAAAAGGCAGTAGTAATAAAACAGAGATTACAAAAATGTAACCATCAGGTTACTTGTATTTTCTTATACTGTTGCTACAGCTCATTATTCCATTAAAAATATATACATTTTCATTTTATATTGTTATCCCTCTACCAAAAATGCTAAACTAACATTTGCAAAAATATGGAGAAACTAGGATGTAAATGCACTATTTTGGGATTTTTGGATTACCCAATGGCACATACTACAAAAAAAAATATGAAAATGGTTTATTTACATGCAGCAGGGTTTTACATATGAGCTGTTTTAAGCAATGTATTTTTTTACATAGACCTACATTGTTCAGTGGTATAGTTTTCTTTTAAAGGTACCAGGCATGGATTTTTTTGCCTCCCCTGGTAACTTCTGCCTGAGGTGAGTTTTTCAACTCGACATCTGTGCTGCACCCTAGTCTGGCATATGAAGGGTTAACCTTCTTCTGGACTAGTAATATCATAATAGTGCTACATACAGAAACAGCTTGGCCCCTCCAAGAGCTGTGTGGCTTTCAGTCAGAGTCAATGAAAAGCAACTAAAACCCTCTTGTGAATCATAGAAAGGATATGACTGGGATGGGCGAATCTTTTCGCCTTGCTTCGCTGCGGAAATGACACCCGTAGACTTGTAGGGAGTCGTGCAACAAAAAAAAAATTTGCGTGAATGGGCTTCGGCGGGGGCAAATTTTTGGCGAAAATCCGCCCATCCCTAGGAACAACCCCTTTAAGGACTGGAGCCAAAAACTGCACTGCATATTCCAGGTGAGGCCTTACCAGGGACCTATGAAGAGGTCATCAACAAAAGGCCATTAACATCTCTTGAGTTAATGACCTTTTTATGCAAGTTAGTACTTTATTTGCTTTAGTAGCCACAGAATGACACTGCCTGGAATTAGACAAATTTTTATCTAAAAACCCCTAGACCCTTCTCAATTAAGGAAACCTTAAAGGGATACTGTCATGGGGAAAAAAAAAAATTCAAATTGAATCAGTTAATAGTTCTGCTCCAGCAGAATTCTGCACTGAAATCCATTCCTCAAAAGAGCAAACAGATTTTTTTATATTCAGTTTTGAAATCTAACATGGGGCTAGACATATTGTCAATTTCCCAGCTGCCCAAGTCATGTGACTTGTGCTCTGATAAACTTCAATCACTCTTTACTTCTGTACTGCAAGTTGGAGTGATATCACTCCCTCCCACCCCCCCCCAGCAGCCAAACAACAGAACAATGGGAAGGTAACCAGATAACACAGTGGCTCACTGAGACACATTCAGTAACATTGAGAAGGAAAACAGCAGCCTGCCAGAAAGCATTTCTCTCCTTAAGTGCAGGCACAAGTCACATGACCAGGGGCAGCTGGGAAATTGACAAAATGTCTAGCCCCATGTCAGATTTCAAAATTGAATATAAAAAATCAGTTTGCTCTTTTGAGAAATGGATTTCAGAATTCTGCTGGAGTAGCACTATTAACTAATGCGTTTTGAAAAAAACATGTTTTCCGATGACAGGATCCCTTTAATGCATTATTTGTGATCCTGTGCCTTTTGCTGTAAATGCCAAGAATGTTAGCAGAGATGTGGCCTTGTGCCTTTTACACTGCGCAGAACTCCAAAATTACTTCTTGTTTCCATTATAAGGTGTAGTATGGGATACTTTGTCTTTTGGAATACATGAGTGGCAGTAAATCTCTATGCAATTTAGAGCTGCCAGTGTTCTTAGATTGTGCTATTCTTAAGGGACTCGAACAAGAACAGTCCTTTGTGGTCCATGTGAGTTCAGTCTCAATGTTATTGAATTTGGCTGTGTGAATCTAATGTCTGTAGCTCCCCAAAATGTATGCATGAATTCGTTAGAGGGTGTAAATAATCTAGTCCTAATTTAACCACCCACATGCTGGGTCAGATCTGATTGATCTGATTGTCAGACAGGATTTTAAAATCAGGTTTGTCGTTGTGTGTGCACTTAGCACCCTGCCTTGCACGTAGTAAACAACTAATTTAAAGTTGTAGGATTTTGGTTTGTTTGGGAGATGCTTTAGGTGACCATGACATATAGGTGACACTAACATTGATATGAGACAGTATGAAACCTGAAAATAAACTAAGTAGAAGTCATGTGAGAAGTAGTGTTATCTGCATAAAGATAAAATATTAAGCCAAAAATACCTTTGGTTTATCAAGTGAGTATAGTATTTTAAGAAAGATAAAAAAGTTCAGGTAGTGCACAACCGGGAAAGAGGTCAGTACTTCTCAAAATCTTGGACAGAAAAAAAAGTTTAAGCTGACACTCAGTTTTTCTAAATGTATTTGACTAATTTAAGCAGTCAAACAATATGAAGGGTCATTTACAATCACAAGTGCAGTGAGCAAAGTGCTGTTTTGAGTATAATACTATTTTACCCAGAAATCAGCCTTTTCTTTCAGAAATCCAGTGTTATTGTGGTGGCAAGGGCACAATTGCAACAAAATTAATGCAATCACATAAACACGTTGGAGCAAATTTGTGGAAAGTCAAGTTGCTGTCATCTGCAGTGTTCAGTGCAAAAGTGACGTGTGCCCAATTCTATAGACGCAGGCTGCATCTTTATCCCACAAGATAAAAACTGATAGTGTCACAAAAGATGCTATCCGACTTTATATGATCCAACATTATATTACAGCTGTGGGGGATCAGATTTTGTGCAATCTTACAATTCTTGTGTTGTTGCGTGGTGTTTATTGACAAGTACAGCTATAATCTGAACCACAAAATCTGACCCACAAAATCTGATCAAAATCTCCTGTGGAGTTAAGACCAAATAAGCTAATAATAGTAACTGAGAAACTAGCCTAACATCCAGATCAAAATAGTTTCAATACAAGAATGCTAGTTCTATGAGATAATACAGGTATGGGACCTGTTATCCAGAATGCTCGGGACACTGGGTTTTCCGGATAACAGATCTTTCTGTAATTTGGGTCTTCATGCCTTAAGTCTACTAGAAATTCATTTAAACATTAAATAAACCCAACAGGCTGATTTTGCTTCCAATAAGGATTAATTATATCTTAATTGGGATCAAGTACAAGCTACTGTTTTATTATTGCAGAGAATATTTTATTTGCATAAAATGGAGTCTATAGGAGACAGCCATTCCGTAATTTGGAGCTTTCTGGATAAGGGATCCTATACCTGTAGCTATTTTTTCTACTGTTAATCAGTATACAGGTGTGGGATCTGTTATTTGGAAACCTGTTATTTAGAAAGCTTCAAATTATGGCATGGCCATCTCCCATAAACTCCATTTTATCCAAATAATCCAACTTTTTAGAAAGTATTTTCTTTTTCTATGTAATAAAACAGTACATTGTACTTGATCCCAACTAAGATATCATTAATCCTTATTGGAAGCAAAACCAGCCTATTGGGTTTATTTATAGGGGAACTATCGCAAAAATGAAAATGTATTATAAGCTTCATCATAATGAAATGACGTTTTCTAAGTATAATCAATTAAAAATTCAGAACTGTTCTGAAATATTCAAGTTACTCTTCTCTCTGTCCCTCTCAGCATCTGTCACTTGTCATTCTGTATTTGTGCAGGAGTTGGGAGTATAATTTTGAATGACAGTTAAATCTAATATATGTTTATGGAGGGCTCCTTTTGCCTAGAAGATGTATTAGAGCTCACTCTGTTAAAATCACCATAAATCCTGTCTCTCTATGTGCAGAATTTGTGCAAAAGGTAGTTAGTTAGTTTGTTTGTACTAGAATCAGTTATTTGAATGAGCTCTAATACATCTGCTAGAAAAGGAAGCCCCCCTATAAGATATATTGGATCTAACTGTCAATGAATATCTGACGCCCAACTCCTGCATGAACACTGAATGAGGAGAAACAGATGCTGAGAGAGGAATAGTGAAGATAGTGATGAAGCTTATATTAAATTTTCATTTTCGCCATAGTTCCCCTTTAATGTTTAAATATTTTTCTAGTACACTTAAGGTATGAAGATCCAAATTAAGGAAACTGTATATACAAAAAAGTGGCAGATAATTGTATATAAGTTAAGTAAAATTATGTAAAAATGCTCTGAATGTTGAATGATAAAGAACCTACATTACTCAAGCTGACCATGTGGTGGCACTGTTTGACAAGAAACCAGTATGCCTAAGCATTGCATTTCCACTCTATAGTAAAAAATGAGTCTCTTTGTTAAGACCTGCATTTTATTTGCAGCATACATTATCTGTAGATAACATTAACTAATTATACATATAGAAGCATACATTTTCAAACTTAGTTTTAGCATCCATTTTAAAGATTTCCTTTTCCATTTGAAATGTAATAAAATACGCTGGAATGAATGATGGACAAACAAAAGAAATAATAAAATAAGAACCACAAACCTTGTTTGAAATCTTGCATATTTTTGGAAAGCAGAATAGGAGAGCCACAAGAACATCTATATATACTTTATGTTACTTCCAAATGATCCAGGAGGGAATCTGGGATTAGAATAGCTCTTTTGATGTTGAACTGTGACTAATAGTGCATTGAAAGATGTGAGATTGCAGAATGGTAGAATGTCTGTTAAAGTACACTAAAGTCACACTACATAACAAATGTATTTGTCCCAGTGTAATGTGGTAGAATATATATGTGTAGCGCTATAGTAAACTGACTTTACTGTGGTCAGTTTAAGATACTATCAGTGTGGGGTAATACCACATATGAAGCCCTCTCTCTCAGGGGTAAGCCCTTGCAGCGGGGTGGAGGCAGGGTGTAGTGCAACTGTAACCAGGTGCAATAGCACAATGATGGGCGCCAGTAGTTCTTTAACGATTAAACAATGAACTGTCTTTATTTAACATAGCACATATCCACAATGGAGTTTAGAACAATCAGACACCATAAAGGTAGCATATACTCACAGTACCAGTATAGGCTGAATCCCTGTAGGCCAGGGAATATACAACAGAGAGAGTTGCAGCTTGTGAAGGGTATTGCCCAGTTTTCAGGATCTCTTTATGTGGCAGTCTAGGGGAATTCCTACCATCCCTAGTCTCAACACTTTAGTCCCTACTCCTGGTCAGTAATAGCCTGGGATCTTAATCCCTCTAATATCCTCATCGGAGCCTTGAGCTGCTCAACTATATAACCACTCTATCACTCCTAGAGTGATCTATAATTGAGTATAGCTGTCTAATTACTAGGGCCAATGCGCCTAGGGTCGACAATACCCATTCCCTTCCAGCCTGCTTGGTTGGGCTAAAGTAATGGACCCAGACCTCATGGTTCCCAAGACCTTTATACTCTTACACAGTGCCATGTGGTGTACACTGTGAGAACTACAGGGGTTACATAAGCACAAGGTCTCCATAAGGACCCACTAAGGCGTTCAGATTACTAGGGATGTGCCTGTCTGTAATGTGTAAGGGTGGCTAAATTTTCACATCCCTACATATGATATATGAGAATATAGTTTTGAGGTAAATTAAAGGAACCTACAAAGACTGCATTCTTAAATGGTGTAGCTATATAGAGGATTTTATCCTTTGCTAATTGTGTAGAACATAAAGTCCCTGCTACTGGAGTCAGCTGTTATACTGTAGTTTTGTTACATGTAATCTTAGAAAACTTGGCCTGTGGCTTATTCAGCCCTTTGTGGCCCACAGATTATCAGTGGTTGTAGAAACATTGGCTTTTGTGTTGATAGTTGGATTAGGTACCATGGTCCTGCTTTATTCATCTTACCAAGTTGGCAGCCAAACAGTGGTACTATAAGTAATGAATGTGCAAATGGACTCTTCCAATGTTCCTACTGTTTGCATCTAAGCTGTCAATGATTTTTGAAAAGCAAGTCTACAAATACCTTTGTTTAGGAAAGGTGGAGAGGTTAAATGTTCTCTACCTAAACGGTGCACCTTGTCATCAGGCTGTGTGCATACATTGTGATAAACTAATACTACTGACTGTGTTTGAAGCTCAATAAATATCCACAACTTTGTTGATTGGCATAACAATAAAGCCCATTACACCCATTTTGTTGGAGGCTTAATTAATGAAGTCAGCTGGCAGCTTTAATAAAAACACAGACTTCTATTTACAGCAGAAGTTGTAAGATTATGGGAGTCCTGTTGAGTACACTGAAGGGATAAACAATTTTAATTACCAATACTCTTCAACATTGATCAAATTGGAAAATGCAAGAATGTAAAGATGTAAGTCAACTCAACAAGTTCTTCTATGCGTTTACTGCATTGTTATGGATGTTTTGGCACTGGGATTTGGTTAATATGGCTGAACACAATATTTTAAATGCATATAATTCCTTTTAGGGAACATTTGTTGTTGAAAAAGGAAAAGTGAATTTAATTCCAAAAAAGCACAAGTAACATTTTTAAAGGGGTTCATCTTCCAGCACTTTGTTCAGTTTTCAGATAGTTCACCAGAAATAAAGACTTTTTTCTATTTTCTATTTGTTTTTCTAATATTGAAGTTTACATTTTAATTTATGTCTTTCTAAACCAGCTCTGGGAGGGGGCACTGACTCTGTAACTGTTCTATATTGATATATTAGTTGATAGATTTCTTATATTTGTCCCTGCTGAGCAGATTCCCTGAATTATAGGGATTCCAATATTCCAACAGATGCTGCTGAGAAATGTATCAACTATTGCAACTGTTCAGAATCTGCACCTGGATAACTGAGTTGCCAGACTAAAACACAAGAGACAGGACCATTAAATGTTACGTTTCAATTTTGGAAAAATGGTAAACAATAAAAAACATGAAAAGGAATTGAAAAAAAAGTTTTCAATTCCGGTGAACAATCTGAACTGAAAAAAATATTTGGAAGGTGAACTACCCCTTTAAAGGGCATGTAAAAGCAAAACAATTAAATCCCATTTTTACTTTCTTTAATGAAAAAGAAACCTATCTCCACTATACTTTAATGAAAAAATGTGTACTGTTTTTATAAGAAACCTGACTGTATGCAGTGAAATTCTCCCTTCATTTACTGCTGTGGATAGGAATTGTCAGATGGTCCCTAACTGCTGAGCAGGGAAACAATCATACTTATGAACAGCAGGGGGAGCCCCCGCCTTACTTCCCAG
Source organism: Xenopus laevis (assembly GCF_017654675.1). Taxonomy (NCBI): domain Eukaryota; kingdom Metazoa; phylum Chordata; class Amphibia; order Anura; family Pipidae; genus Xenopus; species Xenopus laevis. The sequence continues at coordinate 109,563,967 of NC_054377.1, forward strand.
CCATGCAGAACTCAAGCAGCTTTGTTTATGACGATCCCTAAGCAGCCCAGACCACACTGAGCATGTGCACAGTCTTGGTCTTGCAAAGATGTTTAACAAAGTTACAAGATGGTGACCCCCTGTAGCCAACTTTGAAAGTATAAATTATTTGTTTGATTAGGTTTGTGGTGCAGTAAGTTTATGTTTATATTTAGTATACAAAATACAGCATTTCTAGCCTTATTCTATTTTAAGACATGCCCTTTAAGTTGTGTTTTCACTAAAGCTGAGCATCCCAATACGGAAAATAAAATCCTGCACTGAGTGGTTCCTTTTAAAACTGCTTGTGTAAAGTAAGTTGAAAAATACAATTATTACCTAAATACACATGTTCAGGGGCGTAACCACAGAGGACCCAGACAATGCGTTTACAGGTAGGCCAAGAAGTACTGAGGGGCCAGTAAGGCCCTAATTAATGAGTGATTTAAATATATCTTGGTAGAATAGTTCAACATACCAATGTTTTGGATCCTAAATTGAATTTTCTGTTTGGCCCAGTAACATCTAGTTATGCAACTGCACAGGCTTGTTGCATATTCATGATTTTAAAAGTACAACATAAAGTTAAGCTATGTTTCACTGAGGTGTGATTGCCTATTATATTTATTTGCACGGTTTATTTATTTGTAGCCAACTTTAGAACCTACAGGAACAAATCAGAACATGGAATCATTAACACTAAGGTTAACAGTCAACTGCCATAAGCAACAACATCAAGTGTGACATGTTTTGTTATTGCACAAAAGGAAGGGAGATCAGGAGAGCTAAGACATGGCTCCCTTGATACCACCAGCACATGAGATCATTTCTAAATTGATACTTTGCCATGATTTGTGATGTTTCCTATAGGACCAATTTCTGATTGATCAGTTATAGAAAGTGTTCAGGCTTGTGATTATGTAGCTACCATGTAATTGTTTTCTATTTTATGTGAACCTAATATTTCCACTATACACCACATATGATTTTGAGAAGTGGCAAGCTGACAAGCTACAATTTTGGATAGGAGCTTTAAAAGCATATCTGCAGGCAGTATTCTTGTCAGACCTGCTGAACAAGCACCACTCACAGTCAGAGCTTGCCAGTGTCTGACAAGGAAACACAATACATGCAGCTTGAAGAAAACTTAAAGTTAAACTAGTACCCACCATTCATTTTAAGTCATTACAATTCTACAAACCCATATAGTCTTTTATTTTTAATTTAATGTTTTTGGAAGATGACATTTGCTTTTCTGAGCTCTGTGCCTTTTGTTGTCATAGATATTGTTATAAGGAAAGCTTCTGTGATGTTTCCCTTAAACGTTTTGTTCAATCACAATTTAAAGGTTGAGTTACATAGTTAACTTAAGTTGAGAAGAAAAACAAAATAAAAAAAACAAAGACAATCAAGTTCAACCCCTCCAAATGAACCCCAGTGCACATATTTATACTTATACATACATTTCTTTATACTCACACACAGTTATAATCTATATATAACTATACCTATACTAACTGTAGATGTTAAAGGGGAACTATAGTGAAAAGTTAAAATAAGCTTTATCATACTGAAACAAGACATGTTCTCAATATAATAAATTTAAAAAAATCTGACCATTTCTAAAATAATCAAGTTACTCTTCACTATCCCCTTCTCAGCATCTGTTTCTCTTCATGCAGGAGTCAAGAGTCTGATTTTGATTGACAGTAAGGTCTAATTGTGGGGAGGGGTCTTTTTGTGTAGAAGTTGTATTAGAGCTCATCCTTTTACAATCACCGGAAGTTCTGTCTCTCTACATGCAGGGTTTGTGCCAGAATCTGTTATTTTGTTTGTGCTGGAGCCAGTTATTTGAGTAATGATCATCTGCTAGAAAAGGAGTCCATCTGCATATAAATATATAGATAGATGATAGATAGATGATAGATAGATAGATAGATTAGATCTTACTGTCAAAAGTTGAGGCCTGCTAGAACATGCCTGTTCTCCAGAGGAAACAACCCCAACCATGACACTCTACCCATATAATTTAAATCTTCTATCCCTTGCACTTATCAACATTGGATTTCATCTGCCAGTTTGCTGCACAGCTTTCCATCTAAACCTGTTGGACTGCATTTTACTTCATACAAGGTTGTTGGTAGCCCCTATGCATGTAATTCCTTCTCTGAGGCTGCTCTGTATTGCACTGGATTACTGCAAGTTGTATACACCTGAGACTTGGAGCCATATTCTTGTTTTCGCTCCCTATTTATGTCTGGGTTAGGAACTGCTCAATGCCATTGTTTTCCAGCTTAGACAGAACTGCTTTTTTACCATCAGTCCATCCACACTAATGGTCGCCCAGCATAGGGGTTAAACCAGCCTTACCAGCAACCCGTGGCAGACTGACATGGCCTGCCTACCCTCAGCTGTGACAAGCAGAACACCCCAGCCACAAAATTGTTTACCTACTTTACCTCTTAGGAATGATTTGCTAGCTGGTTAATTAGTTTGCCTTGCCTTTACAGACGTCATTACTAATAAACATTACTTTTTTTTTACCCTCACATCTACCTGTATTTTTACTATGTACCTGGTCTGTGTTTAAAGATTCTGCTGTTGTTTCTGTCTGTGTTGCAGGGAAGGACAACAGTCACCAGAGCAATGGCAAAAAATGTACGGTAGATGCTCAGGAAATGAGGTTTACCATATTAGAATGGAAGAGAGCATTTTCTTTGCTGAATACGAAGGGAAAAGTTTCACATATGCCTCATTCCATGCACACAAAAAGTAAGTTCAATAACTGCGTTTCAAATAAAGAGTTGGTGCAGTCAGTGAAAGCTTTACTAGTACCGTAGGTGAAAATTAACAAAACTGTCAATTTTCTTTCAGGTTATTTTTATAGTTGGCAATTTATTATTAAATTAAAGCATTAAGCTGGCCATAGATTTTTAAAAGATCCAATCGTTATCGTGAGACCACGATTATCTTGAAATGATCGTTTAAATGTACGATGTGTCCAAAAAGACCATTTCAGGCGATATTACCAGCAAAACTGAAGAGTAGCTGCCTGCTTGGCCCTGCAAACATAGATTGCACTGGGACCGATAAAGATTTTTAAACCTGGCCGATCAATTTTCTGACAGATGGCTGAAAAATCGTACAATCGTTCAGATCCCACTAACTGCATGATAATTTGACGGATTTTTCGGACTGCACTGAAATCGGTCGTTCACCAAAGAAGAATTGTCGCGTCTATGGGGACCTTTACTTTTGGATCTTATCACCACCAGATCCATAGACCACTCTCAATCAGCTGGCTGCTAAGCAGTATATATTGATACTGTGTACCAAATATTGTCACAAAAGTTCAGTTGAGGACTAACAGGCTGGATCATATGCTTGTATCTTGCATGACCTGCTTGAAAGGAAACAAGTAGAAGATGCTCATAGCTAGATGGCTTGTAGACTAAAGTACACAGATCAGAGGTCAGAATAGATGAATCAAGACAATGAGCCAGTCCAGGCTATATCATATATCTTACCAAATGTACTACATATAATATGTACACTATATACCTTAATACGTGGATCTTACATCTGATAATGTTATCATCATTTAGGTTTGGTGTCTGCCTTACGGGTGTTAGAAGAGAAGATAACAAGAATATTTTGCTGAACCCAGGGCCAAGATACATCATGAATGCCACTGACACTTGCTTTTACATTCATGTCACAAAAGAAGAGAATTCTGCTTTCAAAATGCAAAATCATCTTGAAAAGCTCAGCAAATACAAATCCGCTTACCACGGACCATCCAGACTACCTGTACACAGTATAATTGCAAGTATGGGTAGGTATATATATATATATATAGTATAAATGCACATGATAAAAATATGGTACTCTAATCATGAACAATTATTTTCCTTCTTCTAGTAGGTTTTCTGGTATCCGTAAAACATTATGCCTGTCCTTCAGAAAAAGTGTCTATCCAAAGGCTGATTAGGAATGTTAGAGCTTAGTACAGGTATGGGATCAGTTATCTGTAAACCCATTATCCAGAAATCTCAAAATCAAATAATTAACATTTTTCCTTTTTCTCTGTAATAAGAAGACAGTAACTTTAACTTAATCCTAACTAATATGTAATTAATCCTTATTGGAGGTAAAACAATCCTGTTGGGTTCATTTTCTGTTTAAATTATTTTTTTGTAGACCATGTGGCACATTTACTTGGCTCGAGTGAAGGATTAGAAGGAAAAATACTTTGAATTTCAAAGTATTTTTTTGGCTACTTCGACCATCAAATTGGCTACTTTGACCTTCGACTGCGACTTCGAATCGAACGATTTGAAATAAAAATTGTTCGACTATTCAACCATTCGATAATCGAAGTACTGTCTCTTTAAAAAAAAAAATTCAACCACCTATTTCGCCACCTAAAACCTACCGAGCACCAATGTTAGCCTATGGGGAAGGTCCCCATAGGCTTTCCTAGCAATTTGCGATCTAAGGAAAATTGTTCGATCGATTCTTCGAATTTAATTTGGTAATTCCTTCGACTTCGATATTCGAAGTCAAAGGATTTAACTTTGATGGTTGAATATAGAGGGTTAATTAACCCTCGATATTTGACCCATAGTAAATGTGCCCCTTACAGTAAGGTATGGAGATCCAAATTATGTAAAGACCCCTTATCCAGAAACCCAGGTCTCAAGCATTCTGGATAACAGGTCCCATACCCTGTATATCAATTGTCCTCTCTGTTAAAAAGGTCCAGTGCCTTCAGAATCTTGAAACTTCTATAACTTTACAGAGTAACAAGGTAATAACTTAATCACTAAATGTAACTGGTAAGATCAATGTCAGATAAGATAATTACATTGGGATTGTATTGTCTGTATGAAAAATGGTGTAGTATGTAGAATACATAAAGGGTGTAATTTGATTTGACGGGGAATTAAAATTGATGGAAGTGTTTCTTTTTTCATCCTTAGCTACTTTGAAACTATCAGAAATGCAGAGCCAGAAATGCCCAATAAAATGGGCAAAGTACAAGTGTGGTGTAATTAATGACTCATTTAATCTTATTTAACATATTTTGAGCCTCCAGTTATAATGGAATTAGTATCTGTGTATAAAATGCTATCCAAAATCATTTACACCAATATACTACAAGTAGTCTATTTCATGGAAGTAATAGATCTAAATTATTTTTGGCTACAATGGTATCTTCCTGCAGGCACGGTGGCAATAGATCTGCAAGACACAACATGCCATTCCTCCAGTGGACCAACACTTACTCTTCCTTCAGAATGCAGTAAAGAAGGAAGGAGACCCAGTATAGCCCCTGTGCTCGAAGTAGGTGACAATGCCTCTTTACAGCCATGTGATCTTCTTAGTGACCAATCAGAAGATGAAACCAACCCTGAAGATGATGAATGTTCTGAAGCCAATGAGTATGTATAACAATCAAGTTAACATGTAACATTAATGTCTTCCAATTCTTGCTTTATTCTTCAGTTGCTTCAGTATAGTAGAAATATCAGAGATCAAAAAAAGAAATGAATAGAAATTATAATTGATATATGTAAAGAAAATTTGTTTGCCAAAAATTTTGATGTAGCCTCAAAGCACCATTAGAAAATACCCCCAAATCACTGATCTTGTTGTTCTTCACAATTATAGCACAGAGTAAGAACAATTTATTCCAACCAGGGTCAGAAAGTCATATATTCAGTCATGCCAAAACATTCTCCAGAAGCAGTGCCTTTTCCCTTTTTTACACATACTGTATACTGTTTCTAAGAGGGTAGACAATATGAACCTCTAACTAGAGTACTGCATCTTTACAATTATTGATATAAACCACGTTGGTGTTGGTTCTTCCATGTCCTTCCTTTGCATTGAAGAATCTGTACTAATTTAAAGAAAATGTATGCAATGTCTGCTTAATGGTTATAAACATAAAATGTGATGATTTCATGTTACTGGGGCCTTGATATCATCTAATCCCTTCCCATCAAGTTTAAGTGGGTAGGTAGCAGGGCATCCTTCCATTATCCATGAGACAATATTTCCTGGTTTGCCGTTGGTGCCACATTCTATAAAACTGGTTGGCTCAGGCAGCCCTTGTACCCTGTTGATACACTGAGTACCCTGAATTCACATAGTATTTATGAATTATTTCCCAAAGCCTTGTTATCAGCAGACTTGAGGAAGTCAGTCAGTTAAGTTTCCATTGTAGTCCTTCATATCAATAGGAAAAAATAACAGCTTTTCTCTATACAAAGCTACCAAACAAACAGAGGGCACCAACTAAGTATGGCCAAAGGGGCTTACTTTAAAGATACACATGCAACAGCATTTTATTAATGGGGAACTATCAAGAAACCAAAATCTTAAGCAATCTCTCCGCAATCTGTCTTGAGTTTTTAGATGGGCGGTTATAGTAGCTCAAATGCAGCCACTAAGAAATGGTAACAAAGCCCAATGATGTGTTTAACATAACTGTCCTGCAGTAGAGCCAGGGACGAAGCGAGGAATAGTGAGTAGTTTTTTTTTGTGTACTTGATATTATTTAGATGATTTTTTATTTATATACTACAGAATGTGTACTTGATATTTTTTAGATAATTTTATATTTATTAGATAAAGCTAATATAACTTTCCCTATGAAATCATAAAAGATGGGCTTCAGATGTCCCTGTGTCTTTGCCACTTTTAGCTTGCTTTACTCCCCTCTGTCTCTCCTTTAATTCAACCTTTTTTTTCAGTGTATGAAAATGTTCATACTGAACAGAAAAAAAAATGGCAATTTTCATCATAAATTGTTCGTTAACATTCATTCATTCCATGCATAATTTGAAACTATTTTCAGTTACAAGATGGTTTTAAAAATCTACAACTGAGCTTTTGATAAAATTGTATGAAATGGTCTAGAAAATGAAATCAGCGGGAGAGATTTTCACCAGGGTGCCCAAATTGCAGCATTTCCAGCTTAAAATCACATTAAAAGAATTTTGTTTTCTCTCCTGCCGTTGCCGAAGTTTAGCATCATTCTTAAGAGCTATAAGGCCATGTAGTGCAACGTCCATTAAGCCTTAGAAGTCACATGCAAGCCTGCTTTGAGCACAAGAAAAGCATCTTATTTCAAGAATTAAGGGCTGTATCTCCCCCTATGTACTCAGTGGGACGCCTTTTAGTGAATTGTGTGCAGAAAACAATTCAAGCTTTAAGATACAGTTTATATCTTGGCAAAATGTGTAACATTTCAATGGAAAATGATTCTTGAGCTGAATTCTTAGGAGAGTATTAAGTTATAAAATTCCATTATGCTTAAATGTTGCCTAAAATAATTCAATGATGCATCACTACACAATATTTCTTTTCTCTCAGAGGTACACATAAATAAATAACCAGTTACTTCAAATTCTGCAAAACACACCAATGCTGAGATTTAGTTTGTGTTAACTAAACATCTGTGCGAGTGCCAAAGGGCAGGAACACAGCGGTTTGAATTATCTAGATTATTTCTGTATTAAAATTTAAAGGAGAGCTAAAAATAACTGTGACTAGAAATGCCGATTTTTATATACTGAACTTACTGCACCAACCTAAAGGTTCAGCATCCCTATAACAGTAATGATTCATGCTTTCAAACTTGAGCACAGTAGCTCCCCATCTTGGATTCTGTGCCAGTGACACTGCACATGCTCAGTGTGCTCTGTGTAGCTGTTGAGAAGCTAAATTTAGGGGTCATTGCACATCATCCAGCAGCAAATTAGGTTTCCCTTTAATATAATCTGAAGCTACAGGGCTGATTATTAAAGGGGAACTCCAGAAAAATATAACTTAAGCTTTTTGAAAAGTAAATATAATTTCAACTTTGCAATATACATCAATTAAAAAATATGCAGACTTTTCATGATTTTTAATGGTTTCTTACAGTTCCCTAAGCCTAGCCCTCTGCTCTTCTGCTGACCTCTCTGACTACTTTGCTGAGCTAGCTGACTACTGTTACTTTGTATCAGCATCCATCTGTCCTTAGCCTGCATCCTCCAAACCCCACAATTCCCTGCACACATGATTTCAATAAGGAAAGGAACATCACAGTGCAATGCATTGTGGGTTATGTAGTTCCTGCATGCTGTCTGTAAGATGTGGAGAAGTTGTTACAATTTGTAACATCAGTGTTTAGTCCCTCCTTCCCTGCCAGCATTTCAAATGATGCAGAAAGAGAAGAACTGTTAAACAGCTGGATTTCAGCATAGGAAATGGCATTTATTCATACTTCTTGAAGAAACGGGTAACTGTGATGTGTATATTAGGGGTTTCTGAAGTGATGGGCGAATTTGCGCTGTTTCGCTTAGACGAAAAACTCGTTTATGACGCCAGCGTCCGTTTTTTGACGCCGGTTCACGCCTGGCGAATAAATTTGCCCATCACTAGGTTTCTGTGTTCTGTGGGCCTCTTTATTAAATTTTGGTTTGGAAGCCAGAGTTCCCCATATAATGAAAACTTAATTTAATTTATAATCAGCCTTGTATTGTGACTTTTCTAATATATATCTTCAATGTTATAAGGCTGTGGTTGCCTGGGGCTTGTACAAAACCAGAAATAATGTGCAACATTCATACCCTATGTCTTGGTTAAACTGTAGTTCTCATTTAAACTTAACTGCATATAAGAATATTTAAACATCTCCTTATCTGCTTTACATGTAAAACCCTCCTTAGTGAAGCAATTATATATGTATATATGGCAAATGCATGGTAAAGTAAATAAATACTGTGACTGGAAAGAAGGTAAATGCAATTGCATCTACCGTAGCTAACTCCTGTAACTCTTAAGTGCTGTCATCTGGGAACTTTGTAGCAATAAGTATGCCACTCTGACGTGGAGTAGCTTTCCCAGTCTCTGATAAACCACCTCTGCTAAGCAAGTGATTTTTTTACCTCCAATGAAAGTGCTACTATAATAGGTTTGTACAGCTCTTGGGTCACAGAAAAATGTATATTCCTGTTATACAGAGAATCTAGAATGCTAGAAAACCCCATAACTGGCTTTTTCCTTTTGTAGGTATCTCAAAGGATATCCACCTAATTCTCCATACATTGGGAGCTCCCCTACATTTTGTCACTTACTGCAAGAAAAGGTTCCTTTTTGCTGTCTACGTTTGGACCAGGTATTGTCCAAACAGCCTCTGAAGTTTGTCTTTTTAAGAACCCTCTCCTAAATTTTATTAGCCCTGACATGACTAAGTTGTGTTATAGCATGGTTAGCTTTCAGCGAACTGGGGTGGCATGCTTTACATTCTTTTGTTTTAGTATTCCTGTTATGAGGCTGAATATTAATATTCAACTTGACACCTTAGAGGTGTTCCCATATCAGGCATAACATTTTTTGCAAGCATAGTATCCCATAGAAGTAAATGCTGCCTGCTGATTGATTGCTATGGATTACTATAGACTACGTTTTTTTTTGTAGTTTGTTAGGTTCTATTTTCCTCTTGGATATATAGAACATGCATTTTCGTATATTCTGTTAAGTAAATCAAATCTTTATATCTGACAATCTACCATGTTATTGTATATAATGTGAATTCTATGTTTGCTTCATTAGTTTTACATGAAATATGCAAACCGAATTGAAAAGAAAGTGGACAGTATTGGTAGCACTTGTTTTTTTTTAGACTCAATGGTTGTTTTAAGATGTACTCACTGCAGCCCAGATTTTGCTACATATTTTTAATGCTAAGTGCATGTATAATGCATGTGTTTCCCTGTGTTTTAGGGTTGCCAGCATAACTATTATGAAGATGCAAGAGCATATGGCTTTAAGAATAAAATAATCATTGTAGCTGCAGAGACAGCAGGCAATGGGTTGTATAATTTTATTGTTCCTCTCAGAGCTTACTACAGACCAAAGAAGGAGCTTAATCCAATCATATTACTACTGGATAACCCGTAAGTGTTCACTTATCCAAATATTCATGTCCAAATCAGTGGGATACATACCACACTTTGAAATGTCATTATAGACTTTAATAATAAATATGATGACATTACATTACGCTGAACTTTAGTTATATAAAGAAATAGCAAAATTATTAGTATTGTGTATCTGTTATACTCTATTTGTTTGTAAGGGAATGCAGTATAGTGAGGCTGCCTACACCTTTACCAAGATGGTACACTTTAGAAGTTCAATAGAGGTTACTTGCTATCTTGGGGTTCCCCTGTCTGGTACTCCACCACTAAGACTGCCCCAGGGATCCTTCTGACTTTCCATGGGTGTTCAGTTAAGTTTATAAGGGTCTTTCTGTTTATGTGATCCCTGTACTGACAGGGTGGCTGTAGGGGTATTGGTCTCATTTATCTCCTTGATGGAGCCAAAGCTAAAACTAACTGTCCTAGTTAGGCTACTCATATTCTAAGATGAGCTCAATTTAAACTCTAAAACTGGCCAAATCATTTCATCTCCTCTGGAAATCCCCTCAACCTGACTAGAACTGAAGGACCACACTTGGCTAAAAATGTCTTCACTGCAGGGGATCCTACAGTATAATACATTATATAATACATTAGCCTTTATATAGAAATATAATTCAACTACTAATTGTTACTATAAGCTGTGTGTTGGTATATACATGCTCCGGTTATGAAATGGCAAACCGTGGTGCAAATATTTTGTATGAAATACATACAAAGCACACAATGGGACTTTTGCACTTTTTTATGTTAGCCAAAAAAATAATTTCTCCACACAGATTCAATAGAAGTGAAAGGTAATATTGCTTTCTATTTTGACTGAGGCTCTACTATTGTACCACAATGATCACCTCACTTTCACGTCACCAGCCATCACTATCATCACCGCCTAAGTAACACACACCTAATTCTCAGCAACAAGGCTCGTTATCTGCACAAACTCAACAACTCACGTAAAGCACTTAAATGGATGCCTAAACTTACTGTATATACATCTTCAAGGCAATTACATTGCTTCATATATCTTCTGAAGTGCACTGGTACCACAAGACTTTTCTTGTGGGGGGCAATCCTGACTGCTCTTGTTTTTAGGGCGGGGAAGTAATTTTAATGTAATTTGGGTGTAAGTAAAGGACAATTAATTTTTGTGTATTTGTTTCAGGTTTTACAGATTTGTTTAAACCGGCAATATATAATTCACATTCAGTACCCATCTAGAACTGCCTTTCATGAATTCCCATTTATCATCTATGCACACTCTGTCAAATATATTAGGATTCAGAAACCCCAGATCAGCCTTCCTTTTTCTTTATCTTTTTTCACCTACTAAATTGTCTTACTATAACTCAGCTATTGCTCCATTGTTATGTTGGCTCTCTTCCTCCAGTACTATCTGACCCAGTCAGGTCTTGCTCACTGAGCAAGAGACTCCTCTCAAGACTGTCAGCTGACAACAGTGTTGCAACTAAAGTGACAATTTACTCACATACAGTATAACACAGAGGTAAACATATTGGAAATCTTGTTCCAAATTTGCATACATATGGCCTTCAATCTTGCTAGCACCCACTGTCACAGTGCACAAAATTGGAAAACAATTAGAATAAGTTAACGCTAACTTTTTATGCTCTTACATTTTTTTCAATCTCCTTTTTTAAACTCTGGTGTTTAACTACACTTGAAGAACTTACTTACAGCTCACCCAGTTATATCTAATAATTACTTGTACAGTAGCAAACTGGAGCCTCGAATCTAATCACAAGTTCAGTAATGCAGAAGGAGAAAAGAGAAATTTACTTGCTTGCAGATGCAGTAGTATACATGTGCTGCTATTTAAAGAAGTGCCTACATTCAATTTTCCCTTCAAAATGATCCTTTTGTGTGGGCAGATTTTGTGCGAGATGCAGAGCTGGCCAGTAACATTGTTCACAACTTTGCAATCTGTTCCAGTGTAAGAAATATTATGACCTTGTGTTTGCTCATTGAGGCTTAAGCTAGGATTACATTGCATCTGGCCTCCTGGGGTATATTATAACTCAGATGGGTAATTAGGATTCTGCTGTAGGTGCATGAGCATATGTGCACTGCACTATGAATAATGTAAGGCTGCTGATTATTGTAGGATGGATTTGAAACAGCATGGCAGTAAAACAGGCAAAGTTATTTCTGTAGATTTTAAAATTCTAGTCCCTTACAGGATGTGTTAATATACTAAAGCATAGAATGGGTCCACAGAATGATGCATTTTGTTGCAAATAAATACGATTAGAACTGACAATTTTTTTTATTGAATCAACTACATACTTATAATGACTGAGTAAATATTTACTAGACATAAGGACAGGCATTTTAGTTAAAAATGAAATACATCATACTTTCCACAACATCTGCAGTGTTACAGGTCACCTAATTGTGTCCTTTCTTATTAGCCAAATAGCATCATATATCTCTGTACTTGTTAAGAGTTGTGTTTCTGCAGACCTTTAGATTGCAGTAAATTATAATATGAACACTGTCCGCTGTGTATAAACCTATTGACATTTGTTTTGAATTAAGTTTGTGCAAATGATTTTCTGCAAAACAATTATATACCCTGGGTTGTTTCTATTAAATGACACTTAGTTCAGGGGAATCCCAGGTCCTGCGTAATTAGAGACTATGACCTCCATTGGTGCTTGTGGGATGTCATGAGACTGCACAGGAATAACCAGCTTTAATACTTTTATAATCATCCCACGGTGGAATGGTTTTGAGGACATTTTTCTTAATGCTTCATATAATACACTAGGGTTCAAATCATTAGGAGCAAATTAATCTGCCTGTATTCTATTGGAGTGTGGGTAGAAACTGGGAATATTCAATGGAAACCTGTGTAGCCACAAATAGACTAAACAAATAGTTGCAGATGGATTGCATTGGACTGAGCCACCATACCATCCATCTTAATGGAAGGAGTATGATGAAAAAACAATGGAGGGATTATCACAACTAAAGTGATGGTTTAAAGCAGGGAAAATACAAATTAATAGCTTGTGATTTCTTATTGCCTTGGCAAATATTGGCCATACATGAGTATCTAGTAAATATTTTCCCATGTTGAATTAAGAATACACTAAAAAAGAGGGTGGTTCACCTTTAAGTTAACTTTTAGTATGCTATAAAATGGCCAATTCTAAGCAACTTTTCAACTGGTTTTCATTATTTCTTTTTATTATTATTTTTATAGGTTTTAAATTATTATTATTTTCTGACGCTTTCCAGCTTTCGAGTGGGGGTCACTTACTCGATCTAAAAAACAAATGCTCTGTAACGCTATGCAGCCTCTCCTATTCATATTCCAGTCTCTTATTCAAATCAATACATGGTTGTTAGGGTAATTTTGACCAAAGCAACCAGATTGCTGAAATTGCCAACCGGAGAGCTGCTGAATAAAAAGCTAAATAACTAAAAAAACACAAATACAGGTATGGGACCTGTTATCCAGAATGCTCAGAACCTGGGGTATTCCAGATGATGGATCTTTCCGTAATTAGGATCGTCATACCTTAAGTCTTAAGTGAACATTAAATAAACACAATATGCTGGTTCTGCTTCCAATAAAGATTAGTTTGGATCAAGTACAAGCTACTGTTTTATTATTACAGAGATAAAGGAACTAATTTAAAAAAATTTGGATTATTTGATTATGATGGAGTCTATAGGGGTAAATTTATCAAAGAGTGAAGTTCCGCCACTAGAGTGAAATTCCGCAGCTCACAATTCATTTCTATGGGATTTTGAAAGGCGTATTTTGAAAGGCGTATTTATCAATATGTGAAAGTGAAAGTTCACCCTTTGATAAATACGCCTTTAAAAATCCCATAGAAATGAATGGAAAGTGGCGGAATTTCACTCTAGTGGCGGAACTTCACTATTAACTTCACTCTTTGATAAATATACCCCTATGAGAGATGGCCTTGGAGCTTTCTGGATAAAGGGGTTTCCGGATAACCATACCTGTAACAAGATAAAAAAGTTGCAAATTGTCTTAGTATATCGCACTCTGCATCATACTAAATGCTTATTTATTGGTGAACAATCCCTTTAAGCATTTTTAGGCTGTATTTTTATGAGCCTGCAAAGATAAATGTGCTCTGTTTTGAATATGGGTAAAAATTTAAATTGTATGTTAGCAGTGAATACCCAGTTATGGGCTTTCTTATATGTAACATTAGCATCTATATCCATTTCTTCTTGTAATTCTTATGCATAGGCCAGATTTGCATTTTCTGGATGCAATCTGTTGGTTTCCAATGGTCTACTACATGGTGGGCTGTATTGACAAGTAGGTAAAATTGTTTTAATCTGTAAAAAGTGTTGTGGTACTGTGCTTGTGGTCATATTGTGGTCAATATTCATATATAGACTCTATCAATAAAACCTATCTATACTTATGCAAGTGTCAGTAACGTAGATATGCTGTCTATGTGCTTGCACCAAATTCATCTTTCTCCATTTCCAAAAATTATTTAATATTTATAGAAAGCACAACATTAAAAAAAAACGTTATCAATGCACTGTTTTATTTATTTTTTGTGTGTGGCACAGGCTCTTTAAACATTTTTATAGTGGAAGTTGACATATTTTCTTTTTGCAGTTTTTTTACCCTTAATGATATGAAATGTGCATGCCTCATTTATTTTACAGCAGTAATAATAATAATAATAGAAAATATCATATCAGGGCATTATGAATATTGACTGCATGTAATACATTTGACATTTTAACTGTATTGGTTGTGGAAATTGTGCCGCATGATTTCTGTGACTGTGAAGCTGGTGATTTCTGTGTTAGACCAGTACATGCCATTCTAATGATTCTATAGATATTAACATGATAAAGACATTTGAAAACTGCTTCTAAAACTGGAAAAAGATACTCAGGGTAAAACATTTTAATATAAAATGATAATATATACTGTATAAAGAATGCATGTATTTTTATAATTAGCTCTTGGATGAACAACGGTAGTGGGGAGATGTGCAAAAGAGAAACGAACTTTAGGAATTTTTCCGTTTCGTGAATTTCTTGGACAGATTCGCCCATCACTACTTAAGAAGAGATGTAAAGTAGCTGGGCTTAGAAGGTCAACTGTAGGAAAAGAAGGGGTTACAGTTTGTTTCAACGTTTTGCTTTATAGAATAAAAAAGCTGGTGTATGAAACAAACACTTTCATTGGCTTAACTGCTGGGCCAGATTTATTATGGATTGAACCGAGTAATTCAGAAGGATTCCCAGCAGCTCAGTCCATTCTGCTTATATTTGTGTCCGTTTTATCAGGACATCTTCCACTGCTTTGAGCAGTCAGATTCTATTGTGCTTAGGGATGTAGCGAACCGCCGAGTATGTGTTCGCGAACGCCGTTCGCGAACACCGGCAAAAAATGCGAACAGTTCGCGAACTGTTCGCGAACTTCGAACATCCGAAAATCGTTCGATTCGAACGATCGAAGGATTTTAATCGTTCGATCGAACGATTTTCGTTCGAATCGAACGAAAATCGTTCGATTTTAGCGATCGAATGGTCGAACGATTTTGACGCGAACGCCTATTGGCGAACGTCGCGCGACGTTCGCGAACTTGCGGCGGACGCGAACAGTCGAAGTTCGCGCGAACTAGTTCGCCGGCGAACAGTTCGCTACATCCCTAATTGTGCTTTAGGGAATGGTAGTTCTTAGAGCTGCTCAACAGCTCTATCACCCATAGGATTTCTTGCTTCCTAATATAAATCACATGCTACGAGAAAGGATTCCAATAGTGGAGTAACTAGAATACTGGGCCCCACAGCAAATTATTTTTCAGCCCCCCAAAATGTCTAAAATTTGACCTATTTTACCAATATTTATTGAAATTATATATGCATTAGGGCCTCATTGGCCCCTATAACTCCTGCCCCCTCCTGCAGCCACAGGGTCTGCTTCCTCTGTAGTTCAACCACTGGATTCCAAAAATTATTTTGTCCTATATTGCATTGTCTCTAAAAAGTGGGAAATTGTATATTAGCACAGCCATTATTTTGTCTACATCTTTTTCCTCAGTTGTCTCAAATGGCACGGCTTACATTTACTGATTCTTCTGCTCCACCTCACCAAAGAGCCTGGGACATACCAGGGACAGCAACATATAAGTGATTCATCCAATAAAAATGCCTAAAGGATGTTAAATTGTTAGGGTTGAGCAAAAGCGTTTCCTGAGAACCAATGAGATCTAACACTGTAGGCTGCCTAGACGTTCTGACTTATTTGTGCAATTACTTTTTTGGTAATCTTTCTTTGGTGTATCCTTTAAAGATGGGAATAACTACTACAAACTATAACATCTTTAGCAGAAAGGGCTTCTAACTAATTTACACTGGAGACTGGTTAATATTGCATTTCTTTAATTTATCAACAGAAACTGGGGAAGTTGAAGCTGCTTATGTGAAATATTCCTTCCTTTGTCATTTTAATCCTCATTATATTTGTTTAAAAACTTTCTGTCCAATCATTCTATAACCAATTACTTTAACGTCTCCTTCTATCTCTGCTTGAAGACTTCTAACATATATCAGTACTTGTTATATAATTCATGCAAAATTTGCTATCCACTACATTTCCAGTTCCAATGTTGTAGTATAGCTTTTCTTTCTCATAGAAAGCATTTGGCTGAAAAAATATGTATATTTATTTTATATGAAATAAATAAATGTCTCCAAATATACAAAATAAAGATGCCCCTGAGCATAAAGCAATACTAACTTTTCATGCTCTTATTTTTATGATGTCATTTATGACACAGCAAACTTCCTGTATCATAGATATCAGCGTTTCAATTCTCCCCATAGAATCGTTAAATGGTTATTATCAGACAGCAGCGATCGTTCCAGTACTAGAGATTCATCATTATATGTGACAAGTGAAGCATCATTTTATGTTCTGCACCATCAGTGAAAATAAAATACAGCCTAGACAATAAATGTGCTCTGGGTGGTATCCAGCACAGTCACTGCATACTACGGAAGGAGCATTTTCATCACTTTCTGTACTGTGTCTCAACATTCTGAAGTTTGAGTATGCGCAGTATTGATTGTTGATAATAGTAATTAGAACCTGAGGAAACATATATATATATATATATATATATATATATATATATATATATATATATATATATATATATATATATATATATATATATATATATATATATATCTATATATATCTATATATATGGAAAATGCATGCATCTGGATATATCTTCTATTTTGCCTAGTCTGTGTCTACTTAATAAAACCTTTGGCAGCAGACTGCTATTGGACTGCAGCTTAGTATTTCATTCACTGAACAGATGGAAAAAAATACATATACCACACAAGCCATGTTTTTACACTTTGCACCCTGCCCTGCACTTTCTGAATTGCTGCAGGTCTGTTTGGCAGGGCTGTATTCATGATGAGCAGGCAGAGGAGGCATATACCCCATCCTGTCCTCTAATATCATAGCATTCATTTTATTTAAAATAATTTTGATTTCAAATTCATAAAATAACACTTCATTTGCAATAATTCTTTGCAAACCTTAGGGATACATCACATTTTTTATGTTATTCAAGGGAGATTTCAAATGATTCATTTCGTAGTTCCACCAAGAACTTCGACTGTCTTATAGGGTATTATCGTCTAACCTTAATGTGAAGTTCTTCCTACACAATCTTGACAGGGTTGGGATCTGGTAATTGTGACACCCAGTCGATCAGGGACAATACTCTAGTTTCCTGTTTCTCCCTTGATTAAGTTTTAAAGCTTAGAATGTGCTTCAGTTTGTTATCCTGAATGTCCTTTTTCACTAGCCTACCTAGCTTTCACTGCTAGAGTGAACTCACACACTTCTATTGCTTGCTAGCCCCGAAGGTGTTAGTCTCCCAAAAATGGTCTGGCCACATCATTCTTGATACTGCCTCTACATGTTCCTAGACCAAAGAGGAAGTGCACAGCTCCTGTACTTCCTTATATAGGCTCCTGCACGGTAATTCCCCTTCAGGCCAACCTTGGGCACCACCTGCTGGCTGAACTACAACATTGCGCAACAATTTTTTCACCTCTTAACAGATTGGCATGACCTAAAAAACAAATACATTTAGAGTGATTCCAAACTTTTGAACACTATTGTTTGTGGGTTATAGTTATGACATGAAAATAGATAGTTATGAAGAAATAAAGGTGGGGGTGCAAGCTGTTAGTTACTTACCTCCTAAAGTACCAGAGAGTACTGACCTGATTGATGATTCCCAGATATTCCCTGTTCCTCCCAAGTAGTACAGAACTTTTTCACAGATTTCTGTACTGCTCATGTCCCCAGTTTCAAATAGGCACAGGGGGCACTGAATAAAATGGCAGTTCGGCACTCACAAGTAAAGTACCAAGCCTGGTGTATTTTATGAAGAGAGGGTATGCCAGCCCAGGGTAGGAGGTAAGTGACTAGAACTACTGGGGCATCTCTTACAACTTGTCCAGCCCCTGCCCACCCAATAATCAACAGGTAACTTATATGTACATATTTCTTCCCATCTTCATATCTTAGTTGGTATCAAATATGAGATACTGTTTTATAATTACAGAGAAAATGTAATTATTTAAAATGTGATTTCTTAGTTTAAAATGGAGGCTATGGGATATGGCTGTCCTGTAATGTGGAACTTTCTGGATAAAAGAGATCATACTTGTACTAGCATTTACAAAACACAAAAATCTGCCTTTTTCTTGTAATTTTTTGCATTTTGTTATATTGCTATTGCACCTGTGGCTGAGGTTTTTACAAGAATCTGGTTTCTCTTAATGTATAAGTCACTTATTTATACCAGCATTTACATTGCTACAAGCAAGAAGTCATAATTGTAGCATTTTTCTATGGTTCCAGTTGCAAGATACCTGTTAACATCATTTTTGTATTTTTAAAAGCTTAGATGACTTGCTAAAATGTGGAGTGACATTTGCAGCCAATATGGTCGTCGTCGACAAGGAGAGCACAATGAGTGCCGAAGAAGACTACATGGCTGATGCCAAGACAATAGTTAATGTGCAGACACTTTTCAGGTGGGTATTTTTTGTTAATGAGTGTTGAACTGGAAAATGTTGGAGGAATTGTTTTCAACTTTTATGTGCATACTAGGTTGTTAGGCTTATAATTGGTATTAGCATAACGACATATGTGTATATGTATTTGTACTGTTTGTCTATTTTCTGCCTGTTTTCATCCAGGCTGCTCTATGTATGTTTGTCACAGCCTTTTTTATAGCAAATGTCATACATCAACACATTTCTGTTGTTTAGTTTCTTAAATTAGAATAAAGTTATAAGAAACTAAACAAAGAAAAAGGGCAGAAACTCTATACATCATGTTTAAAGTTCAGAGGCTCTGAAATGCATAGAGTAGTACTTGTAAGTCTCGTATATCTCTGTATCCGATTAAGCAGAAATCTAAATGGTCGCCATACATATAGGGGGTCATTTACTGAGCACTGGGAGCAAATGTACACTTCTTAGAAGTCATTTAGAAAGCACTTGTGTAGCCCACCCGTGGGTGGTTTTGCTTTTAATGCTATTAGGATAGGAACAACTCCTGGCCGCTCCCAGTAACGTATGTGTTTCCTGTGACTCTTCTGGGCCCGCACTATGCCTTTGTAGAAATGGTCAGTTACCTTGAATGTCTACCAACCAACATATTCTGCAAATAATTGAAGGTATCAGGGGTTTCTTTATAACAATTTAACTTCTTGATTGAATATAGGTATAAACATTTTGAATTTAGCAATTTTTGGCTAAAATAGCTCACATCAGTAAATAGTTCAAATACTTTCTCAGTCAGCTGTAACTCATACAACTAGTTTTCTGTGTACACCAGTAGTAGTACTGCCTGCCTTAGTGAATCAGTCCCCCGTGTTAGGTGAAGCTCACAGTGGTCCCTCACTCCAAGGATCTTTCTATCTATCCCCAGGGCCTGATTTGCCCTGAGGGCACCCAGAGGCTGGTGTCCTCTGTCGCCCTCTTCCTCTCTAAAGATAGCGCGCATCCGCTCAGAGGCTGCCGTCCTCTGTCACCCCTTCCCTCTCTCAAGATAGCGTGCATGCGCATCCTCTTAGTTTGGTTCCGGAGCACTAGCCTCTCGGCGCTAGTGCTCAGACAAAAAACTGCTATTGCGGCTGGGCGGCATGCCGCCCCTCAATTGATGCTGCCCTAGGCCCGGGCCTATGCGGCCTTGCCGCAAATCCGGGCCTGTCTATCCCTGAGCTCAAACGCTTGAGTCCCTATACTGGTGGCCTCGTCACAGGTCTAACCCAACTAGCCTCCTTGTTGGAACCTCTGGCTGGTCTGCTTGCTACCCTAATCCTGTCTTTCACTCCTAGAGTGAGCTATTTCAGAACTAGTCTAGCACTAGCATCAGTTACTAGGCCTGCCTCCTTCTAGGCCTAGTCCTGCACACCTTCCAGGATGGTGAAATCCCAAGAAAGAGACAATGCACATATGCACTTTTCCTTTCATACTTCAAAAGAGTGACATCTACTGGGAAACTCATAACCTGTCAGAAAACCCCAGTTGAGGAAACAGCTACCCAGGATTAGTCAAGGACCACACGTAGGTGCCCAAACTGCCTGAATAAAAGTAAACAACTAAACCTAGGGTCATCTGCACTTGTGTCTTGGGGTCTGAGTGTGATTTGCACCTTGTGCCAACTTTAAAATATATTGTGGGGGAAGCCAGACCTTGACGTGCAAGTTAGGAAATGCGAGTGGGGGCATCTAAGATATGTACTTTTAAGAGTTCCTATTTTCACATCAGCATAATCTGAACTAAAATATTTTCATCATTCCATCTGAGATTTCTGCATTACTAAAAAATTCAATGGAAATGTCCCTACTATATATATACTGTGTATATATATATATATATATATATATATATATATATATATATATATATATATATATATATATATATATATATATATATATATATATATATATATATATATATATATATACACAGTATAAACGAATTCTGGCATGAATGCCAATAGCACAATTTAATACAAAACCATATTAATTATAAAGTGATTATACTATTAGTATTTATTTTTGCATTTGCTTTGTAAATACTTTAATTTATTTTGTACTTCTGATGGCAAAAGACTAAATGTTGTTTAATAATTTAGCTCTCAATGCAATTTTATACTATAAACCTCTCTCTCTGAAACATGCAGTATCATTGCTGCATTGCAAAAATACTGTCTGATCTTTCCCTTGCTGGCAGCCTGTTTATGATCCCATAAAGCTGCAGTTCAATACACTCTGCACGTACATGGAAAAACACAAGAAAGATTACATGATTGAAACTTTCATTTGCAGTTAATTCTCCTTTATCCCATTGGGATTACAAACTTTTGTGCCTTATATAGTATGTAGCTTTCCTTGTAAAGGAATTGTAAAGCTTTTAAAATTGGTTGTAACAATATGAATTTATGCAGCAAAATCTATTTTATAAACTATATCACCCAAAGTATTTAGACTCCTCTTTGTCCAACATGTCATTCCTAAACCAAAGAAATAAAGACACAGTTTGTTCTCCCTTCACTGCTTTAATAGTCTCTAGTCTTCTGAGAATTAGATCAGGACCGCCCAACTGGCAGCCCTAGGTCACACCTTGGCAAGCTCCATTGAAGGTACTACTCATGATCTCAGTACTACTGCTTACTCTCAGTCCATGAAATCTGCCTCAATCTGCTGTGATTAGTGAATAGGAGCTTCAGAATCAGCACTGAAAGCAATAGCAGAGGGGTCATGAGTAGTAAGGCAAAACCACATTCCAAGTGTTATGACTTTTAAAGGTGCCATGTAGTGATGAGCGAATCCGACCTGTTTTGCTTCACCAAAAACGTATGCATAGCATTTTTTAAACTAAATATTATAGTCTATTGTTGGTTTTTCGCAGTGAAAAGTGACAAAATATTTCGCTCATCCCTATTGCAGGTTTATTACTCTTGAACTGGTGATGGGAGGATGGGGTACTTAAAGGAGAACTAACCCCCCTCCTAAAGAGAGTCCCCATCTATTAGCCCCCATTGGCGCCCTCCCCACTTGCTATACTTGTGTGCTTTTTATACCTGTGATCGACTGTAGGTAGACAAATGGGTTTTCTATGTACCTCCCTGGCCCTTTCTTATGCCAGTTTATACAATGTATAAGTCTGTACCTGTTGAATGCAAAAGTGGGGTGTTCTCAGTATTTATTCAAGTTGCAGTTACATTCACATTTGGCTCAAACGTTTCAGGACTAGTTCAAGTGATAAGACAGTTGTGGACTGACAGACAGCTGGAGGCTCTGTTTAGTGTAAACCTGGGTTTAGAATCAAATTTTTTCTAAGACAAACATTTCAAAATTAGCAACTGCTTTGAGGCAACTGGGAGCAATGGGACAATGGGATTGTGAACAACATTTTATTTGTAAGTCCATGATTGGGAAAGGAGAAGGAGAAGGTTAAAAAAAAGATTTGTAGTAGAGACTGAGAAAACAGGAATGGGAGAAGTTAACTGTTGACGGATGGATAATATAGTGAACAACAATAAGAGAGAGGAGGAAGGAAAATGGGTCCAGATACTTTTGGCCTTATATTGTACTTACATACATTTGGCTGTATAATATGTGGACTCAAGAGGTTAATAATTTTTCTCCAGCAAGCAAATGGTGGTTGTTGCAATTTTATGTATTTATTACCAGCTTTCCATTCTCTGTCATACAGCATTGCTTTTAAATGAAAGGGAGCATAATATCATGGTGCTTTGCTACACACACACACACACACACAAACACTGACATAATAAGGTGTAAAAGGCAACCCACTGGTGGGACAGACTGATCTGAAATCTTCCCTTCTGTCAGGAGAAAAGGGACTGTGTGTGACTGATGTTTAAAAAAACTTCTATGACCTCTGTTTCCACCAGGCTATGTGATGTAGACAGCTGTTTACCTTCTGCTGTCCTGTACCAATGATGTATTAGAGTATTCAACTAGAAAGAACTAAAGGTAGCAGGAGGTCAGCCATAAAATCAACTTCTCGTCTTACTGTCATCATAGGAAAGTTGGTATTTACACTTGCCTTGTACTAGGGAATACATCCAGTGTTTAAGGAAAAAGTTGATTTACCTAACAGTTAAAATAAAAAGAGACTGGTGACAGTTATATAGTTCAAAGCGAATATGAATTTTTAAAGATTCTCTCTTGTTCAGGCAAGTCATATGGAACTTATGCACATCCCATTTCAAATAGTGCCACATAGGGGCAAATTCACTAAGATTCGTTATTGCGCCAGCGTCCACTTCGCCGCACTTCGGCAGGCATATTTTCGCCAGCGCTACGCAAATTCACTAAAATCCGAAGTTGTGCTCAGGGGAAGCGTAAGGTTGCGCTAGCGTTAATTCACCAAGCAAAGCGAAGTTACGCTAGCGATGCTTAATTTGCATACGGCACCAAGTTACAATGGAGGTATATGTAGCAGCAAATACATTACACTACACAAGCCTGGGAAACCTTCAAAACAGCAAATAAAATTTTTATTTTGCACTACACATGTGCCCACTGTATAGTTAAGTTGCCATGAGTTAGGAAATGTAGGGGGGAAGGAGGGGAGCCCCAAAAAAAAATTTCGATCTTTTTCAGCCAATCACCAAAAAAAAGAAAAAACGCCAGCGTTTTTTGGGACTTAGAACATTTTTTTACTTTTTTTGAAGCAATCCCTATCTACTCTATTGCACTTCGCCTGGTCTGAGGTGGCGAAGGAAGTCTGGCGTAAAAGGTAGCGTTCAGAAAAATTCGCACTTCAGTGAATTTGCATAGTTACGTCCGTTGCGCAAATTCACCAGGCGTAATGGTGCAAAGTAACACTAGTGAATGTACGCCAGCGTCCGTTAGTGAATCGGCAAATTAACGAAATAGGCTACGCTAGCGAATTAACGCTAGCGTTAGGCGCTTCGTCCTTTAGTGAATTTTCCCCATAATCTCTATTGGACTGTAACCAGGGCTAGGACTGGGATTTTATAGGATATTCACCAGTTTTGTTTTGGAGCCAGTTACTTTGGTCTTAGGTTACACAGAAGGAATACAACTCTATTACATGGTTCTACATATTTTTTAAACATTTCTTAATCACTTAAACTTAACATGCAGTAGAACTTGTTATTAATAACATGTTAAATAATATGTTTTTCTTAGTAGCTAGGGACACTAACACACCAATACATTCTAAAGCCTATGGAAAACAAATCGGGGCCCATTTACTTAGCTCGAGTGAAGGAATCGAAGAAAAAAACTTTGAATTTTTAATGTTTTTTTTGGCTACTTCGACCATCGAATGGGCTACTTCGACCTTCGACTACGACTTCAATATATGTGTTGTTAGTTAGCCTAAAAAGTCCACATTTGTGTCCCATATTTATCTAATGATGGATAATACTGTCATGAGTATAATCTACAGAATCTATCTATCTAACTATCTATCTGTCTGTCTGTCTGTCTGTCTGTCTGTCTGTCATATATTTCATCATATACAGTATATTGAGGCAATGGGGAATAGAGGGAAAGAAATGCCCTTGAAATAACATTGTTTGAAATATTCTCTTATGGTTTAGGTTATTTTCAAGTCTCAGCATCATTACTGAACTAACACATCCAGCCAACATGAGGTTCATGCAATTCAGGGCCAAGGACTGTTACTCATTAGCACTTTCCAAGCTGGAGAAGGTATGTGGATGTTTAAAAAGGACTTTAAATTGCAGTCATTCCAAATTGTCTATTGTTGTATAGCCTTTTCAATAATAATTATATAGATTTGCTTGTCAAGTGAAGACCATTCTCAAGTCAAGCAAAACAAATTAATATTGTCTAATATAGATATTTAAATGTTGAAAAACATTCTCAGTTGATAAATAGGATTTATATTCATATTCACTTTACAGAAATGGATAATAAAGACTAATGACATAATGGGTCAGATTTACTTCCACATTTCCCCATAGACTATAGTCATTTTATGAGATATGAGATCCATTTTTCTTCTTGAAGGGAACCTGAGTGAAATCACCTTGTGTGCCTATAATATTTCCTTCTAGGTATGCCAGTGGGAGTTATATTTTATCTCTGCTTAGATAGCAATAAAAGAGCACAGTTAACTTATAACAATTATAAAAGAGTTTGGTTTGACTGATCCTAACACGTATTCATTAAACTTCACTAATTCATTCAGGCTGAGGCAGCAAATATGTACAGCAACACATCATTATATGTGATATTCAATTAAAAATGAATTCAAATTAAATAATATGGTTTAAACTAGTATTTCCATCGACTCATATGATGTAGAAGGCAAGGTTGCATTCAGTATAAAGCAGGAATCGGCATGCTTCTGTTTTCTTGATTTAGTGTCAATCCGAGCATCCCAAAATCAGCTCAACTGATAGAGGACTGCTGTGAGTTGTAATCTTCCCAATACTGGGAGTGACACATATAAGTTATCACTACATAAAAGCATTTAAACCACACATACACAAGTAGGTAAACCAGTTAGTCGGATGTTATCCTCAGTTCATCTAGGTCAGCAGGTTAATTCAAAGATTACTTTTGCATATTTCAGAAAGAGCGAGAAAGAGGTTCTAACCTGGCATTTATGTTTCGCCTGCCTTTTGCTGCTGGGAGAGTATTCAGCATCAGCATGCTAGACACTCTGCTGTATCAGGTAAAGGTGTAATGAACCAAAGACTTGTGAGTAGTAAAGATCTAGTACATGAACACAAAAATGTACATGAAATATTTGCTTATCCCCAAAGCATTAATAGTTTCACAGCATGTTGCATGAAAACATTTGTTCTATATCCCCAAAATTCATATTTTGAAATGATGTACTCCATAACCATCACTGTGGTCTTGGTTACTTCCAAAAGTATCACAAAAGTATCTCATGAATTTACCAGCATGATTGCATATTTACTCTGATATAATATTGCTCTGTTTGTTGCTATTTAAGGTACTATAAGAGTGCATTTGCTCTCATCTTTTTTTGCACACTATAAATATGATTTACTTTACAGCCTGCAATTGAATTAATTGTAAAGCCCTGTATGTCAAGAGAGTCCAAGTATTGAAGTAAACTGTTTATAGCATAAAAGATCAGGAGGACCTTCATAGTGTAAATATAGTTTTGAGAATTTTCAGGAGAAATTAATTCATTTCAAACTGTAACATAATGCAACTCACATCCTCCATAACCACAATCTAGCACTTAACTTATATTAATTATGAATTTGTAAATTATCTGCTATAATTAACTGTAGTTCTTTCTGTGATATACCTTAATAAAGATGCAAATTATATTACCTTTAATTATCTAAAGGCTGGTTTATATATTAATCTCCTTTGTTTAAAGGAGAAGGAAAGCTAGGGAGGCATTTTATTGCCAATAGATTAGCTGCAATAGTGCAAGCTAGAATGCTATATTTATTCTGTAGAATGTTTTACCATACCTGAGTAAACAGCTCTAGAAACTCTCTGTTTGTTTATAATAGGAGCTGCAGTATTAATGTGGTGTGACATCACTTCCTGCCTGAGTCTCTCCCTACTCTGGGCTCAGATTACAGTAGAGAAGGGAGGGGGAGGGGGGAGAGGAGCAAACTGGGCATGTTCTTGCCCAGGGCAATGAGGTTTAAGCTGAAGGCAGGAAGTCTGATACAGAAGCCCATGTGTACACAATAGAAGGAAAGAAATGCTGTGTTTCTTTTGACAGGGGACTCAGAGCAACATTACTTTGGGGGTTTACTGGTATATTTAGATGGGCCTTTCTGATAAGGCTTACTTAGTTTTAACCTTTCCTTCTCCTTTAAAACATTCCAGAGTTTAATGGAATACTGGAGTCTAATTTTCAATGACCACCCAAAATTAAGCCCCTTTATTAACATGACTATATACAGGTATGGCATCAGTTATCTGGAAACCTGTTATCAAAAAAGCTCTGAATTACAGGAAAACTAGAATAGAATAGACTCTATTTTCATCAAATAGATACATTTTTTAATCAAATGGTTACATTTTTAAAAAATTATTTTCTTTTTCTCTGTAATATTAAACCAGTGTCTTGTACATGACCCCAACTAAAATAGAATTAATCCTTACTTGAGGCAAAACAATCCTATTTTATTTAATTAATGTTAAAATTATTTTGTTAGTAGGGACATCCCAATTATGAAAAGACAAATTATCCGGAAGCCCAAGGTCCCGAGCATTCTGGATAACAGATCCCATACCTTTATTAGATAATAAATAGATAAAAAAGTGGCGTAGACCCTTTTATTTGTCTCATACATACTATATTAACTTTTTTTTAAATAATCTTGCTCAATTATAAGTAAGGTTTCACGAAGGCTTAAACATTTCTTTTATAGAATCATTTCTATTCTGGATAAAGATTTAGTTAATGTCTACTTGCACTGTGCGACTTAGATGTGAATTATTTTATTATTAATTTCATTCATCCGTCTTTTCTGTATCTCAGATTTAGTATTAAGTATTAATATTTATTATTTACATACTAATTTACATAAGAATTTCCTGACAGATCATAAGTGACCAAAAATGATTGTTTCCAATATCTGAATGTTTCCAGTTATTTTCTTTGCATGGTATTAAGTTGTCTACAATAAACACAAGATTTCCCTGCACTCACAACTACTTTAATATCCTAGTCCTTTGTGAAAGATTACATGATCTCAATTACAAGACTTCTTCTGGGCTTGGACACCACACCAGGATCTGGATTTCTTTGTTCTGTAAGTCTAACATATACAGCTAAAATCGAATTAGAGCATTCTATATTAAGGTTTGAAAATAAATAAATATTTCCATTGTATCAACCTAAAAGTATTAAGAATATGAAGAAAGCTGTGTTGTATTGCCAAACTTGCAGGCAGCATTTCAAGAAGAACTTCCGCAGAATGCAAGGAAATCAATATGTTTTATTACACATCAGAAAGCATTAAAAATTGCAGGACACTATCAGTAGGTAGACTCCCTCAGGAGCTGAACATTTTTTCAAGCTACATTAGCACTGTAAGAGTGAAAGCATCCTTTTGAAAAGCTGCCAGCAATGTTATTGTTTTTGTTACCACTCGGGTCAAAGAACGTCCATCTAGAGTGAGAGCGCACCTGTGACTGCTGACTTCTGTGACCCAATGTTACTGTCAGATATCTATTTGTCAATCCTGTTTGGAAGCACATTTGACATCCTGGCAGCCTGTTCTAAACAAAAGTGACTAAAATGTGCTTTGAACATTTGCAGAAATGTGGATCACAGTTCACAGTTTTTTAAAAATTAAGTCTTTGAAAAATGATTTACTTTTATTCATTTTATGTTGGTTTTATCATGTAGAGGAAAATCAATACAATGTTTGCATATTAAGTAAATATGTTTGTGTAGTTGTAGCTCTGTCTCAACAAATCTACACATATTTATTTATTTGACATAGAATAGTTGCATCTCTATGCACCCTATATGGCTGCCTTGCCTCAGCAAAATCACCAGACTGGGTGGACAAGTGTAAGCCAGATAGCACTTACCTCCACTGTGAGTCCAAGAAGAATGTACTTGTGTATATTATGAATTCATTGGAGAAAACCTCCTGCTACCTAATGATGTAGTTCAAAGCAAAGAATATTATGGTCCTTGGAAAGGAAGCCAATAATCATAGAAAGTGAATTAATGTGCATCCTGTACTTTGGTGTCAAAGGTTTAGTCTCACAGTGGGGTAAGTGCTACACAAACATATTTATATGCCACCCCAGATTGATAAATGAATAGTGATTCACAAAATTTAGACAAATGTATTGAAGTTAATGGGAAGCCACCAGTGTGAAAGTTTAATAATAACATTGGCTTTTTTTCAGTTCAACAAAAAGCATTTTGTTGTTTTTTTTAATATGCATAGTGAAAGTCTAATAATGACAATAGTTTTTTCCCAGTGAAACAAAATACATGGTGAAATGCTTTGAAATTGCTTTGGCCATGACTAGGGAGCATTGGCAGAATAATTATGCCTAATTATGTCCTTTCCCCCCAGCTGATTTGACACAAGTCATTGGCTGCTACACATATATTGTAATGTTTGTTTATATTTGTAGGCAAATTTATTATCAGATAATTTATAATTCTTTTCATTCATCATTCTGTTTTAACAATAGATGAAAATTACAGAGGATGATCTGTGGATTAGAACATATGGAAGACTCTACCAAAAGCTCTGCTCTTCATCTGGAGACATTCCAATTGGAATATATAGAACAGAATGTCAGAAACTTACCACATCTGAGGTTGGTTGGTTGGTTGGTTGGTTGGTTGATTTGGGAATTCAAATGCAATAAAAGGAGTAATATATAAGGTGTAAATATATATATATATATATATATATATATATATATATATATATATATATATATATATATATATATATATATATATATATATATATATATATATATATATATAGTGTAAAAGTTTGCTTCTTGTCTAGTAATTCATAACACCCATTAGTAGGTAACATTTATTGGCCTGCCATGTAATTGGTTATTTTAGAAAACAAATTTTTATTATATTATCCCTTTAGAATTGTATTTTCAATTACAGTTGTCTTTAATCATGGAACACAGTTGCAGTGGTGTTTTTAATTTTTTTATTAGGGTAGCACTTCATGGCTACTGTCATGCTGGGAAATGTTAGTAAGAAGACAATAACATTTTTTAAAATTACGACAAATCTGACTGCTTTTTAAACCACACTTTGCTGTGTAAAAAATACATATAGATATAAAGCATAATTTTGTTTTAAAAAAGGTGGCCAGCTGTATTACTTGTGCAGGAACTGGCATTGTTGTGAAGACTTATGTTCACTGCTTTTTTATATTATGGGTTCTTTGTGACACTGGTCACATTGATTTCATTAGACATGGCCAAGTCTTAGTGGTGTAAAATAGAGGTGTATAAAAAGGGAGTGTGGTCAGGCATTCTCACTTTAATTAATAGGTATAATGAAGCATGCTTTAGGGAAATCATTATATACAGTTTGTGTGATTATGTGGCATAAATGTAGATTTTATCTTTATAAATAGACCTGAGGCTTTTAGACCCTTTGAACAATAGCATCAGATGCATGGTGTGGAGTACAGGTGGCCATACATAGGCTGATAAAAGCATACTGATTCTGCAGCTTATTGCCCTGTGACTGGCCTGCCTGATCAATATCTGGCCAAAATCAAGATTTAAAATGGCATTTGTCGATGACCTCATGGCCTGTGATTAGTGACATCAAGGTTGGCATATGAGGGAAAGATCCACTCATTTTGGGAGGTTGGCTAGCTTAACCTCAACTACACCTCATGTGTTATCCTTGAAGTTTGAATCTTTAGTGGCTGTCCATTAGGGTTGTCACTCGTTTTGACCCAGACAGCCTGGTTTCCGGTAGGTTTGCCCGGGTCAAAACTGTCTGCCCGTTTTCAAAATTAGGATGGAAAACTGGGCAGGATTCTCAGAGATTGACATGGTGATTGACCCACTCCAGTGATGTCATCTGTGAATAGTTTAGTGCATCAACCCTCACCCTTTCAGCTTCACTTTGCTATGTAACTATGCATTGTAGTGTTACTTAAAATATTAAAATGGGTATATTACACACTATAGATATGGATACATACGTATTCACACTGTTGTGAACGTTAATTAAAAATTATATAAATGACTTACTGTCTTACTAAATGGCTTATTTACAAAGTGGGACATTGTGCAAAGAAATTACACAACACCTACCCTGCTGTGCTTTAGTGGCCATAGAAAAATGTCTTTGGTTTTTAAGGAGCACAGACATCTCCAGCTCCTGATGAATACAGTTTTGCCCATCTGGAGCATTGCTGTATTTATAAGATTCAGTCTGGGAGAGACACATAGGCATACACTATCCTGCCTCGTAATGTGCAGGTTATTCAGATGCGCAAGTTAGGGAGCACCATGGGCATATGGTGCCTATGGTAGGCATTAATCATAGGGCTGACTTGCGCCTGACACTGCTGTGCTCTGAACCTTGTGCTGGATTTTTATTCATGTGCAAAGTGCAGAATGCATCTTGTGCAAGTATGGTGTAAATAAGCAGGAAGGGATACAATTTTGCTCTTGAACTTGCATCTGAAAGCATAATTAAATGCCTTTAATATAGACTAAACAATATTCTAGAATAAGCTTGTTTTCAAAGTGGAAACTACATTTCTTGGCTATTATATTTTATATTGCTCCCAATAATTATACTTGTTCTTTTTGGATATATTTTACTTTTTGTAACCCATGCAAACCAATGTAAAGTTATTTGCCCAATGTTTAATATTTTCTGCATTTGGGTCACTGCTGTTGTTTATCTGACAGCTTTCTGTGTTTCACTTGTTTTTTTCTTTTTCAATTTCTTTGCAAAGTTTTTTTTCATTATTCTCTATGTTCCCTCTATATGTGTATTTCTTTGATAATTGTTTTTCAAAGATTTATTGAATTGTGTATGATTACTATTTTCCTGTGTTTCTTTGTCTACTCAATGTTGTTAAAATCTATTTTGTCTGTTTTCTTTCCTTTGTCAGTCTAGGGAAATGGCTTCCCAAGTAAGTTTGTGTTCATTTCCATTTGTTTTGTTGTCATAAATGCTCTCTCGTTGACTTGCCTGTAGAACAAAGGACTTTTTAGTTGTGAAATGCTGGTCTTTCTCTATCTGTTATCTTTCCACTGTAATAATGCCATTACAAGTATAGTTGTAATGGCTATGACATATCCAGGGCCCTTTCTCTTCTGTGTAAGTGCCTGCATGCCTTAACATTATCTTGTAATATGAATATACAGTATATAGTGCAGGATTAGAAATGTGAATGTTGTATTTAAAAATAAATGTGATGCCAGAAGCGGTAAAATGTTAGAATGTTATACATATATTATATATATATTTTTATTGTTACCATTCTTTGTAAATATTGTTTTGTACAGAGTGCTACTCGCACTATAGTAGGGAGAGATTCTTGTGACACTTTGAAAAAAAAACAAAGTTATTATTTCTGTTGGGTGGTGAACATGGCATTTGTTCAACAAACATAAGCATTGTACAATATTAAACTATCA
Organism: Xenopus laevis; assembly: GCF_017654675.1. Lineage (NCBI taxonomy): Eukaryota > Metazoa > Chordata > Amphibia > Anura > Pipidae > Xenopus > Xenopus laevis. The sequence continues at coordinate 109,596,206 of NC_054377.1, forward strand.
TCTTCCTGCAATTTTCTGCCACAAAAGAACATTCCAGGAAGACTGTAGATTTCCCTTGCAGCCAGAAAGCTACAATTTTGCATTCTGTCGAGCTCATTTATCATGGCTGGCTCTGAGACACTGTACCCTGCTCTGTGGGTGGTACAGAGTAATTGACTCCAGCAGTTTTGTGCATTGTTGACTATATACATATTACAGTCTGGAAGACAGAAAAGTATGCTTTCTGTATAAGTATACCGAGCATTCGGTCTTTATGCTCAGTGCCTGTCTATTGAAGCATTTGTCCTACTTCAGTGCTGTCCAAATGTTGACAATTAGTAGGCAAACTGGCTGATCTACCACTTGTTTCTGATCCAGATTTTATATTTTATGGGAGCCATAACAATCCCTTAGAAGGCACCATCTGGCCCACATGCTTTCAAATGATCAAATTTGGATCCCATATATCCCATGTCATCTTAACTCTTATGCCTCACTATAACCATGTAATATTTTCTCAGTACTGATCCATTTACTGCAGTGTTTGATCACAAACAGATATTCTGGAAAATTCCAAAAAATGTAAGCTTGAGACCAATGCCAGTAAAATTCAGGTTCCCCATACAAGTTTCCAAAGTACAGTGTAACTAGAATAACAGCTACACTAGATCGATCCTGGTTACTTTCACCGTAAAAACCTTATCCTGAAATATATTGTAGGCCACATTACTAGTGAGGTGCAATTTTTTTGGCTTATTTTACGGTTTAAAGGTTCTTTACTATGACTGTGCATTACACATAAACACATGTTTCTAAACATCATACTGTATCCATATATTTATGTGCTGTACTGTACTGTATTTAGCATGGTACAATAAGAAAAATCGCTATTACTGTCTATTCATAGAAAACAGAAGAAAAGTCTAATTAGGGTGTTGGCAAACTAGGGCTACAACCATTAGATTTAATTTGTTCAAGTTGCTTTCTGGAGTTTTTAAGGACCTGAATTCATGGGTCATAGAACTTAACAAATGATTACAACCAGCCCTACAACTGACTGTAATTGCTACATATCCAAATCTATGATGATGATGCACCATTAAAGCAATTTTAGAAGAAAAGATATGTATAATATATCTCTATTTGAGCGTTTAATGATTATATTGTTGATAATTTATTCAGGACAATAAATGAGAGAATTTGAAATGTGATATGTTATATAAAGAACATTCCATTATATGACAATAACCATAATGTAGTTCTTGCCCTCTTTTATAAAGTCCCAGATTTCAATAAGTGTAGAAGAATGGGAAGACACAAAGGAGATGAAGGAACAAACGGCAAACAAGAACAACCATCGAAATTCTACATCAAGTGACCAGTCAGATCACCCCTTATTGAGACGGAAGAGCATGCAGTGGGCAAGAAGGCTGAGCAGAAAAGTACCTAGGCATTCCAACAAAACAGCTGAAAGAATAAGTCAGCAAAGGATGACACTATGTCGAAGATCAGAGAGACAGGAACTAGCTGAATTGGTCAAGAACAGAATGAAGCACTTGGGTCTCTCTACAGCAGGTTATGGTATGTAAGTACATAATATACATGTTAATTAAATAGTTCATATAATGATTATATATATATATAAACTTTTTAGGAGTGATATATATATAGTGGATAATGCACTCCCTACCGTAATTTATAAAGATATTACAAGTCACCGAGGAGTTACGTGACCATATAAAAGCACGAGGCCGCAGGCCGAGTGCTTTTATACAGGTCACGTAACTCCGAGGTGACTACAAATATCTTTATATATTTCGGTAGTGGGTGCATTATTCATTATAATCTACACATACACAAAATCTATGCACACCAGTTTATTTCCATTCCATTCCCCTATGGTTTACACAGTCCCTCTGTAGCTAGTTGTTGTAGCTGCCTTTTTGTCCTCCTTTGATATGAGTGACTGAGGCATGCTGACCATATATACCATATTTCTGCAGGCTATTGTAGTGGGGGAAAGGGAAAAGAGATACAGAGGGTGGAAAGTGCACAGGCACAGAAGAACAAAGGGTTAAAGCAGAAATGTGAGCAATACAAACAGGAGATTGCTAGTGAATGTGGGAGTAGGAGAGGCAGAGGGACTTGGGCCGGCAGGACAGAGTGAGCAAGACACAGTTGACTGGAGATTTACAGATGGAGAGTGACTGTGGAACAAAACCAGAGTGAAGGAAAGTGGGAGGGACAGAGGGAGCGTGACGCGAGACGGAGGGGGGAGTGGAAGAGAGATCGAGAGGTGAGACCGCAGATGAAGTAGGGGGTTGAATGAGGGAGAGAGACTCTGCCAGTGTAACCAGAGATTAAGGAGGGGAATCGGAAGAGGGACACAGACGGAGCGTGCTGCGTGACAGGAAATGGAGGGGGGAGCAGAAGCGAAAGACTCTGAGGGAGCATCGCAGAGGGCGCAATACCTGGGAGGCAGTGAGAGGGAAGGTTAGACAGCCGGAGTGAAGTAGGAGGTGCAACGTTTGAAGTAAGGAAGTGGGATGGGGGAAGTGAGATGCGGGGCTGGAGGAGAAGCTTCAGGGAGAGAACGGCAGTAACAATTGCTGTCTCTTTAAGATATAAACGGCGCGTTCTGATGCAAGAACGCGCCGTTTATAAGGATATAATTTACAGTCTGGCCCATAAGAAATTAGCTGGTCTGTAGATTATATATATATCACTCCTAAAAAGTATCAACGTCAGCTTTGTATGTATCGATTTACCGTATATACTCGAGTATAAGCCGAACCGAGGTATCAAATTTTAACTAGGAAAACTGGGACACTGTATTGACTTGCGTATAAGCCTACACTATATACTTGCTATATAAGTGAAACAGAAAGTTATCAAAGATCGGTACACTCACCATTGAAAAAGTAAATTGCCGGTACATAAAACGAAATATAGTGTAGCGCGCCTCTCTCCAGGGGTTAATGAAACATCGGAAATGTATTAAACACACATATATATTCAGAAATAAGTATAGGAGTAATTTTTTTAAAAAGCTCACATGTACTTCCCCCTTCAACACAGCTCACCATTTCCGACTGCTTTTTAGTCTTCTGTGTTGTGTCCCAGCATAGCTCTCCACTTTGTCTCATTTCTAGCCCTCTCCTTCTGCAGCATGGGTCAGGCACTTCCACAACAGAGCTCACTTCTGTCTGCACAGTCACCTTTTTCAGCCCCTCCTTCTCCAGTCTCACTGTACAGAGATGACCACTTTTGCCTGCAGGGTCACGTTTTCCTTTCACACAGCACAGCTATCCCCCCACTTCTCCTTCTAACTGGATCTCAGGACAGGCATGCAGGGAGGATTCTGAAGTTTAAGGAGCCTTAAATCACAGGGGTAAAGGCTTTTTGACCTATAAAACCTAACGTTTGGGTATGGGCAAGCCTTAAAAAACAACTGACATGGCGACTCGAGTATAAGCCGAGGTAGACTTTTTCAGCACATTTTGAGTGCTGAAAAATTTGGCTTATACTCGAGTACATACGGTAATCATCTATACAGGTATGGGATGTGTTATCCGGAAACCTCTTATGCAGAAAGATCAAATTACGGGAAGGCCATCTCCCAAAGACTCAATTATATCCAAATAAACCAAATTTTTAAAAATGATTTAACTTTTTTGTGTAATAATAAAACAGTACCTTGTACTTGATCCAAACTAAGATATAATTAATCCTTACTGGAGGCAAATCCAGCCTCTTGGGTTTAGTTAATGCTTACATGATTTTCTAGTAGACTTAAGCCATGAAGATCCAAATTACAGAAAGATCTGTTATCCAGAAACCCCCATATCTCAAGCATTCTGGATAACAGCACCCATACTGTACCTGTAGTATAACTGGACTGGGATTTCCCAACATGGGCAATATAGAATGTATAGAAGCTAAACATTTTTTATTAAATGTATGAATTGCCAAAACAATAACTTTGACAAAAAGGTGATTAATGAAAAACGTAACTGACTTTGATACTTTATATATAAGTCCTAGAAAGTTCTATTTTGATAAACATGCACTTAAGCATCCCATACAAGTGAACTGAGACCTGTGAATTTTTCCTCTAGCAAACTGTGGCGAACTCTTTGATTGATATGCCCAGAGTTGAAATATTCATCTTCCCTCCGGCCTAGACTCCAACCCCACAATACCATCAGCATGTCTTTGATTCTCCTCCTTTACTGATCAAAATGGTCTCACATTGTCCCAATGCTGCCTGCATGAAATGGCAAAGACAGAACCTGTTTTATATAAAAACTACATGTACAAAAATCCTTAAAATCACTGAAACATTTTAATCATTGCATGTGGGAAAGTTGCTTAGAATTAAGTTTGCTTCATTAAACAAAGTGAAGTTCAGAGCACCTTGATGTCCTATGTTCTGGTCCTTTATAGAAGGTATCCCTTGAGTTGAACATTAAAATAGACCCATAACTGTGTTTTATTTTTCTTTGCTTATAGTTGAAAATAATCTACAAATACAAGAATGAGCATATGCATAGAAAAGTAAATAAAATCTATAAATTTAATAAACAAAAACAGTGGTCTGGTCAAGAAAAACAGAATATAAAACTAAGTTTATTTTATTGTCATAGCAATTTATCAACATAGCTCATATGCTAGCCAAGAGATCAATATTTTTGGTGTTTGCTGCAATGCAAAATATTAGCGAGACACATCTGCAGAGTAATCCATTTCTATTCATGAAGTACCAGTGGAGAAATATGTAATATATTCTTCGAGCCGTTTCTTTTGTAGCTGTCTGTTATCGCTCCGGGACACCGAATTCTTCCCGTGAGCTTTAAAAGAAGATTGAATGTGTTACTTGTTAGAATTCATCACTGTGATGGACCGAGACACATCACCCCTTGGTTTACAAAAACAAAACAGCAATTCCCTTGGTTTCCATCTTTGTTTTTACTGGTCTGCTAAATATGCTGCTACTTCATCTCAAGGAGGATCTTTCTAGCTAAAAACTATGTTATGAATTATGCACTATTTAAACCTTATTTTTATGATGATATTTATGTGGCTGAAGGTATAAGCACATACATGTATTTATTACAGGATTCTTTAGCAGGTGGCATTAACTATTTTGTTTGGTACTTTGAACAAATTTTATTGGGCACAAACATTCTGAAGGCTATATTGGTCAGTACATTGAGAGCAATTGAGAGCACAGTTCTTTCGGATTTATCGCCTGCTAAGACATGAAACAATGCAGAATTTTATTATAAAAATTTGTAGTTTTGTGATTATATACTGTATATATATATATATATATATATATATTTATATATATTTTTTTTTAAAAAGAGAGAAAGAGAAAGAAACCTTGTTTGAGAATGTTTGATCTTACTTGTTCCCCCACCACCCACTTAACAACAATTTTCAATACTACTCGGAGGAAATCTCTTTGAGACCAGTTAATTGATTTCAACTTTCAGTTTGCCACTTCTTAATAGTTTCAATGATTTTTATATTCAATCAGAAAACACACCATTAATTCTGTCAATTAATTGCTGATGCTCTAAATAGATAAATTAATTAATTAATTAATTCAAGTGATTATTTGTAAAGTGCAAGTGCTTTCCATTTAATTGTGAACTTAAATTATAATTGATTTAAATAAATTATATATATATCGATAAGTTAACACATTATTAATTCTATATATCACAGTTATTTAGTAAAACTAAACTAGATGAATTCAGGTAATTAAAAAGTAAGAATTTGACCCGTTTCGCCAAAAATTTGCCGCGGGTGAAATGTCTATGGGCGTCAAAAAAATTGTTGCGCGGCGAAATTGTTTTTTTTTACGCACGCCACCATACAAGTCTACAGGCGTCATTTTTTAGGCGAAACAAGGCAAAAAAATTCGCCCATCCCTAGTCATAGAGTCTGGAGAGAACATAACATTAAAAGGTTTTTATTATTTTTGACTGATCTGTTCTTCATTCTGTAGACAGACTGCACTTCTTAATGAATTATTACTCTTTCCTGCACCAAAAGGATTTTATAGGGTTTTTTTTTTTTGGTTTATAAGTATAGAGACCCTCTCCTATACCAATGCACACTCGCTAACTGCCTAATATGCATTTCTTTGTAATGGCACGGTTTATGGGCCATGGGATTAATGGAAATAAGCAGGCACACTCAAATCAATGACTAAATATGCTGCTTCGCTGATATACAGTAAAAGCAAATATACAAAGCAAGGACACAATAAAATCGTTTCATAGAAGCAGTTGGCTCCTCTAAATTAGGTTTTTGCAGATTGAGGTGTTTTTATTAGGGCCATTTTCTGCACCAGAGAAAGCTTATCACTCTGTTCTATTTGGAAATATGTATCTTAACAATTACCAGATGTTTGTAGTGTTACCCAGTGGAATAGTTTAGAACAAATAAATGCAGTCTTCTGCCATTCAGTACCTTTCTCAAAAAAGACATTGTTTCAAGTAATGTTAAGTTTTTAGATTGCATGGAGATAAAGGAAAAGTACTTGTTTGCATTCCCAAAGCTTTCATATAGAGACAATTTGCAATAAAGCAAAACATTTCTCCATTGGAATTTAATGATCAAGCATAATAATGCATAAAGCAATTATAGGATGGTAAAAAACAGAAATATTCACTACTAACAAAACTACAAACACTATGAGCTCTGACTTGAAACCCTAGTCTGTATACTCTGCACATTTAAACCCTTGATAAATGAACAAAGGTTACTTTTAAAGGGACAGTATACCCCCCCTTAATAAACTTTAATTCAACGATTAGGCTTCAATGATTATGACATGTCCTGAACATACTTTTGTTTTTTTTTCATCACAAAAGATGCATGATCAATCAAACATGGAGTAGATTTAGCTTCCCTGTTTGCCCTGAGCTTAAGAAATAGCCAAAACGAAAGTGTTTTTAATGCTAATAGTTGACCCAGAGGCCCAGATACTGGTAAAAAAAAAATCAAAGTCATAAACACAGTTATATTGGAATTCGATAGTAGGGTGCCACTGAATTATCCTTCAAGCTTAAAGTATAGTAATATTAACATATGGCATATAACATGCAAGTTGCAGCCAATAGGTAACTGGGAATAATTCTGCTCTGTTTTGTCCTATAGATGAAATGAATGATCAGCAGAACACCCTGTCCTACATCCTCATCAATCCGTCCCCAGACACCAGACTGGAACTGGGCGATGTTGTGTAAGTTGATAAGAGTAAAGCACAGATCTCATTCACACTATTTTTAATCTTTTATGCAACAATTCATAACTTGTTTTGACCCTCTGTTCATTGGTTCTGTTATATTATTGTTTAACCCAAATTGCTGAAGCTGATTTTGTCAAGCCTTGTACTTAACATATGGGAACCCCAGGGTTTACAGGGTTTTCTAGTGATGTATAGGAAACCCTAGAATGACAACAGTTTATAAGACAGAAGTATATTGGATGTATTGAGTGAGAAAACTTGGAAATGAAAAAGAATAAACCCTTTCTTTGCTAGAGGATAGGAACATGAAACACTATTTCTAACCAGTACCAACAATGCAACTAACAGAGGAGGTAACTTTTAGTTCTGCCCTCAGTACCAACTCCTACACACATGTGGAACAAACGTTTTGGGTTATGGAACATTTCATCCGCTTGTGTTTGTCCTTTGCACCTTGAATTAATATTGGGGGCACCCGCATTGGCAAATCACCATTTCTTGAATTATAAAAGGGTATGCGTCAAAGTTACACTGGAATTGTGCCAATGTGCTAAACTCCATAGACTTGATGAAGATCATTAAGGATGATGGGAACATTACCAGCATAAAATAAATAATACAAATATGTAAACTAAGCAGGTTTATTATTAGAGATACACTGAATCCAATATTTGGTTCAGGATTCTGAATTTTCCAGCATGATTCAAATTTGCTTAAATCTAAGTGCCTACCCCAACCAAATCCTCAAAATCACGAGACTTACTCATACGAGTAAGGAAATTGTGATTTTTTAAACTTGTGGTTCTTCTTAAACCTTCCATAACATAATTTTCCTATGCAAATTAGGTTTGAAAAAGCCAGAGGTCAGTGCGTAATGCAAGAGTTAAAAAAGAGCACACTTGCAGAAATAGCCTATTCTGAAAAGGAAAAGGCCACAACTACCTATGCCAGTTTCTGAGCTACTATATTTCACTTATGTGACTTTCTACCACAGATATTTACCACCTGCTTTACTGATGGAACACACTTTAATAATTATACTGCTTCAAGACAGTATGAGAAGCAACAAAGTAAAATTGTAATGCATCACTGCTCTTTATGCCGCATTTATAAATATGCCCCTATGTGTTCTCATACTGTTTTATCAAATAAATAGAACACACATCCTGCTCCCTTGTAAACACGTCCTTTATCTTGTAAGTGCTAAGTTTAAAAGCTTTGCAAATCGAGATTAACTTGCCTTCTGTGTTTTAATGTAAACGGTAGCAAGGTCATCACTTAGCGCTAATTCAGTGTGGCCAGACAGCAGTTTGCTGAATGGTGAAGAATAGCTCAGGAGTTTGTCAGCACACCAAGTGTTTAGAAACTACTGCAAAGCACAGTTACTCTAGCAACTATAATAACACCACTTATTTGACTCGGATGAACCGCTCTCTCTCTTATCTGAATTGAATACCACTGAAATAGGTTTTATCCATTTGCAACAGATGTTTAGTCAGTCTCAGTTTGATCATTCCGTAGAAGTAATTATAATAATAATGTTTTACGACACAGTGGATGTTAAACTACAAATCTTGACTTTACAAAAATACCAAGGAATGAATGGCAGTAGACCATTGCATACTTTACCTACCCCATATAGTTGTGTGGTTTAAATCTAAAGGACCCAACATCATTTATTAGCAATTGTCATGGAACAGTCTAACACGCAGTTGTCAATGGAATGTGTATAGAGTGGCTTTCTGATGACATTATTATGTTATAGAATTTCCTATATTTACCAACTTTTTAATTGCTCTTCGTTTTTTTTTATAGTATTTGAATTACCTCTACTAAACTATTGCTTTGTGAGGCTATAATTTTGTTGTTATTGTTACTTTTTATTATTTAACTTTCTATTCAGACGCTTTTCTATTTATATCCCTGTCTCTTGTGGATTGTCTATTGTCCAATAATAATCATTATATACTGTATTAAGGATGTTCATCCTGAAGCCCTCGAGCTATTCAACACAACCTCCAGCATCCTACAAACAGCCTGCATATTTAAACCCTAAAATTGTCATTCGCTGTCTGACCAGTACTAAACCTAACAACTACAGCTGATCCCCTGATCAGTAATGTTTCTTATCATTATTGGCCTAACCCAGTGTCTTGTTAGCCATGTGATTTTATATTTAGTAAACCAGCATAGAAACAAATTATATGCAAGTCTCTTATAAAACCCGTGCTCATCTACAGTGACACATGGAAGAAGTGATAGATGTATATAAATGCTTCAGTCAACCTGAGAACGTACATTTATCTGTCCTAGATTCACTTTATTTCGACACAGTCCTATTATAGGAAATTCAACCAATTTAATTTGATTTATAATAAGCAATTTATTATGCATCCTATCTAGCTTCTGTGTGGGAAACTGTAGATCTAACTTATTCATTGGATTGAACAAGCCGAAGAAGTGGCTCATCAATACGGTACAGCACAAGACTGCCATTTCAGCAAATGTCACAGATCTTTTATACATGTGCCCATATGTCGGTTTCCATACATTACAGGGAATATCTATAAATCCGTTTAAACTGCAGCATAACAAACTCATTTCCTTTAATTCTCTTTATACAAATCATCACAGTGTAATAGGCAGTGTATTTAATATGCCAAGACAACTCAAGACAATAACAATGTATACAACAGCAGTTAAAGTCTAAATCCTTACAGAGAAATCAGTGCCACTAGTAAAACAGTATCTTCTATATTATATATTCTTATACAGATGAATTAACAACACCAATTTTAACACAAGTTTACTAGACATGTATAGCTTTCTTCCCATAAACTTTTACAGACTTGTCCAAGTCCATTTAAGCCTATATATGTGGAACTTGTAGTGTTGGTAATACTCCGTAGCTATATAACCTAATTGTAAAATTTTGGAATAAAATGCTTTATAAATATGCCCATTAATGTATAATATAAACAAGTAACTTCAACCCATATATAGTACCCAACAGTATTGCCTACTACATTATAGAGTCTCCTGTAATTTGCTACATGATATACAAGTATAGTTTATATCATCCTAACTGCCCAATGCTTCTGAATATGCTGGCAAGCTTTTAAAGAAACCCTTAAACTTTACAAGTAAATATAATATTTTTTTTTTCTAGTTACCTTATCAGACCAGATCCACTGTCATACGTTCCAGCCAATGCATCCAGCCGAAAAAGCAGTTTCTGCAACACAACTGGACAAGACTCGAGGGATGAAACGCTGCTTTGATAAATTAGTGCATCAGCTGAACGAAGAACTGATCTGTGACTGTTAAATTGCTATTAGCAATCAGGAACCAATAGGCTGTTGCTATATGGCATGAACCAACATCTGTCCTCCATTGCGCAGGCTGAACTAGAAACCAGTGAGCTCATGTACTGTACAAAAGCAACTTCATCAGTGTTATTCTTAATCCCTTCACTGCCAGAATGGTTTATTCTAAAAGCTAGAGATCACCTGAGATTTCAGACTAGAATTTAGGACATTTTTATAAAAGCAACAGGGTTTTGTACAGAACAAATTGCTTTAGCATCCTCTTGCTTCAAACGGTAATATTTTGTATTTGGATAATCACAAAAATGTGTTTACTGAATGCTTGGCTTTTAGTAATGTCTCTGTTGCAAAATAACAAATAGGTTAAAATTTCCAGAAATCTGTCACAATCAAAGATGGACACAATCACTGAGTAATACTGTAACAAACAAAATTTGCAGTGAATATGAGAATAGGGAAATTGTATGGTGAAGTATTTCTAATTATTGGTAGTATTATATTAAGATGAGTGGGAATTTCAAACTTTTGAAACTTAAATGAACATGCACTGGGGAAGTCTACAGATTATACAAGGGGCCAGTGTAAGAGGTCTTGCAATGCAATGCCCCTGTGCTAGTAATTGTTATACAATAGCTATATTTTCATATTTAACACTGTTAATATAACATTTTAGGAGTGTGTCTACAGTTACTTATTCGGCTCTTTCTTCTCCGTGTGTGTTTTATTACATAAAGTACACTGCGCTCTGGTTATTATAAAATGAGCAAGCTTTTTATCCTTAACAATCAGGCCCGGATTTGTGGAAAGGCCACCTAGGCCCGGGCCTAGGGCGGCAGGATTTTAGGGGGGCGGCATGCTGCCCAACCACACTCACATTGGTTGAAAACCACTGGGGATGTGCTGGAGATACAATCATTTTTAAATTTCCCATGCGCCAATCACCATTGCTCCAGTCCAGATGATGACAATTTGCACGAATAAAGAGGAGGGGACAGGGGTGATGAACGGCAGTGGGCCTAGGGGTGGCCACTATGTAAATCTGGCCCTGTTAACAATAAATGGCTCACTTAGTTTTGTGGTACATTTTTTCCCTTTGATGACTTTTATTCCATTCCATAGGGAAATGTATCTGTGCTACAGTCTTTTAGATTTTGTGATAGATTTTATTTAGGATTATGTTGTTCTCCAGTGTTGCTTCTTTTAAATCATCATCATCATCATTTATTTATATAGCGCTGTCAAGATACGCAGTGCTTTTTAAATGAATATTTAACCAGTAAATACATTTTCCACAATGTGGCAATATTTTTTAACCATAATAGCCAGAACATTATAGTTAATATCAACAGTTGTTCTCAAACTAACCCTGACTTACAGGAGCGGGGTTTCTCTAGACTTCATTAGTAACTGAACCTTTAAATGTAATATGATTATAATTTCAAGTAAAACATAAGAAACATAATTTTGCCTAAAAACATTTAGGGGCAGATTTATTAAGGTTCAGGTTGCTGCACCAGAGTTTTATTTTCTACATTAAAAAAATATGTGTGACTCAATCAAAAGTTTTTTTTTGCCTCAAATAAACTCACAACTCAAATGTTTGCTTATTTATGAAAAAACTTGAATGTAAAAAACTCAGATTAATGCAATTGCGGGGGAACTCAAATTCATCCGTGAACAAAACATATAGCTCGAATTGATAGAGTTGTTGACTGCAAACCACTGAAAAAAAACCCCGAAAATCATGAAGGTTAAAAACATCTTCAAATGGTTCAAGGGACCACTGCCATTGACTTCTATATGACCTCAGCAGGTTTTAGCTGAAATATTTTCAGATTCAACCTTTTTGCAGCTTTGGGGCATAATACATCCCAAAAAATTTGTTTTTTTATCCCTGAAAATTTTTAGTTTTTACTGAAAACTACCTTTGATAACTAAATTATTTTTGGAAAAAACACAACCCGACCTTTAATAAATAACCCTCTTAATCTCAAATTAACTTCAAAACAATGGGCCAGATTCAATTCAGTGAGAAAAAATTCTCATGGTTTATCATGTGAAAATTCATGGACGAGATTCAGTTAGAGGAAAGAAAAACTTTTCCCCTAATGTTCATGTGATTTTCATGTGATAAACCATGAGATAAGTTTTTCTGAATTGAATAGCATCAAATTAAATCTTGTCCATGCGTTTTCACGTGATAAACCTATTTTCACACGGAATTGAATCTGGCCCAATGTCTGTATTTGTCAGACTTGCAGGCCTTTAATTATCTGCTTCCCTCCAAACCATTGGTAATATACTAAAGTCTGAAAAATTCAGAAATAAAAAACTTTTGTCAGTTTTAGCCAAGTAACACTCAAGTAGTTGAGCGAGTATTCCATGAGGCCATAGAGGTCTGTTTTTATTAACTTTGTTTATGTGTTAAATAACATATCCTGTTGTAGCCAACCAGTTATTTTAGTTACGCTTTCTGTACAAAGTGGATCCTGTGAAACTGGATCCTCAATTTAGAAATTTATGAAAATAAACATTAAGCACACCTGGTTCTCCGGAACCAAAATATTCCCATATTTTCATGCTGTGGCACTCTAAGTCCTCATCTTTCTATTGATACTTTGGGGGATTACATTTACAACTGAATCAATCAGTTCCCCACTTTCTATTTTTCCTTCTTGATTGCTGGTTTAAAACATTTACTGTATCATTTAAAGGCCCTAAAACATGTTTCTTTTACTAGGTGAATTGCAGATTTGAAATCCTTTCCTTCATAAATGCTACAAGGATTTGAGTTAAGATACATATTCTACTTATAATGTGGTGTTAACAGCAAGAACATTTCTAGGTCATTAATGAATAAACTAAAAAGATTGTTGTACACTATGAAACACTTTAAGAGGAATTCTATTTGTTAAATATTTATTCATAAAAACTGTATTTTCTCTCTACCACTTTGAGATCCTTATTTGTTCTATGTTGACATTATCTTGACATTATCTGCCCAAGGAAACATTTCAGAATAATCCGCAATGATGTACAATGAACATTACAGGGTCAAACTGCCTTAGTCTAAATGTATCATATTAATTGCATTTCTGTGGTTGAAGTTCAGTCTCCTACAAACGTATTAGATTAGTTTGACGTGGCCGGCCATTTATAAAGCCATAATGCTTGTAATCACTTTTAATGCTCATTATCAGCATCTGCATTATATATTGTGATGCCCATTTATGAATATCATCCAGTTATCTAAAGTATTGGACTCCTAGAGGATCACTCCGTGCCATAGACTGATACCTTTTTTATCTTCATAGTGATTATAAAAATATTTAGCCCATAAATATTAGAGTTGTCTGGGTAGCAATAAATGTGGCTCTTTTTTGTACCATTGTTAATGTCATTTGTACCGATTGTATAACCCATCAATATCCCTCTGGCTATAGGAGGTGCCCAGATGATGAATTCATGTATATTTTATATTAACGTTATGAATCTAAACAAGCAGTCAATAAATTACTCTCTACAATCAGGAGATAAAGAATCTACTTAATCAGGCGTCATTGTTTTTTCCACTAGTAATATGAGCCATCTCATTGAAAATATCTACAGTGTCATCTAATGTATCACATTTTTCTTTAAATTACCTCTTTGAAAAACAGTGTGCCTCTTATGTTCACATCCCTGATTGCTGTTCAAGTTTAACAACTTGAACTTAATACCAGCAGCATAGAGCAGTGCAGGGATTTAATGTTGAAGCTCTTGCAAATCCACATTTTCTTCCTTAAAAAGCACCTTGATAAACGGTGTAGCTCTTATGGTACCCAGCTCTGATCGCTGTTCATTTTTAACAGCCTGAGCTCAATCTCATCAGCATGGAGCAGTGCAGTGGATTGACTAAGTGGTGGGAGTTCAAAGTTGAATTTCATGTTACTTAGAGAGCATCCAAACTGTTTCATCCTGCAAATATTGCGGTCAAGCTTTCTAACTGTTATAAAAGTCATCAATGTGACCTCAATGACTAGTAACACAACATTTCTACTGATATAACATCCTTACCAGCAGGGACAAGTACTGCAGGGATTGGGTAAGTGATTGCAAATCACCTACTTTTTATCAATCCCTGTGATGACCAGTTCTGTCTGCAATGTAATGCTACTTCAGCTAATTTTAGCGTGAATCTATAGCAGGCAATATAGTGTGTCCCAAACAATGGCTCATTAATCACACAAGACTTGCAGAAGTAACCAAAGTATACTGCTGAGGATGGAAAATTGTAAGAGTACATTTGTGGAGAGCGAGAGGTTCCACAATTGTGGGAGAAGGAAAGAGCAGAAGCAATGGTTGGAAAAGAGATAGCAGCAGGGGGATGGGCAGTGTTGAATAGAACGTAAGCAATTGTAATACACGGCTGTCTGGTAAATGTAGCAGCTCCCAGCAAGGTGCTCCTTTGTCCTCTCATCCAAATAGAGATTTGTGTCATGTGTCACAGATGTACCATTCTTGGGTGTACATAGTATTCATTAAAAGATATCTCTGAAAGAGCCTTACGTGCTCCATGCTATAGGCGCTTGATCATAGAACCTGTAATGAAATACCTATAGCATCAAACATGTATGGCTCTTAAAATGATTTTTTTTCCCAATGAATACTTTTTCTGCATAATTGATTGTATCTGAATGTGCATGTACTAGCGTGCCCACCTTCTTTTTTAGGAGCTGGGGCAAACTACAGTGCGCTATCTACTTTACACATTCTTGTGCCCTATTTTATTATGAGTGCATCTAGGAAACTCTCAAAGCAGCAAAAATTTTGCCTGCAATTAAAAGGGAAGGACTAGTCAGGGCCAACATTAATGTGAACAATCCCCTCACATGTTGGAATATACAGTATTTCCTACTGCAGCATGTTTTCTATTTTCCATGTATTACATTGTAAAATATTGCATACAATTAGACTACTAAACTTCTAAACAGCTGGCTTCTATCATTCATGTTTGCCATCATTACAGGTTTTTAACTCAGCCAACCAAACTACCCACAGTCCAATTTTCTGGCATCTCTCCAGGGTAAAATAATGGTAAAAGCTTGACTGGCACAGAATAAATGTGGCATGGTACCTTCTAAGGGACTCTGACTATACACTAATATCCCACAGGGGTGTATTTTGAAGGCAGAGGATCAAGTTGAAACACATGGACTGTACAATGAATCCTTTAAGCATCTATAAATGCATCATTATGTAAAGTAACATACATTAACATAATTGAGTAAGTCTCTAACAATTGTTCCACCAAATAGGTGCATGTATAACTGTATTGGCCCCTTGAATACGTCCAGGATGGTTAGTTTGTGGGGTTTAACTACCAACCATTTGTCAAGAAATATACAAACCCCATTTTGCACTTATAAAATAATTTAAAGTAAGCAGGTACTACTCAACATAATTCCAACCCTGTCTACCTTTTGCATTCCCAAGCATTGCCTCCACTGCCTAACACAACCCAACCTACTACCAAAACAAAGGGTTGGCGGGGCATGCTTTGCTCTGTCCTAAAATGCATGATCTTCAAACATCCCAACTAGCTCCGCCATTTTTGTGAGTTGTCACAAAACAGAACATTGCTCCAACTGCGCATGCGCATTCCGAAGATTACCGAAGAGAAGAAGATGTCGCCTATGAACTCCGCTGGACGAAATCTGCACGGAGGGGAAAGAGTTAGGGGAGGGGGTTTATGTAGGGTAGGGTTTTTCTTTATTAAGGGTTTCTCCTTTAATGTTTGTCTGCCGACACCTCCCCTTAACTCTTGCCATAAATAGAAAGTGCCTTTCAACACTAGTGGCAGGTGGATTTTGACTCAAAAATGTACATTTCCATGTTTTTGTCTAAACAATGCATATTTCCATGTTTTTGTCTAAACAATGCATATTTCCATGTTTTTGTCTAAACAATGCATATTTCCATGTTTTTGGCTGAGTCAGAGGCTTTTTCTATTCATTTGAATGGCAGAAAGGTTTTAATAATTGCACACAATTTTAAATAAATGCCCACAATCTTTTGTTTATCTATAACTTTACTTTTAGCAGAGTGGTATTGCATGTAAAATCAGACCAATCCACATTAAATATATATGATTGTGTGTAGACATATTTATAGACATATATTTACACATGCTTGTATACACATTGTTAATGTAAACCCTAGATGGCAGTGTTGAACTAGAAACAAAGAATCAGGAAAATACACTAACATACATGTTTAACATTCATAAAAAATACAAAAAAATGATAATGTATGTGTAATACTGTCCATTTAAAAGTGTTTGTGTTACAAGAACATAATTTTTATAGACAGAACCTGCCCGATCAGTCATTAAGACAACAGGATATCCGTGTCCACAGTTGTTGAAATTTGCCTTCTTGGTTGAAATATGAGTGCAACGTATATGTGAGTGTGTGTACATTTTAAGAAAAGAGAAAAAAGAAGCTTTAAGAAAGTTATGCCTGTTTCTACTCGCTATCACTCCAGATACCATTGTGGCAGCACTGAACTGTAACACCCCTCTGTGTCGTTAATCCTGATACAAATTGGAAGTGGGGATTAATGGTTTGGAAAAATCTTTTTTTTTGCTCTGGAATAAATCATTCCTGCATGGAAAAGAGATTGGGAAATCTGAGAAGACTGGGAGAATGAAAAAAATGATTGGTTAATCGTTAAGGAACAGAGTTACATCTGTGCTATGATTTATTTTCACCTTAGACGTAAGCAATCTGTTTGGCTAACAACATAACTGTTACTTGCTATACAACTGAGAACTGCAATCCTTTCTAATTTGTAGAAGGAATGGTAGAACTTCTGGAGCAAATACACAGAGTAACCTGCAGGTAACAGTTATGTTGTTAGCCAAACAGATTGCTTATGACTAAGGTGAAAATAAATCATAGCACAGATGTAACTCTGTTCCTTAATATAAGACTGCCAGGGGCACTTCTAGCTGTACTGCTGCCATAGGTACTGTAGCTCTAAAGCTGCTCCTGCTAAAGTGCCACATTAATTCATATTCTTCCCTGCTATTTTGGAAGCAGCCTACAGGTGCTGGACAAATATATAGGGTATGTTTATGGAGTGTTATTATAAATACTAGGGATGCACCGAATCCACTATTTTAGATTCGGCTGAATCCCCCAATCCTTCACAAAAGATTTGACCGAATACCAAACCAAACCCTAATTTGCATAAGCAAATTAGGGATGGGAAGGGGAAAACTTTTGTTACTTCCTTGTTTCCTGACAAAAAGTCACACAATTTCCCTCCCCGCCCCTAATTTGCATATGCAAATTAGGATTCAGATTCGGTTCGGCCTGGCAGAAGGATACGGCCAAATCTGAATCCTGCTGAAAAAGGCAGAATCCTGGCCGAATCCCAAACTGAATCCTGGATTCGGTGCATCCCTAATAAATACTATTATAATTTCCTTTTTTTTTTTTTTTTTAAATTTAACAATATTAGAACTTATATGGCTAATCTCATTAAATGTATCCTGAGCAATACATGCTTTTCTAAAAGGACCTAAAATTCCTGTCACTCTAAACACTAGACCCAATCATGTTAAAAAGTGATGGAAGAATCTGTGCTGTTTTGCTTCAGCGAAAAATTTGCAGATGTACCGCAAAATGAAGAAAATTTAACGAAACCCAATGAAGTCAATGGGCGTCAAAATAATTTTGCCATGTGTCAATTTTGACGTAATCGTCAATTTTTATACGTGCGACTATTTGGTACAAATGCATTAAAGTCAATGTATAATTTTGTCTAAATAATTTTGGTGCCGACAATTTTTATGAGTGCGCCAACTTGGAGTTGTTTCACAAATTAATTTGCGCAAGTTTGTGAATTTATTTGCCCTCCACTAGTGTTAAGATATAATGTATCATAAAAGCCCCCCCTTTAAGTCACCATGTGGGTGATTTTCTCCACATATGCTCTATAGACTGTGTAGATATAGTGAATAAAGTACCCCCTCTTGTAAAATATAAGGATATTATAAGTTACCGAGGAGTTTCATGACCATATAAAAACACGAGGCCGAAGGCCGAGTGTTTTTATACAGGTCATGGAACTCCGAGGTTACTTCTAATATCCTCATATTTTACAACTGGGGGTACTTTATTTATTATAATACACAAATTTAAGTGAGTCATGTGACAGAAATGACATCAGAACTCACCGTTTATAACTGATGACATCAGAACTCACCGTTTATAAGGATATATTTTACAGGATATTCATGGCTTTTGTGTATTATAAATAGTTACAGAGCACACCTTGTATAAATTCTAACCACTAAGGGGCAGATTTATCAAGGGTCGAATTTCGAAGAAAAAAATACTTAGAAATTCGACCATCGAATTAAAATACTCCGACTTCGAATTCAACGTTTTTTCAACTAATTTGGGTATCCTGCGGTCGAAGTAAAATCGAACGATTCGAAGGATTTAATCGATCGATCGAACGATTTTTCGTCAAAGTTGAAGTCATAGTATCCTATTCGATGGTCGAAGTATCCAAAAAATTACTTAGAATTTCGAATTTTTTTACTTCGAAAATTCACTCGATTTCACTTCGACCCTTGATAAATCTGCCCCTAAGTTAAAGTTAAAGGAAAGAGTGTTTTCCTCCATACCCAAAATACTTATAGCAAAGAGGGTACATGCAGTATTTAGAGAGCACCCATTCATTTACAGAGAGATAAATGAGGAAAAAGAGCAGCCTCCTTTTTTATTTTTGCCATTGGGCTTATTTTATTTAATTAAATCTCATGTAAAATCTTTTTTTACTTTAAAAGAGCCATATGTATTTTAGATAACCTGACTGCAATCAAACCTGATGGCCAATTACCAGGACAGGAACAGAACTGCAAAACTGGCCAGCAATAAGAAGTCTCACTCTAAATCATAAACACTACAAAAAGTCATATTCAAGCAAGTTGGAGAACCTTTAAAGATTCAAGTTTTTCGCACAATTACTAGTGAAAAAAATACGAAAACCTCTAAAAATATGAATGCCTAAAAGAAAAAAAACCCCAATAGGATCAGTGCAGCTCCCATTAACTTCTATAGCACCACAACTGCTTTTACTTGCTGAAGTTTTGTAAATGAGTTTCTTGTGGTCTTTACACGTAGTAAATCTTGAATTTTTAGATTTTAGAGAATTAAAAAAACATGACTTTTTAGTGAAAAAAAAATAGAAACCTGTATGTTAGTAAATAGCCCCTTAGATTAATTTGTTTTATTTTACATATACACTCAATCAGCCAAACTCTCACATTCTCTTTTATGGTGGCCATACATGGACCAAGTGAAGAGTCTTACATTCATGTATAATGTGAAATGGATGTCCACTTAGCCAAATAGCATTAGTCCATCTTTGGGTGTAACAGATACACGAAAGAGAGTAGCTCAGCCGATGTCTATTGATGGGCTAATTTGTCCCGTTTTGCTTCACTGAAAAATTCATGAATTTCCTGCGAAGTTTGAGAAATGTCGAAAAATTCACAAATTTCTTGCAAATTTTGACTCACGTCGTCCAAATGGACATCCGAATAATTTTTACGCGCCGAATTTTAGCCTCAGTTTTGAGAATTTATTCACCTGCGGTAAAACGTGGAAATTTGCCTGGCGAATTTATTCGCTCATCACTACCAATGTCCCATCCACACACAAAATGGAATATCATAAAAAACTATTTTTGCTTTGAACAGACCAATTATGATATGACAGAACTGCAGTATAGTCTACAGAAATTGACCACTAAAGAAGCCATAAATGCCATACACACTGGGCCATGGGGCTTATTTCTACAGGTCAAGCTTGAGAAGCCCAGGTGCAGGAGATGGAGGCGATACCACAGTCTCTTTCTCAGCAGCAATCAGTTCCTCTCAATAAGTAGCCTTCTCAGAAACAAACAGACCATCCTCTCTGTCCCTTTTAATATGTCCCCCTTCTGGCTGGTGCAGAGATCTGCTGAAGTGCCCTGTTGACATCATTACTGTTATAACAATGGGAGGTACCATTAGTGGGGCTCCAATCCCCAGTGGGGAATGAAAATTTGACTCCCTCTGCCATAAATGCCATGCTCAAATCCACATTTTACCTATAGATTGTGTAATATCTTTATATTTTATAGACATATGTATTTGAAGATGTTTTGTACTACATTGAATCAGGACACAACCAATACAAGCCCCCAAAACATTGCTGTGTAGCACATTCTGTAGCTTCTTACCCTGTTCCATTGACAGAGTGTAGTCATAAATCCAGTTTCTTCCATAACCAAGTTGCATTAAACATGCCCCAGTTTTCTTTAAATAAATGTGTGCCTCAGGAATACATGCCAAAGGCATCAGATTTATCAACCAATTAAAACTGGACACATACAACTTAATACATTTTGTTACAATTTGAGCAATTCTTAGGGCCATCATGTACTGAAAACACAGATGACAGACCCAAAGGAGCATGAGCAGTAGAAAGGACGACCGGTAACTCAACCAACGTTTTTTATGTTGTAGCTTGTTACGGTGCATGTACTGTATGTTCTAATTTTTTGTAAAGGAAATTTTTCTGATTTTAACCAAGAGCCAGTAACAGTAGCGAACGACAGTGTATAACGATGGTTGTCCAAATAATTATAAATGACAATCAACTTGTGTCTAAGTTACAGCGATCAAGTACATTTGCTCAACTAAATTGTTTACAATTCCATCACAACCAGCCAGAATTTCCAAACCTTTAGAATAACCTCTGGACAGTCTGAGTATGAGAATCCAACATTGATTCATTTTACCCCCTTATTTTGAATCCAGTGTTGGCTTCTGGTATTGCATGTCTTTCATTTATTTAAAGAATTGAAAATGTCCTGAATAAATGTACATATGTGATTGACCTCTCTCTCTTTTATTGTAACCAACAATACTCATTAGTGATGGGCGAATACATTTGCCAGACATGAATTTGTTGCAAATTTCCACGGTTTGCTGCAAGCGAATTCATTTGCGAAACTGCGTGGAAAATTCACTGAAGAAAAATCTGCCTCATCCAAAAAAAGTGGCGCGCATCAAAACTGACGCTCGGATAAAAATTGTCTCACATCCAAATTATTCAGACGCCCATTGACTTCAATGCATTTGGACCAAATAGTCGCGCATATAAAAATTGTCACTTGCGTCAAATTGACGCGCATCAAAATCATTTTGACGCCTGTTGACTTCAATGCATTTCACAAATTTTTCGCAGTTTATCGAATTTCATGCGATTCGACACAGATTCACCCATCACTAATACTCATACATATAGAGATGGATGGATAGATGATAGATAGATAAAAAAAATAACTATACATATTTGCGTAACAATAACCTCTTATAACTCAAATCCAAGTCAAATTTTCACATGCAAATTACAGTCATTACTTTCATACAATCTAAAAATTAACAAAGAAAAGGGGCTAAATTAAAGACAGTCCTTGAAAAACATAGCATTACAGCCTTCTGCTGGATTAAAAAAAAGTAATACCTGTGTAAGAACACAAATGCTTCTACACTGAACTGCCTAAAGCACTCAGAGATGTATAAAGCCTGGGAGAAAGCAAGGTCAAAATGTTGCATATAATATAATGGTTGATAACAATGTCCCATAGTGTGCTATTCAACAAAAGAGAACAGCATACAGTTGCCTTTACAGATACATTTTAATCCTTCATTAATTCTGAAGCGTTCTCGCAACTGCTTATAATGGTATTCTGTCATAAAGCTTATTCACAACATTTTGAGTCCTTTTGTGGAAGAAAAACACAATGTGAAATAACATGTTATTATTATATTTACAATCCATGGTCTCCAATCCAGAGGCCCATTTATCAACATTGTCATTTTAGTGGTTTTATAGGTTTTTGAATCCGTGAATAAACTCATTTTCTCTAAACCCACGAATGCCATGTAATATACTAAAAGATCCAAATATAAAAATGAGGAACAAAAATGCTGATTCGCTAAAAAGTAGGAAAATCCTCTAAAGATTTGGACAAACACTAGTGAAAAAAATTGTTAAAACCTATACAAGGTCCAATTGGATCATCACAGCTCCCGCTGATGTCTATGGGACCTTGAATGCTTTTACTTTGCCAAAGTTTGGTACTAAAATGTTTTGTAGTTTTCTCAGTTTTTTAGAAAAAATTTTTTTTTTTATTTGTGCAAAAGAAAAGAAATTTGAATGTTGGTAAATAGGCCCCTAAGTGTCCCTTTACATTAGGAATTTTCTTGTGTTGAGTAGTGCTGAAAATCATATGCAACTCTTTAGCACATATTAACATTAATATTAACATATATCCTTGCTATGTTTTTACATTCATTCTTTGAAAAGGTGTAGACATGTGGCATATGGCTAGGGCCAGACAATGGAGATGATTGCGGATTCTCCACAAACTGAGAATCTGCTGCCCTGCTGCTCCCCTTGTATTCTGAAGGCAGGGTGGATTTGCAAAATTTCATGTTTCTGCGCCGTAATTCGCCACATCTGCCTGCACCCAAGCTGAAACAATGCTTCCAGGTGCAGGCTGAGCAGGAACAGAGGAGCAGTGTCGGAGGGTCTGGCCCTGGCCTAAACCATTTGGGTTAAGTTTACAGATCTGCGTTCACTGAATTAGAAAAGCACCTGATGGATTTATGGTTGAACTTTCTGGTGAAAGTCACCAAAGTGGGCCAGTATTTGTACAGAGCCCCCAACTTGCTCATTACAAGGCCATGAGATCTATTATCCTGAAACCCATAATTCAGAATGCTTCAAAATAATGACATCTCCATTTCCCATAGCATTCTATTTAAACAACAAATGCTATTTTGAATTTTTAAGGCACAATTCTCCAAATTACGGGAAGGCCCATTGCATTCTGAGTACATTGCTGTTTCAGCCATCCTGTTATAGTTCCAGAGATACCATTAAATTAGTTAGATCTAAAAAAAAAAGATAAATGTCTTGGAGTACCCTATGGGTGTGGCTGGTTTGGACAATTTGAGAACATATTCCTTAAGGCCAATAGGCAATGTAAGGGCAACAGATGTAAGAAATCATCTGAAAACACTTTAGATTTAGAGACACTACAATGCCACAACAGATGCATATTAGGAACCACTGTATTCTGATTTATCTTGATAATTGGCTAAGTGTCTAGACCTAGAATGAATTTTATTACATTAATCTTATTTACATTTATTTGTAA
Organism: Xenopus laevis; assembly: GCF_017654675.1. Lineage (NCBI taxonomy): Eukaryota > Metazoa > Chordata > Amphibia > Anura > Pipidae > Xenopus > Xenopus laevis. The sequence goes on from NC_054377.1 coordinate 109,620,047, forward strand.
AGTAAGGGTTTTCTAATCTGTCCACGGTTCATTTGCTGAAAAAGCCTGAACCTGATTTCTAAATATTAAAACAAACAAATAAACTAAGCATGTTGCCTAATGAATAAAACATTTCTATTGTTGGAGAAAACTTTCAAGAAAAGCATTGCAATAGCAAGGTCTTTTGTTCATGAGCAGTCAGTTTTCTGGCACCACAGATACAGACCTTCTTCCAGATTCATGTTATGTTTTCCTTCCATGGTGCACAACCCAAAATGTTCTTTCAACTGAGTATTCCACTAGCAAGACAGCTAGGTCCCCAAAGACGTCTAATTAGGGAAAATATTACAAAGCCGTAATTGGTATAAATTGGCACATTTCATTAAATCTCCTGTGATATTTAATAATTAGAATTCTTTCAACAAACCAATTGTTTCTTAATAGCTTTTCATTGTATGTATAAAGCTGCCAAAATGGTTACCATGGAAATAAGTACCACTGAATAGTTTGCGTCTTTTTTTTTTCTCTCCACATATATATTTTCAAATATAAATAACTCGTTCACAGCTCTCGAAAAATATGGCTTGTTTTTATCAGGCCTCATTAAGACTGCCTCAGTTACAAAAATAAGATAAAAAACTGATTCTGACATTTCTTACAATGGTAGCGTACACATTTTAGCTGTTTTTAAAAGTGCCTTTAGCTGCACATATTCTTTTCACTGCTAATGTCATGGACTATTTTATAGTTCTTTCTTCAAACCCCCATCTAGAAAGCATAGGCAGGTGTACCTATTCACCCAGGAGTTAAAGAGCTTCTTAGTGATTTCTAGGATACTTACTGTATTTCAGACTTCCTGGTTAAGGAGAACCCCATATATCCACTAATTCTTGGCTTGATAAAGGGCCCAGTGTGACCCGAAACGTTGCCAAACTTTTTGATGTCTACTTTGAGCCAATAAAAGCACTTTTCTTTGCACTACAAATTGTATTAGTGTCCTACAGTTTCCTTGGACTTCAATAGTGAGAGTGTTATCACGGTTATAATTCCAAATTCTTTCGTTACATATGCATACCACGCAGCACTACTGAAATCAAATCACATTTTAGTTCACTTTAAATAAGTTATCACCGACAAAATCATAGTTTGCATAAGGAAAGAAAATGTCACTTTAAAGGAAACCTATACAGGTCTCTATAAAAAGATATTACATAAAACAGCTCATATGCAAAACCCTGCTTCATGTTAATAAACCATTTTCATAATATTATACTTTTTTAGTAGTATGTGCCATTGGGTAATCATAAATAGAAAATTGCCATTTTAAAAAATAATGGCCACCCCCTGGGATCGTATGATTCATTGTGTACACAAACACATCAAATAAACCATACATGTTCGGTTACATGAGCCAATTAACAGACAGGGTTCTGGCTTTTGCTTCCACACTTCTCCCTGTTACAGTTAGGGGCAGATTTACTAAGCTCGAGTGAATAATTTTTTGGGTACTTCGACGATCGAATTGGTCAAATTTGATTGAATACGATTGAATCGAATTATTCGAACGTTTCGAAGTAAAAATCGTTCAACTATTCGACCATTCGATAATCAAAGTACTGTACCTTTGACTTCATACTTCGCCACTTTAAACCTACCAATGTTAGCCTATGGGGACCTTCCCTAGCACTTTTCTAAGCTTGTTTTGGTCAATCGATCGATCCTTTAAGCAACAATACACATTCATAATGTATCCTTTCTATTATCTGGGTCTGACTGTTAAAAACACAGATGACAGGAGTCAGGTCTGCCCATAGTTTTTAATTGAGCTTTTATTAGTTGGCTTGCAACACTGCTTCAGGAGTCTGAACCAGGAGTGCAAAAAATGTAAACTGAATGTAAACTGCTTTTCAGAGCAATTACATTTATATATATAACTTGAAAACCACAGAGAATATGTTATATATAAATATATAGAAGCTTTCACTGTCCAAAAAATACGTTTTTGGGTGGAGGAACCCTTTTTTCTAATGCAAGCTACACTCCAGACCAATACTCTCAGTCTAAACACCTGGGTTCCTATGTTTGAGGATATTACAAAGGCCTAAAGCAACACTCCTACTCCCACCTTAACCCAATAACTAGCTAATCCTCCATTCTTTTTATATATGAGACAAAAGGCTAAAAATTGTCATCCCATTTTATTTATACTTGGGGGATCATATGACAGATACATATAAAGCTGTACTACCACCACCCCCACCTAAGAAGATTACTAAACTGTAAGATTTCTAATATTCTATATGAAAAATATATTGGGTACACCATAGGTAGGGATGAGTGCCCTATTACATCCCTACAAATACTGTTCATTATCTCGTGTACACCTGTTTTTTGGGGTACTATTTTATTTCACATCTTAAATGTAGCTGTTTACACACCTTTATATGTTATATCTGAAAACTGAAGTGGTTAGTTGCTCTATGTGATCACATTATATCTCTATGATAACCCAAACCATGCATTTTCCTAAGAATCCTGCATTTCAGGGAAAATTTTGTTTCATTTCTTGCTTTTGTATAAACTGCAAGATTGTCATGAGTGATTTGATAATAAGAATGGGAAATGTTAAAACTGGTTTTTAAATAGCAGTGCTGGTGCAAATTGCATACAAAGTCGTGCACAAAAAAAGCTGTAATTTGTAAACAGGTGAAGCAGCAGGATCAGGAAAATGAACAATCAGAAAGCGATTTTGACAGGTGGCAGATTGCAAGCACTTTAAAAACATAATGATGGGTTTGCAGCGATAAGTACAGCTATTACTTTCTCAACTTGTCAAGTTAGGACAGGTGAGGAGGTGGAACCTTTTCACAAAGAGCAAAGAAGTGAGACGAGAGTCAAATCCAAAATAAAGGTGTCCATGAAACAAAAATGGCTAGTTAAAAAAATATAGATAAAGAAATAATAATGCAGGACCCGTCTCCACTCCTTGTAAATGTTTTATTATTAATAATTTTATCTTACCCTATAGGAAGGTTTCATCATTTCTTTTAATCCTGATTTACCATTGTACAAATGGAACAATACAAGTGTGGCCATAGATATGGTCACAACCCCCACATGTGAATGGTATCCATTTGTTTGGCCTATGAGCTGATCAGTCATACTTTTTTTTAGGGTAATGGCACATGGGGCTTCTTTTGACACTTTAAAAACCCTCTTTTTTTTGGAAAGCTTTATCAAAGAGCCCGAAGCAGTAGACTTGACAGCGGAAAAGGTTTTAGGCAGTTTCCAACTGGAAACAAAAGAAATCTGTGATGGTGAGGCCCATTTATCAACATTCATTTATCAGCATTGGTTTAAGAGTTTTTCAAAATTATGATTAAACTCTATGGGGGAATGTAATAAAATTCGCAAAGAGCAAAACTTTGCAAATAAAAAAATTGCCTGTGGCAATGTAATGTTCTTACATTAGGCTTTTATTACATTGCAAGTCTTAATTGCGCATTGCAAACCTTTAACACCGCTCTGGAGTTTAGTTAAATATTTTGTCGCAAAAACCAGTTTGCGATTGCGAAATTTTATTACATACACTGCTTCACAAAGGCAGTTTGGTCACAAACTTTGAGGTCATTGAAGTCTTAAATCAAAAATGGTGTGAACATGGCACACTCGTCTTTGCAAACATTTTTTTGCGATAATGAAGCATATTACATTCCCCCATATTTCTTTAAAATCACGAATGCCTTCTAATTTATTAAACTATCTGAGTATAAAAAGTATGTAGAAAAAAAAGCTGAAGATGCTCTAAAAAATACAAATACCTTGAAAACTAAAAGATTTTTTTGGACAATTACTAGTGAAAAAAATCAAATCTCTCTACCCGCTAAAAAAAGTTCAACTGTGGGAAATGTAGCATGACACAGTTCAGATGTCAGCCCATAAGTTACAATGAGCTTAACTCTCTTCCTTATAACACATGTTAAAAGGCTACATGAAAATATAAAAAAGTCTATTAGATTGTCCCACAATAAACATACAAAACCAAATTTTATATGAACAAGGAAATAAATATTGTGACAATATGATCTGCATTCACTTGATGCCTCATTCTCAAATAAACCCCAATGTGTGCTCACTAAGGAAGCATATATTCTTTTATATGTAACACAATCCATTTTCCGATTATCTGTGTAGGTCAAAAGACCCGAAGCACCAAGAAGCTTATTAATAAGAACGAACGCAATCATTTCAAATTATACAAAAAGGCTGTAGATATAATAAAGAAGATGGAATGTACCAAACAATCTTCAGCACCAGCACTGAATTGAAAGGTGGGACAGATTCATTAGCAGCTATTTCGACCTCATTTACAAAGGTCACAGCGTAAGGATAGCATTAAAGGAGGATTTTATCTTCTGTCACAACCGTCAAATAATAGGCTATGAAATATTGACTTTTCCATTTTAAGTGGTTCTTCAACTACATTGTTTAAATCCAGTGGTTAAAGCAGAATCGGATGCTCAAAAACCAATGTCTATTGGTTTGGTAATGGACTGGAACAAATTATGGATATTAGCGCAGTCCTACTTATACAGAAGCAAGCAATACGAAGTACTGTTTAACCCCCTCCAATCCCTGCCTGAAATATTATCTTGTCAACAGTGTGACTAGTCCTCTACTCTGAATCTGCACTTTCTGGATGGAGACAGTTAATATAAATGAGCACATAATTGTACTTGTGTGTGTGTATTTGTTTGCTAATCCTTGATCACTGCTGTCAAACTTCTATGTATGCACATCCTTATAGAATAGGTACAGAAGGCTTTGTGCACAAGTATTAAGTTGTATTCATACTGGCGGAGTCAAAGAATATCTGACTGATCGTCCCATGCGATAATTGTGTGAATAATTTTGGCCTTGAGCAGTTTATTTGGTATCATGTCTGCCTTGCAGTGTAGTGGTTCTGAGTTCTATTCTGGTTTGGGCACTATCAGCAAGGAGTCTGTGTGAGGGTACCCAGGTTTCCTTTCATGCTTCAAAAGCATACAGGCATAAAATTGACCATTTTATGTAGAAGTGATTGTTAACTGGGGCAGTGAATAATGTGCAATCTCTAAAGACAGTTGTCTTTTACAATGAGAAATTGTGACATAACCCAGCACAAGGCAAGTGTCACAGGGCCCAGGAAGCCAGTGCGAGCTCTTACCTCCAGCTGAGCCAGTTCATGGACCATCCCTTTTTTGTAGCAAATCATATTGGAGAATACGGTCAACTTTTTTTGTCCGTCCGATGGTAAAATGTGGAATTCCATGTGTGACAAAAAAAATGTGCTCATCACTACCCAAGACCCCTTGCGTGACCTTGACTATGCTTCTGCCTATTCCATATTTTTGAACAACCTCTGCCATGTGTATCACCCTGTGAGAACAAGATACACAAAGACATTTTTTTTCTCTCTTAAAGTCAAAATCAGCTGTAACATGCATAAAGCACACTAATGTTATCACAATATTCTGTATCCCAATGGAAGTGCTCTGTTGACCCAGATCTGTCTTGCTGGATACATTTTGAACAAGTTCAGTTTTCATAAAACAAATGTCACCGTTGGTTGAATCCATAAATTGTCTCTTATGCTTATCTGATCCTTGGCTTTTAGGAATGCATTGGTACTTAAAGGATGCAATGTGTCTCTCCAATTAAACTTACCTTAGTCACCTTACCTTGAATTTGCCTTTACTATACAATTTTTGTTAGTAAAGGCAAATGGGAATTAAGTTATTCAGGGCAAGGACCTCCTTCCTACTGTGTCTCATACCACATGATACTCAATCAGTGTGTTTGTACTTATTTATTGTATTTATTATAATACTTGTCCTTCCTGTGTGTACTTTGGTATATTGTAAGATTGTACAGCGCTGTGTATCTTTGTAGAACTTTATAAATAAAGTTATTCAACAATTATATTTTTAAACAAGGAATGCATTCAACAAAAGTGCTTGTGTAAATTAAAAAAAAAACTAATTTCATGGAAAACACCCATTTCCCTTAAAATTTATTATTTTTTATTTTACATCTGTGTATATATTTTATGCATATATCAAAAAATATAAACCAAAAAATTCAAGATTTTTTTAAACAATAAACCAAAAAGTGGTTTAAAAGTTCAAGTCCACAGGTGGTGGCCTAATGCGTTTCATGCCTATTGGGGCACTTACTCAGAGGCCATATATAGGCTTGACAAAGGGCCTGAGTAGCCTGAAACGTTACCTAAGGCACTTTAAGTAAAGTTTTTCACTTTTCCAATAATACCGAAGTCCTGCTGTCTTCATTGATTTGTGTAATTGTGCCCTCGCAGGGGGTACAGCTTGCCTAAGAGCCTATTCCGCTTTTGGAGCACACATGAATTACATTTATTGTATTTGAACTTTTAAACCACTTTTTGGTTTATTGTTTTGAAAAAATCTCATATTTTTTGGTTTATGTATACATGCACCCATAGACTGGGGTGAACTGTGAGTATTTTCTCACTCTTTACTATATTTATTAATTTAATTTGGTAGTGTCAATATTTGGCTGTTTGCACCGTTTTTCATTTGTATGTATTTTATGCCTTTATTTGGAAACAAATCAATGTTATTAGAAATAAGTTTTGTTCAGTGTTTCCTTCTCTGTGCTGTGCTAAATATTTCAGCAGTTCAGTTCTGAATTTAAGTGTCTTTAAGGTTTCAGTTTCCCCATAAGCTTTATAACTTTCTAAAGTTTTATAACTTTATTTTCTATCTCACACAAGAGATTTGAACCGAGCTTACAAGTCTTGATTTATATGATATCCAGTGGAGAGAAAAAAATTGCAGATGATTCAAATGATATACATTTCAAGGATCCCTTGTACAACAGGGCCTTTTGAGTATTGTTTTTTTTTTTATAAACAAAGAATAGTAGAAAGAAAGTTAAAAGAAAAACCTTTCTACAAAACATATTTATGATTTCTAATATAGGTGAGGAAATGTTCCAGTCTCTTGGCATGATAAATTCAGTGCTCTGCTGCCAGACTGCAATTTACAGTAACTATGTCTAGTTGGTGCTTTTTATTTTAATGGACAATATAGTGTTTATTAGATATGGGTCTATTCTATTGTATATTAAAAATGCAATCTGTTCTTGTGTTGTTTCTTTGTTCTGACTGAGCGATGTTTCTTAGATTCCTTTCAGTTAGCAGCAGTACTGGCAGTCAGCAGAAAATGCAACTACAATAATAAAGTACTTTAGAATTTTAAATAATTTCACCTATAAATGTAATAATCGTCATCAAAATCATATAGCTCATTGTGGTAGGGGCAATGACACTAGAATTCTAGGGAAAACGATGCATTATGGTTAAAAACATGGAAAAATTGCAATAGTTTTTTTAAATCCTTTAGTCACTGAGCCCTATAATCTTTAGACTTGTCAACCTGAATATGATTAACTGTTGATGAACCGTAATTTATAAGATACTTGGAGGTAAAGATCAACAACTAGGTGGCCATGGATTGAACACATTTCATTTATATCTATTTAAATAAAGATAAAAGTGGCCTTCTCAAACTACTTTAATCATTAAAGATTGAAAGGAAAAAGACAAAGTCAGTTTATTAGATCTTCTGCTCCTGACCCATAATTATGTTTCTACTCCTGAACCATAAATTAACCCTTCCATGCACTGATCCCATTGATTTCATCTTCAGGAATTTACATGAGCTAAGATTCCCTACATGGAGGCACATAACAAGGAATGGATAGGGGAACGGTGAAAAGTACTTGATTGTTCCTGAAACAGAAGATTTTTTTAAAATAGATTATATAGTCTGTTTCCATTCTTTTTCTAGATGTAGGGTTCCATAGGTTTAATTCCCCTAAATTCTGGAAATCCCCTGGTTTGCCCAGCTATGAGTTGGGCATAATTTAGAGATGGGGGGGGATGTTTTCTTTCCCAGGATAGACTGTTCCCCTGGTAGCTCCAGATTTGGGCTGGAAGTGTCAGTGTTACTAAAGTCTTTATATAGGAGAGACACCATATGCTCTTGCTCTTTAACTGCCACATGCTGAGTAAGGTGGATATCTGTTGGAGAGCCTTGGACTTAGGCCCCAGTAAATAAAAAGTCTGGAAACAGGGCCCCATGAAGAAGATAGTGGTAGGTGTATTTCCTGTCAAAGTACTCTCTAGAAATGTTAGTCAGATAGTTTGAACTAGAAATAGCAGTTCTGTGCTCTAACGTAGGAGAATAGTATATCTCTCCCAGGTGATACTGCCTGGTAGTCTAGGGATCATTGTGGACAGGACTGTATTTAGGTCCGATGCTGCCCTAGGCTACAGACCTAAACACGCCCTTAAAGCACTGCGTGTCTTGTTGGCGCTATATAAATAAACAATGATGATGATGATGACCTTGTGCGCGCTGACATCACATGTGCGCTGATGTCACACTACGTATTCAGTGGATGTGACGTCAGCCAGCCATGCTTGTGATATCACTTCCGCATGCTTCCTCAGCCCCCCTAACCCTCACCCCCTCAGCACAGTCACCGGATTTACTATGGAAATCCATTGCAGAGGTTGGGGTTTTAAAAAAAAAGATAGGCACCCCGTGGGCCACCCCCAAAACCGTGCCACCCTAGGCAAAGGCCCCCAGGGGCCTTAATATAAATATGGCCCTGATTGTGGATAGGGAATCAGGTTAGATGTATAACTAGTTATTAACTGTGCCTTCACCACTTTCCTTAGAGAAGCCTGTACTGTTTGAGTACCCTGTGACTGGTTATACTTTATTCTGATTAAGAAGAATAAATGCAAACATGCATTTGAGGGCCTACATGAGACTGATATAGAGATTGAGACTAATATAAAATGTGGAAATCACAGGCACACCCAACCCCTCTACCCAAGATATTCCCTACAGTGTTCAGTGCCTGGGGGGGGGGGGTCGACACCCACCCTCTATAATCATAAAGGATTAACAGAACCAGTACTTGGAATAGCTGAACCAAGGGTTAAGCCCTAGGGGTATATTTATCAAAGATTGAAGTTAAAGATCGCCACCCTTTGCTAGAGTGAAATTCCGCCACTCTCCATTCATTTCTATGGAATTTTGAAAGGCATGTTTATCAAAGGATGAAGTTTCACTTTCACTCATTGATAAATACTCTTTTAAAAATCCCATAGAAATAAATGGAGAGAGGCAGAAATTCACTCTAGAGGACTGTGGTGATATTTAACTTCAATCTTTGATAAATATACTCCCTAATGTTTTATGGTGTCAGACAAACTGCACACAGGGTCGCTCCTGCCATGAGGCAATGTAAGAACCTTGCCTTCAGGTGGCAGTGAGCAGCCAGTTACCAGGGGCAGCAAAAAAAGCCTCTTGTAACTTTAAGAGCTAAATTTCCATTTTTTAAAATGGAAATTTTGCTCCACAAGTTCCAAAAGCACTATAACGCTCATTGCACTAGCCCTTTGACCCGCTCTGATGCTGAGGTTACATTACGACACAGAAGTTCTACTTAGCAACAAGGGCAACACTATACATTGATTGCCAACTATACATGCAATTTTTTAAAGAGTTGACAAACTGCTTAGGGCCACTTTTCCAGCGTACATGACTAATAGTCACTAGGCATTACAGGCATGGCACCTTTTATCCAGAATGCAGACAAAAATAGTCAGCACAACCTTATTAAATCTTCTTACTTTTCTTTGGATGGGTGCAGGTTCTCCAGTGGCCACTTTCCACCAGCAAATGCAGTCAAAGTACGATATGAACAGCACCACAATTGTAATTGAAGTTAAAATGCCTTTATTGCTCAAGTGACGGGCATTACCGCGGTAATGCCCGTCACTTGAGCAATAAAGGCATTTTAACTTCAATTACAATTGTGGTGCTGTTCATATCGTACTTTGACCTTTTATCCAGAATGCATGGGACTAGAAACGATGTTTACAATTTATAATTAAACAAATAATGATAAAAGAGAAATATAAGAGACATATATATTGTAAACAAATATAACAGTCCTGTATAAACTGTTATAATAAAAATACCAGGCTTCTTTAACAGAACATCTTTCTTAAATACAAATAATGAAATTTTATTCCTTATACTCTGTGCCATAATGAATACAACTGAAAGCAATTACTATCCGATAAACATTATGTTACCCAACTGTGTTGCTTTTGCTGACTATGTGCAAATGTAATTTATTTACATATATTTCCTAAATAACCCTGTTTACAACTTTCATCATGCAAATGAACTTTGGTAAACTGTAATCTCACAGAAAAAAGGCTATCCGTACAAACAGAAATACTCTTTTGGGTGAGACGTTTGAATATGAAACCAGGATCCTTGTTAAATGTTTATTATTTAGAAAATGCTGTGCCCTTTTGAGTAATATGCTTTCCGTTATAGTAAACATTTATTTGTATAGCTAGAAATCTCAGCTGTTATTAAACTGTTATATGAAACTGGAAAGGAAAATAGATGTGATACAATTAGGAACAAGAATATGATGTGGGCATTACCATAAGCCAGTGTGCTATTTACTTACTTAAAAGATTTTTTTGCCAGGTTACTACTTTCATTACTATAACACAAATTGTATTAGTTTAGTGTGTTATTCTTTCTCAGCCAGAGCTCTTAGAGCTGTAGATTTCCCTTAGTTTGAAAATTCCATATAAAGCTTTATGGCTGTATGGATGATTTTGTGTCTATATGGATGGGAAGTGGTGTAGCCCATCCAGGTGTATGCATCATTTTGTGTGGTGCAGGAGTTCCTATTACTATAACAATTAGGGGAGATTTATTAAGGGTCGAATTGAAAATTTGAATTCTCGAAAAAATGTTATGGTCAAAACTGTCAAAATCGACTAGGGAATTATCCAAACTCAATTTGAGTTTTTTTTTTTTTTTTTAAAGATTCAAATACAATTTTCAAGATTTATCATACGCTGGCCCTTTAAGAATTCAAATTAGACTATACAACACATAAAACCTGCTTAAATTACTGTTTAATCAAACGGGAGAGGTCCAGGGATCAATTTGGAGATGTTTGCAGCCTTCCTGACATTTGAGTTTTTTTCAGAGTTTTTTCAAACTCAAATAGAATTGTTTTCGGCTCGTTTAAATTTGTCCGAGTTTTAACAATTCAATTTTATTAATACATTTTGCCAGGTCAAATTTTTAATTCATTCGAATTTAAGGAAGTTTAAAAAGACTCACATGAATTCGAAATTCAGCCCTTGATAAATGTGCCTCATAATGTTGGTAATACAATGTTAGGTGCATTGCCCTTAATGCTTTAAAAGGTAGATTAGACCAAAAAAATCTGTTTTTTTTATGCTGAGTCACACACACAAAGTAAAAAGGAAAGTCATTTTCTGTGTCTCATAAAATGGGAAATAACAAATTAAACTAATTAATTCTAGATTCCATTCATTTGAATTACATGAATGTACCATCAAACAAATCATTTTAACATAGTGTTGCTTCTTAGATGTATAATACTAAAAACTAAATCCTCAGAAAAATACAAACATTGCTAATACTCTTAAATGAAAGTTTTGCAGCTCCCAAATGTTTCCTGTATACTGGAGCACGTGACAATAGCAAAATATATCCAAAAGTCAACTGATCAGAGTAAAATGTATTATGAATGTGGCTAACATCATAAAATGCTAATAACACACTGCTGTGTGCATGAACACAAGACGTAAATAAGATAGTAGGTTTCCTCCTGAGCTTCTAAGATTTATAGTTCAGGAAAATATATTGAAGTTCAGCTTTGCATTCACTAGGCATATTTAAAGAATTTGATATAATTTCTAGAGTCTATACTAAGCTCCTTTGGGTTACATATTTAGGGATGAAAATATGTCTACGAGAGTGGTGGTAATTAGTAGATTTCTTTTTATTTCCTGGACTTCCATCAATGTTGTTGGTCTCCATTCTGCCTATAAGAAGATGAAGAGCCTCTTTAAATGAGAATTGCACCTCAAAAAGGCAATAGCCCCTATCTACTGCCCTCCACTGGCCCCATCCCTGCTCCCTCCCTGCAGAGTATATTACAAGAAAAGGTACCGGTTTGTAAAACTGACTTATAGATGCAGAGTAGTGCAGCGGAGTTCACAGGTGCTATCCTTTATATCTTTGGGTTTTCTTCTAATCAATTCACTGACATTTAGGGGCACATTTACTAAGGGTCGAATATCGAGGGTTAATTAACCTTCGATATTCGACCCTCGAAGTAAAATCCTTCGACTTCGAAGTCGAAGGATTTACCGCAAATACTCGAAATACTCGGAAAAATCGCTCGATCGAACAATGAAATCCTTCGAATCAAACGATTCAAAAAAAGCTTAGAAAACTTATGGGAAAGGTCCCCATAGGCTAACATTGTAGCTCGGTAGGTTTAAAGTGGTGAAGTAGGTAGTCAAAGTTTTTTTTAAAGAGACAGTACTTCGACTATCGAATGGTTGAATAGTTGGAGGATTTTTACTTTGAATCGTTCGAATCGAAGTCAAAGTCGTAGTCAAAGTAGCCTATTCGATGGTCGAAGTACCCAAAAAAAACTTTGAAATTTGAAGTTTTTTTACTTTGAATCCTTCACTCGAGCTTAATAAATGTGCCACTGAGTGTGCAAAGATTCCTCCACTGTCCCTTTAAATTTTTAATTTTTTTGCCAAACAAGATGACATCAGACACAGCGCTCACGGCAAACCCAGATGCAGCGTCATTTGCGAAATGGAGTAGAAGAAAAAAGATGTGGTGGGCGTCCCTACCGCAAATGCGGCAGCATCCCCGCCACACCACTGCTAGACCACCAGATGATACTCTCACAGCTACATTTGTGCACTTTTACACCTTCTTCTTAGGGTCTTACTCCCACCATATTTAGACCTCAATAAGACCTAAATAAGACCTCAAGTGACTAAAAGCACCTGAAACGTAAGGTGAAAGAGAGATGGGACCTAAAAATGTATTAAAAAAACAAAGGCACACGTGATATTCATAATCATTTATAAATAAACTGTATGCCTAACTAATGAACTACCAGTAGCCTGAAGGTAATTGCCATTAAAAGTTGTCTTTAAAAGGTACAATATTCCTCCCCTATCTTTCGATTTCAATACAGGTTTTGCTACTGGGTAATAAACATTTTAGCAACTTTGTATATAATTTGATTTATTATGTTTCTTCAGTATTACAGATGATTGTTTTGCAGCTATATAAATTATAGTTATAATTTCACATCATGCTTGAATTAATTAATCAAGAGACTTAAGCAGGTCACACATGTAACTGCCAGACTTCAGTCAAAAAGCACCAATAGTTTGCCCTGAAAAAAACACATTTCTGGAAGAACATTAAAAGCCATAAAAATCAGCTCTGCGTATTCACTAGAACCAGAGAAGTCCCTTTCTTATCTGTTTAATGTACCATGAAGAAATCATTGTATCCGCTAGAGACAGAGCCTAATAGAAAATTTTTCATGCTTGGTATAATACAATATACAGTATTTATATCAAAAAAAGTTTGGTCCAGCTAGTAAATATGTAGTGTTTTTAAAGGAGGAGCAGAACTCACAGGGACTCATTTTAAAATAACACAAGAAGAAAAGCTACATAAAAGAATAGTGTTTCATCTTTATAAATTATAATAGCCTAACAAAATAATGATTATGGGGCCGATTCATCAAGCTCGAGTGAAGGATTCGAAGTAAAAAAACTTCGAATTTCGAAGTGTTTTTTGGGCTACTTCGACCATCGAATGGGCTACTTCGACCTTCGACTACGACTACGACTTCGAATCGAAGGATTCGAAGTATAAATCGTTCGACTATTCGACCATTCGATAGTCGAAGTACTGTCTCTTAAAAGAAAACTTCGACCCCCTAGTTCGGCAGATAAAAGCTACCGAAGTCAATGTTAGCCTATGGGGAAGGTCCCCATAGGCTTGCCTAAGTTTTTTTGATCGAAGGATATTCCTTCGATCATTGGATTCAAATCCTTGGAATCGTTCGATTCGAAGGATTTAATCATTCGATCGTACGATCGCAGAATTTGCGCTAAATCCTTCGACTTCGATATTCGAAGTCAAAGGATTTCAATTCCTAGTCGAATATCGAGGGTTAATTAACCCTCGATATTCGACCCTTGATGAATAGGCCCCTTAATGTAGCGATGAGCGAATCTGTCCCGAAATTTCACAAAATGCATTAACGTAAATGAGCATTTCTTTCTTATGGCGACTTTTTTGACCTAATGCACTAAAGTCAATGGATGATTTTTCTTATGGTGATTTTTTTTTATGTTGACAATTCTCCATATGCATAAAAGCCAAATAGACTTTTTTGATGGTGAGTTTTTTCTCCAAATGCATTAAAGCCAATGGGCGTTTTTTTGCGGCAAATTTTTCCGTGGTCATTTTTTGCCACAGTTTTGTGCAAAAATTTGCACATAGCGAAATTCGTAATTATGCCGCAAATCTACAGCTGGTGAATAAATTTGCTCATCACTAATTATATGTATTATTATGATGATGATTATTATTAATGCATAATTATAAAGCTGTGCCGTATTCTAAAGCACTGCACAATAAATTGGTGTATACACTGAACATAGAGGTTTACATACAAAGATTCAACCTAGATATGAAGAAACTGCTCTAGGTTACAATTTAATTAAATTTAGAATGCAACTTATTTATATTCTATAAAAGCAGACTTTTGTGGTTGTATTCATACTATGCCAAACTGCAGAGAAAACATTCAGGACTTTAAAAAAAATCTTATGAAATTGACCACATACAGTATGTGTCTTTACTTAGCAAAAGCCCAAGTAAAAAAAGGCAACATGAGTACAATTTGCCCTGTCTTTTTTTCATTCTGATGCTACACACCCTCCAGTTTGCTTTTGTATGCTTTTGCATAATAAAAGAATTTCTAATTTCAAGCAACTTTCAAATATACAATAGTTAAACATTTTAATTAGTTTTTAATAGGGATGCACTATCCTAATGCCAAATCCTAATTTGCATATGCAATTCAGGGGCGGGAAGCAAACAGTGGGAAAATATTTTTTTATGTCCTTGTTTTGTGATGAAAAGTCACATCATTTCCCTTCCTGCCTCTAATTGGCATATGCAATTAGGATTTGATTTGGTTCAGCCAGGCACAATGATTGGCCAAATCTAAATCCTGCTGAAAAACACAGAATCATGAACCGAATCCTGGATTCGGTGCATCCCTAGTTTTAAAGTAATTTGTAAATTAGCTGCAAATGAAAGCAGTACTTTTTTATCCAAGTCAATCAGTTGTCTTCCATTGACAACTGGAAGACAACTGATTGTCTTTCCCTGTGTCTATGTGGGTTTTCTACCACACTCTAACAACCTACAGGCTGATTATACTGGCCCTATTGTATGTGATAGGGGCCCTTAGACTACAAGCTCCTTTGGAGCAGTGAATGATGTATAAACTCTTTATCTACTCTATTGCTATACAATTCTAAGGGATAAATAACCATACAATCTGAAATACATTTATAATGCAATATTTATTCCAGTGCTTCTTCTAGGGTTTTTAAGAACAAAATATTATAGGTTGCAATTGTTCTTGGGAGTTTCAAGAAGAACAGTTACACAGCAATCTAAAGACCCTAAAGATTTTTTGTTTCTGAAACTGGTTATGTACCGGTTTATTTGTTTTTGATTGTGTCAAGTTAAATAAAAAACACAGTTGGAAAAAAAAAATAAAAAAAATAATGAAAACCCGAATAAGTATAATGTTCAGCTTTTTACTGAAGCCAGGAAAGGGGAAGAAGAAAAATAGAATCACAGTAACCACATCATTCATAAAGTCTACCAGTATTATCTCACAAATCTAGTTTGTGTTGTTTTGTAAAATGAAAGTCACCTAAGGTCAAGGATCACTGTAAAATACGGAATGGGAATAAAGAGTAATGACAACCTCTTCTTTTGCAGAAACATAGCATAGATCTGAAGGTCATTTGTAACAGGGTTATAAAACAGTTACATTAATTCTGGGATTAATATGAAAATATGTGCTATAATCCTTACCTAAACACTTTGAAACAGGTTCTCTGGAAACTCAAAGTTGCCTTTTTCCAGGTTACAAAAGTTACGCAGAGTCTACTCTCTTACAGTTACCCAGTTTACAGTTCAACTAACTTGGAATACAATTAATATTTTACAGATCAGAGATTATTTTAATTTACTCCAAGGTAATTTCTATACTGCACATGCAGTGTAAGTTTGGGAACTTTCCCTAATGGTCTAACTATACAGCAGAAATGGCTAGCCTTTGACATTCCTTTTGTTTAATAAAACTCCAATTACTGTGGCTGGTTAAGGATGGTTTATGGTGGTTCAGATCCCCAAGGTGTTTTTCAATTCTGTTTTATTTTATTATGATCTGATATAGCTTTACGGCACAGGAGGTTTTCCAGGTGAATTAATTTTATGATAATTGAATTTGCTCATGAATGGTAAGAATAGGCATTCAATGCTCAATTTACATTAGTTTTACATTTATTGCATAGTTACTTTCCATCCCCTTCCTTCTGGCCTACTTTCACCAGGGCCATCTAATCTGTATTGGGTTCTTGGATTAAGCTAAAAAAATGTATATTTAAGTTTATTTTTGTATACAACATACTGTGTCTTTTGGATCTTTGTATACCATCTATAAGTACCACCCCATCAGATGTGTTGCAGTTGCTAGCTCTTAGTATCAGTTACCTCTTAGGGATGTCAAAACCATTTGATCCTATCAATAAACATCTATCACCCCATCCTATGCCATCTGTTCAGACGTAAGGCATAACTGTAATGTTGTTCTTATTCACCTGTTGCTACCATGTGATAAGAAAATGTAAAATCGAATTTAAGTTCAGGAAAGTAATTAACTCTACACTGATACAGCTGTGCACAGCTCTGCTGAAACTGTGTTAAAAAGCTACTTCAGCAATGGATCTGGAAATAAACATTCATTGCAAAGGCTCCCTGTTATCTCACTGATCTGCTCATTATATCCAGCCAGTGCAGTTAGAAAAGGAAGATTCCATAGCACATTAATTAACTCATCATCTCTAATGAACAGTAGGGAAATGTGACCTTATCACGTCTTCACAGACTCATCAATCACAAGAATCGCTGCCTGAAAAATATAATGTGTTGCAGACGGAATAACGAGTGACATTTTATTGAACATGCAGGTCGTGTGGAGGAGGATGTAAACTTAATAGTCATGCAGTGTAGGTAGTACCCTCCTTTCTGTAGTTAAAATAGATTAACATAAGAACTGTGATTAGGAAATGTATAACATAACAGGACACATCTGATTAGGTCAATTATCTGACTGCAAAAAGATATCATGCAACATATTCTCTTATGAAAAAAACAGTTTCCTAGCTGAATTGTTTCCCATCGTATTCCAAATTCCTTCCCTATATTGCATAAGCCCACATGGAAATAGACAATTGAAAGCTTTTTTGTATATAACAAAGATGGCGCTAGTAGTAAAACCACATCGTCTGTTGATAGCAAAAATCTGACTTATGAGGGTTGTGGTTGCAAATATTTTGACTCTTAAACGATGCATTTCTAGAGCATCCATGCTTAATCATGATCTGCCTATGGGTGGATTCAACTGGATTAGTTTGAATGGGAGAGCTTGCACCATAACAAATTGGACATTCTTACACGATATCAAAGAGCATACAAGTATTGGAAAGGGCAAACCTAGAGCAGCTTTAATCTATTTTTCTGATTGCTGCAACACGGTTGAACGAGTCACACAGATGGACTGTAAATATTAAAGTCTGTTTCATGCGTTGCATGGATAGGATGAATGCAAACAGAGGAATTGGCGTATATATGTATATTACGTACAATATAAAGAAAGGCATTGTAGTTGTAATTAATGATAAGTAGGGATGAGCAAACTATTTTTCTGTGTTTCACATATAGAAAAAAAATGTTGCGTGAAAAACGCCCATTGGCTTCATTGTGTTTGTTTTTGCCATTTTGTGAATTTTCAGCAAAGAAAAAC
This sequence comes from Xenopus laevis, assembly GCF_017654675.1. Taxonomy (NCBI): domain Eukaryota; kingdom Metazoa; phylum Chordata; class Amphibia; order Anura; family Pipidae; genus Xenopus; species Xenopus laevis. The sequence continues at coordinate 109,638,131 of NC_054377.1, forward strand.
AGGTCCGATTCACCCATCACTAATGATAACTAATGCCATATGGGTCGAACTTTTACAGGCTTTAAGGCAACAGGCAAATGCATTGTAAGAGTATGCAACAGATCAAGTCATGTAAATGAAAAGAAAGAGGTTCAACAGACTGCAAAGATGGGGGAAGTATTAATTATAAGGGTAGTTAATGATTTTGATGCCGGCAGCAATTCCGCGATGGCAACAATTCTGACGCCGGAGACAATTCCGATGCCCATTAAAGTCAATGGGTGCCTTTAATTGTCGCCGGTGTCACCATTGTCAAAAATATTTAGAAGCAGTTCAAAATTTGTTAGCGAATTTTCACAGCAATTTTGCAAATTTATTCGCTGGCAGCGAAACACGGGAATTCACGCCTGCCGAATAAATTCACCATCACTAGTATATTTAGTATATAGTCATCATAACTAAACTAAAAATTGCTCCCCTGAGGAGATGGAAATAAACATTATGAGGTGTTTGGCAAATAGAAGGGAAACAATATTCAGATTGCCTGGTACACGCTTTCTCCTATGTGTATAAAAAGAGTAATTACTTTGATAAATTACCTTTTATCTTATGCGTTTATGACAAGGTTCTTTGGAATTGGTTTTTCATTAAGTTGGAGAAAAACAGGAAATTAAATAAAAAAAAAGAAAATCAGTTTAAAATAAAGATATGAAAGAGACATGACATTTTATCAGTCACCAATATTATGATCTTGATTATTAGTCACAACAATGTTTAATTTTATTATGTGCTCTGGCCCCATGCTAATTCAAGGAGCTTGTTTTACTTACTGCTGAAATAATAATATGACCATATAATTATATAATTGAGCATTACATTACTATATTATTTATAATTTATAACATTTATAATGTGGGCATTCTCCTTTTTTTATTAAATCATTACTATTTGGGTATATTTATGTAACATCTATTTGGGCCATACGGGGTTAATTCACCAGCTAGTGTAATAGAGAATGGGTTACACGTGACTCTAACACTTCAGGTTAGGACCTTCGCTATATGGAAGAGTAAAGGTGTGGTGTAGTGTAACTACAACTCCCACAGGCTACTGTGCAATAACAAAAGACTTGGGTGCCAGGAGGTTCTTCATAAAACAGGAACAAGGTTTATTGAACTATGCACAAGGCAAGTGACATCAGGTTTCTACTCACGCAGGAGTTGAGGCAACAGCCTATAGAGAGTTCACACAGATCTACAGGCAGGCTCATCTAGAGCAGACACAGGCATTTCATGAGGAAGAGCCTCCATTAGCCATTTGCAGAATTCACACACATTCCCTCCTGGAAGTTGTCAGGAAAGCAGCTTCTACCCTACAGTCCCTCTTCACTGAGTTCCCTGACTGGAGGCAACACACAGAGCCTCTGGGAAGCTACTCCCTCACTGCAAATCCTTGTTGGAGCTTCAGCTGCTCTCTCTCTCTAACCTCTCTGCCTTTCTCTCCTAGAGAGACTATGACAAGTCTGCCCTAGTATATCTATTCCTCATTCACGGGGTTTCCTGGTCCCCGACTTGGACACATGCCTTCTTCTGGGCCTTCTGTACTCAGCCCCTCTGAGCACACCCAGCTGGATCAGCATTCACAGGCCAAAGCGGAGAAGAGGCCACTCCTTACACACACTATAGTGCAGTGTAGCAGGAAGCTGTCACACCTCTCCTGGCAGATCACTCTAAGAAAAAACTTAAAGATGCAGGGCAGATTAACCCGTAGGGGCCCCTACATTTAGTATTCAAATTAAATTCTGTAATGAATTATTATGGCATGCCCCAGTTACAGTACGTCTTTAATTCTTAGGGTACTGGCACACAAGGAGAACTGTCTCCCTCCAGAGTTCGGCATGTGGTTATTCAGGTAGACAAATTATTGGGTTAGGCAGGGTATGACCCAACTGTCTTAGTTCATATTGATACTAGTGACAAAATAAATGGTAGATGGAGGACCTTAAAGAGTATGTTTAGGGATCTAGGCTCAAAGATTAAAGTAAGGTAATTTTTTTGGTTATTTTGCCTGTGCCACTTGCAAGTTTAGGAAGACAGTGGGAGAATATGCAGTTAAATTCATGGCTAAAGTCTTGGTGTAGGAAGGAAGGGTATGGATCCCTAGGGCACTCGGCTGAGTTTTCATTGTAGTACAATCTATATTGTACCCAAATATATAGTCGTGATGGATTGCACCTCAATAGAAGGGGGTCCTCTGTGCTAGGGGAAAGACTGGCTTTGAGGTTGGAGGAGTGTTTAAACTAGGCATGGGGGGTGAGCCAGAGTATAATGGGGAAGCTAGAGTAGACTGGGGGTATGGGGGAGAAGTGAGAGGACATAAAGGGGCCCATTTACTTAGCTCGAGCTGAAGGAATAGAGGAAAAAAAACTTTAAATTTCGAATGATTTTTTTGGCTACTTCTAACTTCGGCTACGACTTCGACTTCTAATCGAATGATTCAAACTAAAAATCGTTTGACTATTCAAAGTACTGTCTCTTTAAAAAAAACTTCGACCCCCTACTTCACCACCTAAAACCTATCGCGTTGCCATGTTAGCCTATGGGGAAGGTCCCCATAGGCTTTCTATCAATTTTTAGGTCGAAGAAAAATCGTTCGATCAAACTATTTGCGGTAAATCCTTCGACTTCGATAGTCGAAGGATTTACATTCGGAAGTCGAATATCGAGGGTTAATTAACCCTCGATATTTGACCCTATGTAAATCTGCCCCACAGTTTACCAGCTAGGGAGATCCCTCTGTTACAAGAAAAACAGACTAATAGTAATTTTAAATGTAATTCTCCATTAAATAATGTAAAACCCAAATTAAAGCCATGCTAAAGAATGATACTGCCTAGAATAAGAAAAAACATGTAAACTACAAAAATGGCCAGATCCTTCTCAATTAAGGAAACTCCCAACACACTGCTATTTAGTGTATAACTTGCATTTATATTATTTCAGCCAAAGTGCATAACACTGCTGCGAGGCTCATACACCTCAGCAACCGCTCCTCCTCTGCCTCGCCATTCTGTCAATCCCTGCACTGGCTTCCATTACCTTTCAGAATCAAATTCAAATTAATGACACTGACTTTCAAAGCACTTCAAAACTCTGCCCCACCCTACATCTCTGAACTCATCTCTATATACTCACCCACTCGCTTACTACGCTCCTCTACTGACCTGCTACTCAACTCTTCTCTCATTACCTCCTCACATGCTCGCATTCAAGACTTTGCAAGGGCTGCACCCCTCCTCTGGAACGCTCTCCCACGGTCTGTCCGACTTTCTCCCAACCTTTCTACTTTCAAGAAATCTCTGAAAACGCACTTCTTTCGAGAAGCCTACCCTCACTCTGCTTAACTACCAAACGCAATACCACATTTCTCACCCCCTTAATTCGATCTTGCCCACTCCCACACCTTGTGTATTACTCCCTTCCCTTTAGACTGTATGCCTATGCATAGGGCCTTCCTCACCTTTTTGTACCTGTATTGACTGTGATGTTTGTTACTCCATATATTCTATGTATGTAATTCATGTGATGTAGTTGTATAATCACATTTACTTTACAGTGCTACGCAATATGTTAGCGCTATATAAATACATGTTAATAATAATAATAATAATAATAATAACCTTGCATTTATCAACATTGAACCTCATTTTCCAGTTTGCTGCCCAGTTTTACAATTTTGTCAAGTCACTCTGCAAAGTGGCAACATCCTGCATGGAACCTATAGTTCTGCACAAATAAGTTTTATCAGCAAAAATAGAAATAGTGCTTCCAATGCCCACTTCCAGCTCATTATTAAACAAGTTAAAAAGCAAAGGACCAAGTACATAGCCGTGAGGTACTCCACTAACAACACTGGTCACCAAGTACAGAGCCCTGTGGTACTCCACTAACATAATCACTTGATAAAGGGCTTTGCCCGAAACATGTTGTGAGAATAAAACACTTTTTGCAGTAAACCTGTGAGTGCCTGGCTCAATTTTCGTTTTATCATTACAAAAGCCTTTCATGGACGAAGGCAGAGCTTGGGGCAAGAAAAGGCATTGATTGTAACCAGTCCCTTACTCAGTACTCCACTAAAAACACTGGTCTATTTAGAAAATGTTCTAATTACCACCACTCTTTGTAATCTATCTTTAAGCCAATTCTCTATCCAATTACAAATATTATGTTCCAGTCAAATATTTCTTAATTTAACCATTAACCTTTTGTGTTGTACTGTAGGGATGCACGGAATCCACTATTTTAGGTTCGGCTGAACCCCCGAATCCTTTGGGAAAGATTCGGCCAAATACCAAACCGAATCCAAAACCTAAATTGCATATGCATATGCAAATTAGGGGTGAGAAGGGAAAAAAATTTTACTTCCTTATTTTGTGACATATGCAAATTAGGATTTGGATTTGGTTCAGCCAGACAGAAGGATTCAGCTGAATCCGAATCCTGCCAAAAAAAACTGAATTCTGGCCGAATCCCAAACACAATCCTGGTTTTGGTGCATCCCTATTGTACTGTATCAAAAGCTTTAGCAAAGTCCAAACAGATCACATCCACTGCCATCGTCAAGGTTCCTGCTCACCCACCCATAAAAGTCAATAAAATTAGTCTGGCAAGATCTATTATGCTGGCACAAACTTCATAGTATTATAATTTCTAATGAAGTCCTCCAATGCAGATTTTTACATATGTTTTTTCATAGACCGGCTTCTGCCAGAACTTGCCAATTCAATTTTCCCCATGACTTTAAAGGATTGCGCAAAGTCTGAAGCCGCAAAAATAATGGTGTCAAATAATAATGGCGTCAAATCCATCATTCCATCATTCAGGCGGATTACACATATCTTGATAAATTTGCTGTTTATTTTCAGTGTCGGACTGGGATACCATGGGCCCACCAGGTTGAGGGCCCACTTTCCAAAATGTATACCTCCTCTCCTCACTCAACCTCTTTATTCTCCTAGTATGTTTTATCTACATACTATACTCTATTCTTCCATTATTAAACCTCTTTGTTCCCATAAAAAAATAGGGAATGACCATGAAATAGGCCAAATGGTTAGAAGCAAGAGGCCCACTGACAACTGAGCCCACCGGGAGTTTTCCTGGTATCCCTGTGGGCCAGTCCAACACTGTTTATTTTACACAGATTTTTACACCATTTTTTCCCCAAGATTAGTTTAATAAATAGGTTCCTTACAACTGAGATGTGAGGCAGGGAAAATCTCATAATTACCAACTTGTATGAAGGTCACAGTTCTCACTTTCAGACTCTAAGAAGAAGATTATGGATGTGAATATTGCAATTCAAATTTTTTTTTTTTTTGGTCAAAACTCTCAAATTCGAATTGTGAATTATCCAAACTCGATTCGAGTTTTAATTCAAATTCGAATTTAGATATTTATTATACTTTGGCCCTTTAAGAACTCGAATTTGACTATTTGCCACCTAAAACTTGCCAAATTACTGTATAAGTCAATGGGAGAGATCCAGGGATCATTTTGATGATGTTTGTAGCCTTCCTGACATTCAAGTTTTCGGGTCATTTAAAGGGATACTGTCATGGGAAATTTTTTTTTTTCAAAATGAACCAGTTAATAGTGCTGCTCCAGCAGAATTCTGCACTGAAATATATTTCTCAAAAGAGCAAACAGATTTTTTTATATTCAATTTTGAAATCTTACATGGGGCTAGACATATTGTCAATTTCCCAGCTGCCCCAAGTCATGCTCTGATAAACTCCAATCACTCTTTACTGCTGTACTGCAAGTTAGAGTGATATCACCCCCTCCCTTCCCCCCAGCAGCCAAACAAAAGAACAATGGGAATGTAACCAGATAACAGCTCCCTAACACAAGATAACAGCTGTCTGGTAGATCTAAGAACAACACTCAATAGTAAAAACCCATGTCCCACTGAGACTCCTTCAGTTACATTGAGAAGGAAAAACAGCAGACTGCCAGAAAGCATTTCTCTCCTGAAGTGCAGGCACAGTTCACATGACCAGGGGCAGCTGGGAAATTGACAAGCTGGGGGAAATCTCTCTGGTGGGGATCTCAGTTGTCTCTATTACAGCATCCACACACACTGGAGAATTTGCAACAGATCCCAGCAGCCTCTCTCCCCAGATTACACTGCCACAGCTCTCATAATTACTCACGAGATTTCTACGCTGACGTCATAAACGGTAGTGATTAAAATCAGGCGACCCGGCAACAGCTTCATTCGGCTTGACAAAGCTTTTATGTGAAATGCATGTCGGTGTTACTCTGCAAATTCTAATCCGTTTCAATGGGAATTATCTATTTTTTAACAGTATTGAATTATTACTATAGTGGGGTGGTGGTACTGTATTTCAGCCTGCTGCACGGCTCATAATTCTTCTCTTGGTCCTTTCTGCCTAAGTCACAGGAGGCCATGGATTTGTGTTTTTTTAGGTTATTATAGCCTTTTACAAACATAGCGTAACAACTGAGACCACAGTCCCGGTTAGTCTGCCTTCTCCACCTTTGTGGTGTCCCAGGGATAAAAAATAATAGGTAGTAGTTTTGGGACAACTCCACCTTCTACCTTATCTTATGAATTCGAGCAGTTTGATCCAGTTTTATCCTATGAATCAATGGTCACTTTGAATTAATTATACCAGAAAATCAACTTGATAAGATAACCTTTTACCATTTATTGGCACTATACTTTCTATCACTAAAAGTTTTATGAATTGACCACTTAATTGTTTAAAGTACTGCCTTATGCTATAATCAAATCAATTGTATTTTAATAACTGATTGGGGAAACCATGTAGCCCTTTAACTTAATAGGGATAAAACCCTATTAGGGGTCCTTTGTAATTATTGTTAATAATCGTGGGATTGGTTTCGATTACTTTTTCAATTGATTTTGTTGGATGAACTGTTTTTAATTAACCTGCACTGCACTTTAAAATCTAAAACATATATCAAGTGAATAACGACTGGTGGTTCCTATTTGGTTGCTATATATACAATTAATTAAGTTGTTACTTATCTGGGTGTTGATTAAGGTATTAATTTGATTTCCTGGCTGTTTGGGTTGAAGTGATTAAGCGGGGTACTTTCTCTTTAAATTTTACTAACAGTGAAAATGAATCAACAAAAACACGTCAATAAGCTTATTTTCAAAGGAAACCTGCAGGGCTACATAACCTAATAGTGAAAGGGTTAATATATTAAAGCTAAATTTGAAGACGGTCAATTATTTTCCCTACAGGTCCACAAGAATTAGATAAATGACCCATTTCTTCAATGTATCATTGTCGCGCGCTTGTTACCTGTCTTTTTCTGATAGTTAGCAATGGGTTTTCCATCATTTGTCAGGGAACATATTATCTGGTGGGCTAATGATGTTACCTGCTGGCGTGGCTGAACGTATGATTAATGTCACCATAGACACTTCCATTCAAACAGTGACTGAAAAAAGTCTAGAAAAAATATGCCAATTTGAACAGCAGTCTAAGGGCCGTGAATATTTGTGTGTATACAGAATTTAATAGTATTTTTTTGAGAAGAGAGCTGGGCCTCTTGCATGCATGGCTGGAACTAGGAATAGGCACTAACCTAAGGCACAATCAAGAGGGGGGGGCGCACTTTTTTTTAACCCTGGTTTGCATGGCCTTTTGTGGCTGCTGCTGGCACAGGTACAGATTGGGGGTAATGTGAGGGATTGGCTGCTGCTGGCTCAGGTATACATATGTTTGGGGCAATATGATGGATATTTGGCTCCTGTTAGCACAGGTACAAATTAAGGGTAATATAGTTTTTTTTGGCTTCCACTGGCATAGGTACAGATTGGAGGTAATGATATGATGGATATTTTGGTTTATGCTGGCACAGGTAAAGATTGAGGGCAATCTGAGGGATTGACTGTCGTTGGCACAGGTACAAATGGGGCAATATGATAGGTGCTGGTGCAGGTACAGGGGGCAATATAATTAGTAAGGTGGGAAATGGTAATGCAGGACCGGGTGGGGGACCCTGATTGAAGCCCTTGCCTAGGGTGCCAAAATACCTTGACCTGGCCCTGCTTACACGAGTTAACAGAAAACATAATTTAAAACACTTAAATTATATGCATGCCTATTCCTCTTGTTAAAATGCCCCAGCACACCTTAATACACTTTGGCTGTCAGGGAATACCAAAAGCTACAGTTCTACAAAATCATTAGCGAAAACAGCGAGACATACACATGGTAAAGAAAAATTACTACTGAAATAATAAACAGATGAATAATATATGATATTTCCTGGGTAAGGGTCCCTGTGGGTGAACATTCATGGAATAACCAAGAAGTTAAGGCTTATAAATGAGATGTGAAGTCTTATCAAGGCAAAAGTAAAGTAAAATGTTAGGATAAAGCAGCTAGATTGACTTTTCAGTACAAAATTAATAGCAATGAGATATCAGCAAACAGCCAAGGAGCCTGCCTGGTGCCACCAGACCCCATAGTGCACCAGTCACACAGAACATCTATGGTAGGAAGGAAGGGTGAATTTTTATTTACCATTCAGCATTCTGTAACAAAAAATTTTACTATAGGTATGGGACCTGTTATTCAGAATTCTTGGACCTGAGGTATTTCCATACTTTGGATCTCCATACCTTAAGTCTATGAAAAAAATCATTTAAATATTAAATAAACTTAATAGGATTGTTTTGCCTCCAATAAGGAATTAGTTATATCTTAGTGGGGATCAAGTACAAGCTACTGTTTTATTATTATAGAGAAAGGAAATCATTTTTTAAAATTTGAGTTATTTGATTATAATGGAGTCCATAGGAGATGGCCTTCCCGTAATAATTTCTGGATAACAGATCCCGATCCCATACCTGTACCTACAATTTCTTGCTCTAATAAAAATACCGTTTGATACAAACACATAATATAATAAATATAATTTACAAGTATTTATGACATACTACAAGTGAGTTGTACCGTTTTATAACCAATTATCATTAATGTATTGTAATTATTAATCTAATGATGGATGAAACTTTGATTTCACATGACAGTTCTAATGGTGCATAATGGCACAACATATCACAGCATAACTTTAATGGAAAAAGTGTGATGATATTTAAATGTGTTGAAATGGTGGGGCATGATGAGTCTTCTGAGCCAGATTTCTAGATAACATCCACCCCATCTCTTAATTATAGCTAGGAACAGATGATATTGGTTAATATGCACAGATCCTATGAATTAGTATATATACTTTATATATATATATATATATATATATATATATATATATATATATATATATATACACATACTATATATATATATATATATATATATATATATATATATATATATGTCAGTTTGTTAAACCGGCACTCACCATCGATCAATCACGTCCCTGGTGCTTCTTCAAAAAATAGCATATGAATATATAGTTAAGAGCACTCACGGGTATTGTGAAAAAGGCTTTTATTGGAGTGTTACAATCTACCCCACATCAACGCGTTTCGGTTCTCTCTGAACCGTCGTCAGGATATATATATATATACACATACTATATATATATATATATATATTGTGACTAAAGTACCCCCTATTGTAAAATATAAGGATATTATAAGTTACCGAGGAGTTCAATGACCATATAAAAGCACAAGGCCTTGCACTGTTTATAAGAATATAATTTACAGGATATTCATGGCTTTTGTGTAATATATAGTGAATAAAGTACCCCCTCTTGTAAAATGTAAGGATATTATAAGTTACCGAGGAGTTTCATGACCATGAATACCATTTATACAGGTCATGGAACTCCGAGGTAACTTCTAATATCCTCATATATTGCAACTGGGGGTACTTTATTTATTATAATACACAAGTTTCAGTGAGTCATGTGACAGAAATGACATCAGAACTCACTGTTTATAACTGATGACATCAGAACTCAACTTTTATAAGGATATAATTTACAAGCTATTCATGGCTTGTGTGTGTGAGTGGAATTTTGTGGCTGGTAAAAGCAATAACCAATACATATTTGTATTTGCTTGTATTTTTACAATAAGTAGATTGCCAATATTGAATATGGAAGTAGTGATATATGTTTATGAGTTTGGGGAATTTTAAGTCACTTTCAGTTAGGTTAATCATCTAGAGATGCGTCAGTATACTGTACCCCTTTAAAGAGATGTACAGTATTATCAAAATAAATTATTTAGCATTTTGTAATTTGCGCATGGCTATGTGTGTGTGATTATTTCTAAGTAGTTTCTAGTTATCTGTATAATAGGAAAACAGATACAAGAGGAAAATATCCTCTATTTGAAAGACAAATCAGGCAAATGTGTACATATACAGTGACAACCGGCACTTTGGTGCTAGGCATCCCCACCAAGAAATAAAATGCTTGTTATTTTTCCCTAGGCCAGAGGTCCTTTTAGGGAAAAAAGAATTGTACCGGTCTGGGGAAACAGAATGCTGCACCATTATTTTGTGTGTCTGTCAGTGCTAGGGACAACTGGCAAAGGTAATTAAAATGGCAGCATGGTGCATTCACGCTGGGCGAGTACAGTTTTTTTTTTCCTTAAGGAACAGCCTAGGGAAAAACAATGATTTATAGGTACTTAACTTTTTTGCACCCTCCAGTGAAAAAGCCTTTCCTTGTCCTTTAAATGTAAACAGTTTTGTAGGTGATGATTCACTTGCATTCAGAAATGAGCCTTTATATGTTCTGTAATGTCAGATAACTAACTACATCATAGAGGCTTTCTCTAGCAAATTTTGAGTTCTGCTAGGGTAGCTGTGGTATGTACCTTGCTTGATAACATGACTGCCAGAGTACAAGTCTTTGCAAGAGAATATACATAAATAAATGGCTTGTAGATTTGCCTACAGTAGTAGTATCGATTACTAACTAACACATCATTGTATTTGGAAAAATATACAAGTATGGAACCTGTTAGCCAGAATACTCAGGACCTGTTGTTTTCCGGATAAGGGGTCTTTCCGTAATTGGGATCATGCATTAGGTTTACTAAAAAGTAATTTAAACATTAAATAAACCCAGTAGGATTATTTTGCCTCCAATAAGGATTAATAACATCTAAGTTTGGATCATGTACAATGTACTGTTTTATTATTACAGAGAAAAAGGAAACCATTTTTAAAATGTGAATTATTTGATTAACATGGAGTCTATAGGAGATGGCTTTCCTGTAATTTGGAACTAACAAATAAAAGATCCCATACCAGTATTAAAAATCTCCAAAACAACAGAAGTTTAAGAATCATAGTCAGGCCCGGATTTTGGGAAAGGCCACCAAGGCCCGGGCCTAGGGGCGGCAATCAGGCACCCCTAACATCTCTATAACTGACAGTATAAGCCAAGCTCAGACCGTATACGGCATGTCTACTTTCATAATGCTATTGGCATCCCCATATAGCCACCTGGCCGCTCATGCTTTACGTGCTTCATTAAATCTTGCAATATATAATTATTATACACCAAAGCCATGAATATCTTATCAATTATATCCTTGTAAACTGATGTCATCAGTTAGAAACAATGAGTTCTGATGTCATTTCTGTCACATGACTCACTGAAACTTGTGTATTATAATAAATAAAGTACCCCCAAAATATGAGGATATTAGAAGTTACCTAAGAGTTTCATGACCTGTATAAAAACACTCGGCCTTCGGCCTATAAAACCCTATAAAACCCCTATAAAGTGTATAAAGTGTGTACAACCCTATATAAGTGTCAGGAGATGTAGTTAAGAGAAGAATAGGAGAACCCAGGATTATGTACCCATTAGAGATAGGTGAGTTTTAGAGAATTAGTGGCAGGGAAGGGGGTTATTACACTAAGGTGTAATTGCCCAAATTATAAATATATTTTATTATGGAGGAAAATAGTAACTCACTTTACAGGGCACTCTGAACCTCTCATTTTAAGTATATCTAGTATAGGTAAGTCTAAAAACAACTGGACTTGCTGAGTAATCAATGAAGACATTTCATTACTCATCCGAGCAGCTTCTTCAGTTCAACTGACTGGTGTGGGAAGTTCTCGCCATATAAACTCTTCCACTAATCCAATCACAATGGCACATTGTAACTCTTCAAAGAGGTGACATCTGAAGAAATTCACAGAGGTGTTGATTCTGTGTAGTTACTGTGATAGGATTATCCAATGTGTCATGCAACTCCTAGAAAGAGGTGTTATTTATGAGAGTTGCATGAATAGATGTGTGAAGTGTTCTGAATCCGCCGGGGTACAGATGTTAGAACAGCATTGTATGTATGTATATTGCCTCTGTAGTAGGTATACACGTGAACAAAGAAGTGACATATGATACCATTGTTTCTTCTGCCTCTAGTGTAACGCCGTGAATCTTGGTTACAAACTCTTTGGCATTCTGGATATGATGTACTGTATTGCCTACCAATGGGGCTAAGATGTTAGCCAAGAATTTTGCAATGTTGTATGTCACTGAATTTATGATGCTGACAATGGGTCTTAGTGAGTCCTCTTTCTAGGAGTTGCATGACACATTGGATAATCCTATCACAGTAACTACACAGAATCAACACCTCTGTGAATTTCTTCAGATGTCACCTCTCTGAAGAGTTACAATGTGCCATTGTGATTGGATTAGTGGAAGATTTATATGCGGAGAGCTTCCCACACCAGTCAGTTGAACTGAAGAAGCTGCTCGGATGAGTAGTGAAACGTCTTCATTGATTACTCAGAAAGTCCAGTTGTTTTTAGATTTACCTATACTTGATATACCATGACCTGGATGAATGAAAATCTTCATAGTCATACTCTCATTTTAAGCAGAGAAATATTGTATTCATCTGTCTGCACACAATGATGTCAGAATGTTATGCACGGTCATGTTTAGTGACTTCTAAAATTCTAAAATCAAAACTTATGTGTTTATTGTTTACTGTATTTACTTGAATAGGTGGGTTTCGCTTCGAGGAGTTTTTTTTGGGGGGGTGACACAGCAGCTGGGCCTAGGGGGACAAAAAAGGTAAATCCGGCCCTGATCATAGTTTGCCTGTTATATTGTAAATTGAAATAAAGCAATACTATAAAAAGAATATAATAAAATTAACAGTGTAACTAAGCAGATTAAGTTACTGAACAATTTGTTCAGCACTTTGTGAAAAAACATCCAAATACTTCCAGCATGTATTTATTAATAGCTACGTTTTCCTACAGCGTTCCTTCCCTGAAACAAATGTCTTGCATAAAAAATAATAAGTTTGCTTTATCTTCACTTCACAGCTCCTGCAGATATATATTTTGACATATGGATTATGCCACCTGTCATGATGTGTTAAGTGTCATATGCTGAAGAAGACAGTGATGCAGAGCAGCCTGACATTTACTTTCTAAATGTAATTAAAAGAGACCGATTAATTAAAGGTTTCCAAACATGGCAAGCAATGTAATGACTAGAAAAGCCACAAAGTCAGGCTCGTGTGATATGTTCAAGTTTAGAAAGCAGTATAACCTTGTGAAAGTGGTCCTCAGTTAATGGAGCTACAAAAGCTTTTGTGAAGTTAATCTGTCGAGATAAAGAGGAAGTCAAGGTAATTGCAAGCAACCCATTCTCTGTTATCTGTCTCCCAACATGATCACAAGATCACACCTCAAGGTCTTGCTTCAGTGATTACACTGTATCAAGGTCCTGTATAACTATCAGGTCACAAGCAGCACAGGGCTATGCAGGGGTAGTTAACAACATCTGTGAATCTGAATCATCAAATGCCACAGTAATCTAATTTGTGAACAATAGTGATGGGCGAATTTATTCGCCAGGCGCGAATTTGCGGCGAATTTGCGCGATTCGCGGCAGGCGAATAAATTTGCGAAACGCCCGCGAAAATTCGCCAAAAACGGGCGCCGGCGTCAAAAAAAAAAAAAAAAATTCGCCCATCACTAGTGAACAATAGTAAGTGAGACAGATACACATTATTTGTAAACCAAATCAATGTTGGGTCATGGCATTGGCTTCCAGGCCTAATTTGAGTTATGTTTTGGGTCAGGGCACACGCTCAGATTCGGGGAGATTAGTCGCCTGGCGACAAATCTCTTCTTCTTCGGGGTGACTAATCTCCCTGAACTGCCTGCCGCCAGCTAGAATGTAAATTGTAAATCGCTCAGATCGATTCGTCGTCCGAAGTTGCCATCAGGCGACTTCGGAAAACAAAGTGCTGCGAGTGCCATCCCGCTGTTGATTTACATTCTAGCTGGTGAGAGGCAGTTCCAGGAGATTATTTGCCCTGAAGATGGGGAGATTTGTCGCCAGGCCACTAATCTCCCCAAATCTGAGCGTGTGCCCTGACCCTTTGAGGGTTATTTATCAAAGTCTGAATTTTTCTGAAAAAAAAAACTCAGACCAAATCCATACGGGTTTTGTCGGCTTATCGGCTTATCTGTTAATGCACTTTCCCGAAATTTTTTTTGCTGGAAAAAATCTGTAAAAATCTAGAAAAATACAAATTTTACAATTTTTTTGGAATTTTCACCCGAAAACCCCAAAAACTTTGGATTATTACACAAAGCGCAGCACAGATCAAAAAATCTTTTTGACTTCTCTCATTGACTTAAATGCAAACTCGGCAAGTCTGAGGTGGCCAATTTTCGGATTTGGCCTTTTTACATCCTCAGGGTATAATAAATTCCAAAAAATTCTTTTTTTTTTTCATTAAAAATTAGGATTTCATACTAAAAAAACACCATTTTTTCTGTTTTTTGGCATTCAGAATTCAGTAAATAACTCCCTTGGAGTTAAGGTGGAGTTGTCAGATTGTTTGTTTAATACTGACACATCCCACATGACTGAATAATAACAAGTTCCACTGAATTACTCGTGGTTGCAGCTAAGCCCACATAGAATACAAATGAAACATCACTTAGGGGGTAATTTATCAAAGTCCGAATTTATCTCAATATTTTCTGCTACAAACTCCATTTGGGTTCTGTTCGGGGTTTTTAAGCTTATTTATTATTACATTTTCCCGAAAATTTGATTTGCAGGAAAAAATCTGATTTTCATGATTTTTTCAGATTTATCCAACTGATTTTCAAGATTTTTTTTCAGAATTTTCACCCAAAAACTCTGAAAACTGTGGGATATTGCACGAAACCCCCCCAAAAAAATCATTGGGACTTCTCCCATTGACTTATATGCAACCTTGACAGGTCTGAGATGCCGGATTTTAGATTCTGACTTTTCTATCCTCGGGGTTTAATAAATTCTGAAAAATGTGTGATTTTTTTAAAAGTCAGATTTTATAAAAAAAAAAAAAACCCACACATTTTTCTTGATTTTTGCATTCGCTGTTTAGTAAATAACCCCCTAATTCCTAACTGTAGGTTATAATTTATAATTGTATGGACCCCTGTCTGTTCTGTTAATGTATTGTATAGACCTGCAGGCACAAGAAGTACCATATGACTAAAAATACATATGCGTTCATTACCATATGCATACACAATAGGTATAGTTCATTTGAACCTATTTGATGCAATTTAGGCCCCATTTAAAAGTAGATGGCAATAAAGTATTTTATCCCTATGGGGAATATGTTTTTTGTGGCATAAATATAAATTTGTCTCCAATTTAAAGGGCACCTATCACAGCCAAAATCAAACACATATTAACAAATCAGTACAAGCTAAACACGTCTAATCAAACTACATATATAGTTTTTTGAAAAACTGCAACTTTGTCAAATGGGTTCTTTCACTGAGGGAGGCCATACTGAGACTATAACAGAGACTATAATATGCAAATTTCAGGAGCATGCTTAGATTGTAACACTGCTCTGAGTATTCTACCCGGAATGCCTTGTTTAAACTAAACTCCTACACTAAAAGTATCAGGATATTTCCCTATCTTGTCCCCTGCTGGTAAAGTCATTATGCAAATGAAAGGCACACACTAACGTCCAGCAGGTGGCAGCACTACTGAACAGCAGCTAACACAGAGGTTTGTCTGATTTGAAAATAGCTTAGAAGGGATGATAAGCAACAAAGAATTTCAACTGAGCATGTGCGAGATTTCAGAGCTGCAGTTGGCTGGGAAAATATAGGTAGGAGGAGCCAGTGAAATCCAAGATCCCTGCCTCAGCTAGAACTGCAGGGGAGATAGGGGAGATCTTGCAGAAGGAATAGTGAGCTAATGATTTACATTATACAAACAATTCTGTTTTAAATATCGGATTTCTTGAACTTTCACATAGTGTATTTATTTAGTAAATGATTTTGGTCATGATTGGTGCCCTTTAAGGGTAAATGCTTTGTAAAAATAACATGTAAATGTTAAATTTATATCGGTTAATCTTTGTTCCTATTTCATATATGTTTTCAGGAATAAAACTGACTTCAAATAGTCTTTCCTGCTTCTAGGTAGTTATGTTCCCTGAGAACACTATGAAGTAAGTGGACTCAACTTATTGTGCTCAAAGAAGTTTCACTCTCCGTAGACTCCACACACAGAATATTGCAGTACCCATATACTTTGTTGCCTATTTAAAAGCAAATATGGGAAGTTATCTCCTGTTTTAAAGGTAGCCATAATTTACTTTCTATTCTTCACATGAAAAATATGAAGCCCTGAATGACCACCTTTACAGAGAAGGAATATAGAAACAGAATGATATCCTGAAGATCTGGTTACATTATTCTACAGGTTATACGATTAACTTCAAATAATCATTTCACTTTATTTATACCATCTGGGGCTAAGTCTATATTTTTTCATAGTCAGCCAATAGCATTTTTTATACTCTTTCAACTTATGTTGGAGTTTTCCTGCGCTTTCTTATCTTATTCACTTATTATTCTCGACAAATTCCCACATCACTTGTCTTGCAGTTCTCTCATCTTTCTCCCCTGGGTCACTTTTATGCTGGCTGATTTCTACATCTGATGTATTTTATCTTCTAGCTGCTGCCCTTCACTTTCTCCTTACAAAGTATAAACCATTCTCAAATGGGAGAATACAACAGTACATTCTGCACTGGGACTAATTCACGCAACACTATTCAGAGATTTGTATAGAGATGCAGGGCTGTTCCAAATGAGAGTACTCATTATTTAAGGAATCTCATTCTGTGAATTCGGTTGTTCAAAATTCAATTGCTAAAGCGTTCTTTTCAACCAATATCTTGTCACATTTGCAACATACTAATAATCTTCTGTTGTTAAGAGAATGATTTTGAGTTGTATTTTCTGCGACTCATTAATACATAATCTTGCTCACTATTGTCAGGTGCATATAAAAATGCAATACATAAAGCAATTTTAGGAATATGTTACTAGCATGGATGCAAACTTGTTTTGCCGTAATACTCCACAGTGCACTCTCAGGTCAGGTGATTCTTGCTTGAAAGCAATGTAGTTAGCATTTTCAAGAGTCACTGTGCTGCACTGGTCTAGTCAATTACCATTGAAATAGGAAGTAATTCTGGACATTTACGTGCAATTATAAATTCTCAGGCAAGAAAATCACAATTGCTGCATACTGTATCACTGCAATTAAACTTAAAGGTGATATCAACACCAACAAACTACTCTTCAAAATATTCACATACATGAAAAGTTACCCATTGTCCATGATTGGTTTTTCATTGATATGGCTTTTTTTAAACAATTGTTACTTGAAGTGCCGACTGTTCCAAACAGACTGAAATTGCAATCTCTGCACTAGAAGAGCTAAATATTCACTTTAACAAATGGAAATTTGGCTCTTTTGCTGTCTCTGGTAAATGGTCACTTTCTGCTGTGAGACTAAAGTTCTCACCTTGCCTCCTGGCAGGCGAGGCCCTGCATAACATGTATGTTCAGTGTTGGACTGGCTCACTGGGATACCAGGAAAATTACCGGTGGACCCAGGTGTCAGTGGGCCCTCTTGCTTCTAATCATTTGGCCTTTTTCATGGTCATTATCAATTTCTATGAGAACAAATAAGATAAATAGATGGTTTAATAGATTATAGTAGGTAAAGAAAAGAGACTAGGAGAATAGAGGTTGAGTGAGGAGAGGAAGAATAATAGTATGGAGAGTGGGCCCCTGGTCTAAGGTTTTTGGGTGGGCCCCTGGTGTCCCAGTCTGACATTGTGCAGGGGCCCCTGAGGTAGCAGTCCCAGTGGGCCCAGGACCCCCAGTCCGACACTGTGTATGTTGCATTCTCTGGGATCATTCAAGGGACTTTAAAGGGATACTGTCATGGGAAAAATTTTTTTTTTCAAAATGAATCAGTTAATAGTGCTGCTCCAGCAGAATTCTGCACTGAAATCCATTTCTCAAAAGAGCAAACAGATTTTTTTATATTCAATTTTGAAATCTGACATGGGGCTAGACATATTGTCAATTTCCCAGCTGCCCCAAGTCATGTGACTTGTGCTCTGTTAAACTTCAATCACTCTTTACTGCTGTACTGCAAGTTGGAGTGATATCACCCCCCTCCCTTCCCCCCCCCAGCAGCCAAACAAAAGAACAATGGGAAGGTAACCAGATAACAGCTCCCTAACACAAGATAACAGCTGCCTGGTAGATCTAAGAACAACACTCAATAGTAAAAACCCATGTCCCACTGAGACACATTCAGTTACATTGAGAAGGAAAAACAGCAGCCTGCCAGAAAGCATTTCTCTCCTGAAGTGCAGGCACAAGTCACATGACCAGGGGCAGCTGGGAAATTGACAAAATGTCTAGCCCCATGTCAGATTTCAAAATTGTATATAAAAAAATGTGTTTGCTCTTTTGAGAAATGGATTGCAGTGCAGAATTCTGCTGGAGCAGCACTATTAACTGATGTGTTTTGAAAAAAAAGTTTTTTCGCATGACAGTATCCCTTTAAGGAGGGTTTCCAAATCCCAGAGTTTTCAGAATCCTCATTGATCTCACTATTTGCTTGATGGAAGTTGCAGAGAAGATGTCTTGGCTAGTGATGAGCGTAAAATTTCGGCATGTACAGTTTTTCTGCGAACTTCTGGCTTTTGCAAAACTTCATAAAAAAAATTCACCATGCAGCTGGTTTAACTTTGCCCAACAAAAAAAATGACTTGTAACATTAAAAAACATTGCAACAAACGCATACGTCTTTTTATCCTTCCCCTCTTCTTTCACGTGAACCAAAGGCACATGAGCTGCCCCACTGTCAATATAAGGAAGTACACATAAATATATGATTTATTCATTAAAATGTGGGATACAAAGCACCTAGATATTATCTGTTGGTGGTCAGTAGTGATGGATGAATCTGACCCACCTTGATTTGCTGCAAATTCACAAAATGGAGAAAATTTGCTGAAATGCATTTGTCTATGGGCAACAAAACATTTTTTTGACGTGCGACAAATTGCGGAACAATTTTTTTGACGCGCAACAATTTTTTTCACCCATTAGAGTCTATGGACATCATTTTTGTGGTGAAACTAGGCATCACTAGTGGTCAGATTTGTTATTAGTTTGCCTGTGTTTGTTAACTAGTAGTAATACAGGTATGGGACCTGTTATCCAGAATATTCGGGAACTGGGGTTTTTCGAATAACTGATCTTTCTGTAATTTGGATCTCTATACCTTGAGTCTACTATAAGATCATTTAAACATTACATAAACTCAAAAGGCTGGTTTTGCTTCCTTAATTATATTTTAGCTTGGATCAAGTACAAGGTACAGTTGTGCATATAACGGATTTGTGTCTTTTAAAGCATAGTAACTATAGCCACATAGTTTGATTCATTTTTAATGTGGTGCAACAAATGACCTAAGTAGCTATTTTTCGGTTTGTTGACTTGTACCCATTAATATATCTTGTAATGTCCTGAACCCCTCCCATGTTGATATGCGTAGAATGATAAACTTGCATGAGATATATATATGGTCATTTTGTTTTTGGTTGGTTTAACTGTGTACCATTGACACTATCAGAAGGGACATTACACTACTCAACCCCCCCTAGACTTCCACCACACTCCCCAGTCTCTCCTGTGCTCCTTCACCCCTGTCACTGATGAGGAAGTCTCAAAGCTTTTGGTCTCTTCTCACCTTACCACCTGCCCGCTTGATCCAATTCTCTCAAAACTTCTCCGCAATACCAATCCTTGTCTAATCAAAGCCTTAACTCGCCTATTTAATCTTTCGCTCTCAACTGGACTGTTTCCTTCTCAATTAAAACTTGCTCTTGTCACCCGCATTCTAAAAAAACCTTCTCTTGATCCCTCCAATCTTGACAACCTCCGACCTACAGTATCTCCCTGCTACCTTTCATCTCTAAACTACTTGAGCGCCTAGTCTAAGACCGACTAACCTCATTCCTCTCTGACAATAACCTGCTGGACCCCCTACAATCTGGTTTTAAGCCATAACACTCCACTGAAACTGCCCTGACTCGACTAACTAATGACCTTTTAACTGCTAAAGTCAACAATAATTTCTCACTACGAATACTGCTTGATCTCTCAGCTGCATTTGACACTGTAGATCACCCTCTCCTCCTCCAGTCCCTCCATTCACTTGCCCTTTGTGACACAGTCCTGTCCTGGTTCTCTTCTTTAGGGATGTAGCGAACGTCGGAAAAAAAGTTCGCGAACATATTCGCGAACTTGCGCAAAAATGTGAGCGGTTCGCGAACGGTTCGCGAACCCCATAGACTTCAATGGGAAGGCGAACTTTAACATCTAGAAAAGACATTTCTGGCCAGAAAAATGATTTTAAAGTTGTTTAAAGGGTGCAACGACCTGGACAGTGGCATGCCAGAGGGGGATCAAGGGCAAAAATGTATCTGAAAAATCTGCCTGTGTGTGCTTGGAAGAGATAGTGTAGCTGTTAGTGATTTCAGGGACAGATGATAGTAAGTTTGCTGGCTAGTAATCTGCTTGATACTGCTCTGTATTGGAGGGACAGAAGTCTGCAGGGATTTGAGGGACATTTTAGCTTAGGTAGCTTTGCTGGCTAGTAATCTACTGTTCTCTTTAAACAACTGCCATACGTTGACCTTGTAGGCATTGTTTGCCCAGTTTTTTTGGACGCAGCCACTGAAGCACAGTTGCCAGAAAAAATATGCCATATAAATGCTGAAAATAGTAATTTTTCGCCATACGTTGACCTTGTAGACATTGTTTGCCCAGTTTTTTTGGTTGCAGCCACTGAAGCACAGTTGCCAGAAAAAATATGCCACATAAATGCTGAAAATAGTCATTTTTGCCATATACGTTGAGTCAACGTATGGCAAAAAATGACTATTTTCAGCATTTATATGGCATATTTTTTCTGGCCTCTGTGCTTCAGTGGCTGTGGCCAAAAAAACTGGGCAAACAATGCCTACAAGGCCAACGTATACACTACTACAGCGGTGGATACGGATTACGTAAAATATATGAATGCTGCTTGAAAAAAGTGACTCCGGTGTTTTTTCTGGAGACGGTAATATTATGGATATTTAGA
This sequence comes from Xenopus laevis, assembly GCF_017654675.1. NCBI lineage: Eukaryota > Metazoa > Chordata > Amphibia > Anura > Pipidae > Xenopus > Xenopus laevis. The sequence goes on from NC_054377.1 coordinate 109,659,634, forward strand.
CAGAATGGGAACAAGGTCACACAGCTCGATGGCGGGTTGAAGAAAACAGTGTGCAAATAATGCCTACAAGGCCAACGTATACACTACTACAGCGGTGGATACGGATTACGTAAAATATATGAATGCTGCTTGAAAAAAGTGACTCCGGTGTTTTTTCTGGAGACGGTAATATTATGGATATTTAGACAGAATGGGAACAAGGTCACACAGCTCGATGGCGGGTTGAAGAAAACAGTGTGCAAATAATGCCTACAAGGCCAACGTATACACTACTACAGCGGTGGATACGGATTACGTAAAATATATTATGGCTGCTTGAAAAAAGTGACTCCGGTGTTTTTTCTGGAGACGGTAATATTATGGATATTTAGACAGAATGTGAACAAGGTCACACAGCTCGATGGCGGGTTGAAGAAAACAGTGTGCAAATAATGCCTACAGGGCAAATAATGCCTAAAAGGTCAACTTATACACTACTACAGCGGTAGTAAAATAAAAAAAAGTAAAATAAAAAAAAAATGAATATTAAAAAAAAAAAATTAAAGTTGGTGCTGCTGAACTACTAGGAGCAGCAGATTAGCACACCAGTCCCACTCCCCAACACTGCTAGACTAATAGCACTGGGCTCTTATAGTAGTAGTAGTAGTAGTAGTAGTAAAACAACAAAAAAATAAATAAAAGCAGTCCTTACAAGGACTACTGTTATTGCAGCAGTCAGCAGATGAGATCAGAAGCAGGACAGCTGCCCACTGCAGCTACATACAGAGCACTGCAGTAGAAGGTAGATTACTAGCCAGCAAAGCTACCTAAGCTAAAATGTCCCTCAAACCCCTGCAGACTTCTGTCCCTCCAATAACAGAGCAGTATCAAAACGATTACTAGCCAGCAAACTTTCAACTGTCCCTGAAATCACTAACAGGCAGCAGCTCTCTCCCTACACTATCTCTTCAGCACACACAGGCAGAGTGAAAAAACGCTGCAGGGCTTCGGTTTTTATAGGGAAGGGGAGTGGTCCAGGGGAGAGCTTCCTGATTGGCTGCCATGTACCTGCTGGTCTGGGGTGAGAGGGCAAAAAAAAGCGCCAACAATGGCGAACCCAAAATGGCGAACGTCGCGCGACGTTCGCGAACTTCCGGCGAGCGCGAACACCCGATGTTCGCGCGAACAAGTTCGCCGGCGAACAGTTCGCGACATCTCTACTCTTCTTACATCACCAATCGTTCCTTCAGTGTCTCCTACAACAGAGTAGCATCTTCTCCCCTACCTCTTTCTGTTGGGGTTCCTCAAGGCTCTGTCCTGGGACCATTACTATTCTCCCTCGGCAAATTAATCAACTTGTATGGTTTCCACTACCACTCAGATCTATCTCTCATCTCATGATCTCAACCCAGAACTCCTAACTCGCATCTCCTCCTGCCTGTCCGCTATCTCTACCTCGATGTTGCAACGCTACCTTAAATTAAACCTCTCTAAAACTGAAATGGTTCTCTTTCCTCCAACTAACACCAGTTACATCCTGGAAGTATCCCTCTCCCCAGGCCCGGTGCCTTGGGGTTTATCCTAGATTCTGCCCTGTCATTCACTCCTCATATCCACGTCTAGACTACTGTAACTCTCTTTTAATTGGCCTTCCCCTCCAGAGACTGTCACCTCTCCAGTCCATAATGAACACTGCTGCGAGGCTCATACACCTCAGCAACTCCTCTCCTCCTCTGCCATGCCATTCTGTCAATCCCTGCACTGGCTTCCGCTACCTTTCAGAATCAACTTCAAATTAATGACATTTAAAGCACTTCGTAACTCTGCCCCACCCTACATCTCTGAACTCATCTCTATATACTCACCCAACTGCCTACTACACTCCTCTACTGACCTGCTACTCAACTCTTCTCTCATTACCTCCTCACATGCTCGCATTCAAGACTTTGCAAGGGCTGCACCCCTCCTCTGGAACTCTCTCCCATGGTCTGTCCAACTTTCTCCCAACTTTTCTGCTTTAAATAAATCCTTTAAAACGCACTTCTTTTGAGAAGCCTACCCTCACTCTGCTTAACTACCAAATGCAACACCACATCCAGTACCACATTTCTCACCCACTTAATTCGATCTTGCCCACTCCCACACCTTGTGTATTACTCCCTTCCCTTTAGAGTGTATGCTCTTTTGCACAGGGCCTTCCTCACCTTTTGTACCGGTATTGATTGTGATGTATGTAACTCCATATGTTCTATGTATATAATTCATGTGATTTAGTTGTATAATCAAATTTACTTTACAGTGCTACGCAATATGTTGGCACTATATAAATACATGATAATAATAATAATATCACACTTTTCAATACTTTTAATGGTATGTTAAAAATTGATAAAGACATACTTAAAAACACCTTGATTATAGACCATGCATTTTAATAAAGACATATTTCACATGCTATCGTTTTTTTAAAATGAACGTACTTAAATTATCATGGAGCATATTAAAATGTCGATAGATATATGCACTTGTCACGGTATATTTCAATCAGAGAGGAAATATATCCTTGAAGCAATGATCAGTAGAAAATAAAGAGTTCCACAGACTATAATTAACAGGGAACAAAAGATTTATGGTTCTCTTACTCTATAAAACCAGCAATCATAAATTAATTCTGAGTGTATGAGCATTCTTAAGTCTTTCATTATGGCTAATCTCAGGTGGATGATTCATTTGTAATGTGAACTATTATGCTTGCTAATAACTGTTAAATAACCTTCTTCAAAGTTTTGTTTAAAACAAATTTGGTAGTTTTATGTTGTTTATTAGTACCTGTAGATGGATAACATCATAAAGAGCATCACTGAGATTTAGAAGAAATCTCAAAAGAGGGGAATTGAATTAATGCACTGTGTTCTACATGCTCTAACTGGAATTTTAATGATATTTCTTCTTTAGCTGCTGCATGTCGCATATTACATTTCATTTTTAGGAAGAAAAACAAGTTTAAGGGAAGTTTAAATAAAGAGATGTTTACCTTATTTTTAGCATGTTGGAGATGTTTGTAGACTAAAACAATATGCAGTTTGAAGCTGGCTCTTTAATTTTATTATATTATTTTTGTAGTGCTTCAGTTTATCATTTAAATTAATTTATGATTTAAGATGGCTATACATAGGCTGAATTAGATTACTGACTCCAAACTGATGTTTAAGAAGGTTTTTGAGAGCTTTAAAATTGCCATGGAGCAGCAGAAGTAATTTTGTTCCCTGCTGGCTTTTTTTGGTTGCACTGGCTTTCCAGTACAGCATTACTGTAAGCACAACATATGGTTTTCAGGTTAAATAAATTGTTACAAGTTCAGAAAAATTAGAAAAAAGATATTATGAGAGTGATTTATCAATGTTTAAATTTGTGCCATGAATTAAATGCACTAAAACTCCTGAATTCGAATTATTCTTTCAAAAACATTTATGTATGAAATGTATTAAGAGAAAAAAAAATTGGTAAACCTCGAATGTAAACTTTGGCATCTAAAAGCTCCGAGTTCATGTAGAAGTCAATGGGAATATCTAGGCAAATTTAAGTGTCTTATCAATGCAAATTTATTGATAGAGTAAAAATTTTACGTACTCCAATTTGTTTTACAATTTTATTCAAAAATATTATTTTTTATATTTGGATTTTTTATTAAATAAGCAGACTTTCAAGTTTGATAAAAAATTTGATTTTATTTGAAGTAGCCCCAAAGCCTCACACTCAACCACTCCATTTCCGCAATACCAGGGACAGAGTTAAAGAGGGCAACAGAGGCATGTGCCTGTGGTCTTAGAGAACCCCCCACTTGCCTCCTTGCTACATGCCTCTTCTACATACCCCTTTTTGTGGCCCTGTTCAACATTATCATGATGCAAGAAAACAGGGCCTTCCCCAAAATTATCATAAAAAGCATGGAACTGTGAGAAATGTTATTGTACCATTGTAATATTCATGTATGCTTTCACTGGAAACTGGAGCCCTGTCCAAACCATTAGCAAGCACTTGCTGGCACGCCTCCTCCACAAAACTTTACAATTGCCATTACATTCAGGTATACTTAGTTCTTCTAGTATACAAACCCAGACTCAACGCTCAATTGTTTACTAATATCAAAATCTCTCTCATATTTTATTAAAAAAAAAAAACCCATGCTCGATTTGACCTTACTTACTAATGAAATAACCCAAATGAATCGGATCCTGGAAAAACTCAATAAAATTGTGCAAAAACTCGAATTGTTCAAATATTGTTTCCCGGGCTAAATTCAATGCAGATCACAAAACCTTCAACTTGAGATAAATGCCTCTCCCTTTGACTAATACAGGACATCGACAGGTCTGAGATGGCGGTTTTTCAGAATCTGGCTTTTTACAGCATCGGGGAATATTATATCTTGAAAATGTTAATTTTCCCCCCAAAAAGTCTGACAAGATAAATTTGAGGTTTAAAAAATTACCCCTCAGACTGCAATGAGTTGGTGTGTTCTTCCTGTCTCTCTTTGTGTTTCTTCCAGGTATCCAGTCTATTCCCACACTTCAAAAACACAGGCAGGTTAACTGCCTCCTAATTAAATTGACCATAGTCTGAATATGATGCAGATCTTAGACTTCAAGCACTGGGGCAGGGACTGATTTTAAACGGATCCTGTCATGGGAAAAAACGGGTTTTTTCAAAATGAATCAGTTAATAGTGCTGCTCCAGCAAAATTCTGCACTGAAATCCATTTCTCAAAAGAGCAAACAGATTTTTTTATATTCAATTTTGAAATCTGACATGGGGCTAGACATTTTGTCAATGTCCCAGCTGCCCCTGGTCATGTGACCACTTTAGGAGACAAATGCTTTCTGGCAGGCTGCTGTTTTTCCTTCTCTATGTAACTGAAGGTGTCTCAGTGGGGCATGGGTTTTTACTATTGAGTGTTGTTCTTAGATCTACCAGGCAGCTATTATCTTGTGTTAGGGAGCTGTTATCTGGTTACCTTCCCATTGTTCTTTTGTTTGGCTGCTGGGGGGGGGGAAAGGGAGGGGGTGATATCACTCCAACATGCAGTACAGCAGTAAAGAGTGATTAAAGTTTATCAGAGCACAAGTCACTTGACTTGGGGCGGCTGGGAAATTGACAATATGTCTAGCCCCATGTCAGATTTCAAAACTGAATATAAAAAAATCTGTTTGCTCTTTTGAGAAATGGATTTCAGTGCAGAATTCTGCTGGAGCAGCACTATTAACTGATTCATTTTGAAAAAAAATTTTTTTCCCATGACAGTATCCCTTTAATTATGTTTTGCATACCTACAATATTTAAAAAAAATATATATATATTTTATATATATATATATATATATATATATATATATATATATATATATATATATATATATATATATATATATATATATATATATATATATATATATATATATATATTCCACAAGATAATGGCTAATTTTATTCCATCCTGGGGTACAGAATGTGTGATACAAAGGAAATGCTTAGATATTATGTGAATATTTATTTTTTTATTCTTTTTCTATGTTTTATTAACCAATAACCAATAATTATAAAGTTATGGTGGGGACAACTGAAGGTTTCCAGTTGGGCTGGTTGTGGCAGTAGAATACCTCCCAACATTCTGGAAATCAAAAGAGGGACAAATAGTTGTGCCGCGCGTAGCGCTGCAAAAATGTTGTGACCACGCCCATTTTTGTGGCCACACCCCCTAATAACCATGTTCATTTTACGAATTGTATGGTATGTTACACACACACACTAACACGCTGTAACACACACAGTAAAACACAGTAACACACACACAGTAACACACACACAGAAACACGCACAGAAACACATACACACACACAGTAACACACACAGTAACACACACACACAGAAACACGCACAGAAACACACACACAGTAACACACACTCAAACTGTAACTGACACACACAGTAGAGCTTGCCTGGCTGCATGGCATCCGATCCATCAGACCTCCTCCCTAAATCCACCCCTCCTCCCCAGGATGAAAGTTACTCACAGACACACAGTTCCAGCTCAAACACAGTTCCAGCACTGCAACACAAACAAGGCAGCTAGTAAGTTCAGCAGCCCACCGCCGTGAACAAGTAGCACTGGGATCCAGCCCACCAGCCATTGGCAGCAGGCTAGCAGCGTAGAACGTAAGTGAGATGGTGCCATGTGACAGTCCTCTCCTACCAGAGCTCCCGGCATTACACTGAATAACTCCTCCCAGTCCAGACACTGGGGAGGGCGGAGTTTAGAATTAGAAGAGCCCATCCAGGCACGCCTCTCTGACTGAAGCAGCACCACTGAGCACTCTGTAGGTTCCGCCCCCCCAAGTGACGCCGTGGAGGTTAGAAACTTTTTTTTTTCTAGCTGCTCAGGATGTCGGGAATTTATACTGCCTATGCGGGACAGCGTGTTGAGCTGTCAAAAACAGGATTGTCCCGCTGAAAACGGGACGGTTGGGAGGTATGCAGTAGGACCTTGCCAGAGTACTGCACAGGTAAATTTAGAGGAGGGAAAAAGGAGGTTGATTGATACCGACGCTACTACTGCTTGTGCTAGGTGACAGCCTGATTGGATTTCCCATCATCGACACACTGCAGATTCTGGACCGACAGCAGGGCTGCTGAACCTCTCTCATGGTAGGAGATGCAGATCCTGCTCGTAGCAGAGTTTGGGGCCATCCTCTCTGTAGGTAGAGGCAGCCTAATACTCAGTGATGGATATAATGACATAATACTGATCTCAGTTGAGGAGCGGCAGAGCATGGTAGTGATCTCTTATGGAATTCTGGCTTTGAATATTGCCTTGGGGTGAGGCTGGCAAGGTCCTATTTATTTGATAAAATGTGAATAAATGCTGTGGCCATTTTCACCATTTCTGACTCCTGGTGTCTCATTACGGTAAGTAACAATGGGGTTCAATGGGATAGCTGAAGACGAAGGGTCAATTGAGAAGTCCCCTTTTCATGGCTTAAAAATGGTCTAATAGGATCAACACACTTAATAAATCTCAAATTTTTAGAGGTTTATAATTTTTTTTTGAATAAACACATTTTTAGAGAAAAAACAATTCGTGGGGAAAAAAGGAAATCTGAATGTTTGTAAATAGGTCCCTTAAAGAAAAGCTGGCCATAGATGAAAAGATCTGATCATATGAATCGAGGATTCTTACGATTTTCGAACCATGTGTGGAGAGTCCCGACATTTTTCTTCCAGTGGAGATCGGTCGTTTGGTCGAACAGACAGGTTAAAAGATTTCTGTCGGCTGCCGATAATATCTCTGCGTGTATTGCCGATCATACGATTTTCAATGGGAGACTGTGACTAGCTTTTGTCGGACATGACTTTCGTACGATTGCTGTCAGGGGCAGAACATCGGCTGATCTGTTTTATACTTTATTTGATCGGAATGGTTAGATGATTCGTACGATCGGATCTTTGCGTCTATGGCCAGCTTTAGCCAGCTTTCTTAAGCTTAATTTTCTGAGACTTCATTGCCTAAGTAACACACTACTTGAGATTTAAAGTAGTAGGAAATTTCAATCACTGGGGGGTACCAAATATTAGTCACCCTGCAGTGCTCCTGTTGACAGACTGCACTAGCCTGTGGTACTTTCATGGAGTCTGTGGGGAATCCTTCGCTACCAGTACCTGAGGACCAGAGACTCAATTAATTCTCAGGTATATTTGTTTTATTGCTGCTTCTATACAGGATTCTCCATTTGCCATATTAAATTCCTAACACTATCATGCCAATCAAGTACAGATTACTAGTTAATTAATAATACATATAATAATGTTAATTAGATCTGTAACCTTCTCTTGAGTGCAATATGATTACTTTTAATCAGAATTAAATATAGGTCCTTTTTCATCCAATATTAAAGATTAATACAGATAAAAGAAAACAGAGATTGTGAAAAATCATTCAGATCTGTTTACTTTCTGCTAGTTTAGAATGCACAGAGAACACAATTAATTATGAAAGCTGCTACAGCGCATAGGAAATAAATTCCACAATCTGATTAAAGGTGGTAATAACCTTGGCTTTCCTTGAAAAACGACCTCCAAGAGAAAGTGTTAAGACAAGCCTTTCCGGATGATGGAATATTCTGTTTCTAAACTCATTTCTAAAAGTATAAAAACTTAATAAAGGTAAAAAAAAATAAATATATAAAAAATGGTCACGTCTTGCTCTGAAAGTTAGGCTGTGTGTAATTATATTGTGGCTGTATATAATAACTGTTCTGCATCACACATTGGCAAAATAAAATACATTTATCATAAGTTTTATGCAGAGACCTTATCTTTCATCACTAAAATGACTAAATGTAATTTGTCCATAGCTACACACATATAATACAATACAACAGGGAGAAAATGCACCCTATTGAAAATTATACAGTAAACAGTATCAAATGGCCTGAGTCCCAGAAACATGCAGCCATGTGCTTTGATATGATGAGAGAATTCTTTGGCATTATGTTCTCAATCTTATATTTTACATTACCCCCATATATTAACATATTTTAATATAATACACAGAAGCCATGAATATTTTGTAAATTCTATCCATATAAACAGTGTTTGTGATGGGTGTTATATATTGCACATCAGTCCCTGAATTATTAAAATATGTACCCCCTGTTGTAAAATATAAGGATATTAGAAGTCATCTCAGAGTTTCATGACCTTGACCTTTGGACTCTTTGGATTTTTTATATGGTCATGGAACTCCTCAGTGACTAATAATACCCTTATATTTTACAACAGGTGATATGTTATACACTTTATGATAAACAAATAACTTGGATAGATTTTACATCTCATTCACTTGTGAAAATAATAATGAAATATAATAATTTCATAATAATCATTTATAATAATGAAATATTAGTGCAAATATTTGTAATTGTCAATTTTTAATCTACAATGCAACATTCCTTCAAGGAATATCAGAAATGCTACAGATACCGGAGGCACAAAGAATCTTAGTACAGGTATGGGACCTGCTATCCAGAATGCTTGGGACCAGATAATAGATAATGGCTCTTTCCGTAATTTGGATCTTCATGTCTTAAGTCTACCTGAAAATCATGTGAACATTAAATAAACCCAATAGACTGGTATTGCTTCCAATAAGGATTAATAATATCTTTGAATCAAGTACAAGCTACAGAAAAAAATTAAACATTTGGATTATTTTGTTAAAATGGAGTTTATGGGAGAAGAACTTTCTGTAATTCAGAGCTTTCTGGATAACGGGTTTCCGGGTAACAGATCCATTACCTGTAGTTAGCAAATGATGTACAACTTGTGCTACCTATCTACGCATGGTACTATAAACAACTCTTTCTATATCAATAGGTAGAAACCCTAAGGATAATAGCTCTTAGTTTACACAGTAACCATTCATGCATCACCATATAAAACATTAAAAAAGTGGAAAACATATCAGATAACTGACCAACTTACTGCAAACTCTGCCAAGTGAGAAAAACGCCCAAGCTAAAAAGAATAAAACCTTTAAAATTATTATTCAGACCTCAAATCATGCCCTCAACCAAACATTGAGGGCATGGTTTTAAAACATAGCAAACAATATCTACAGCTCCCCAAACTGTTGTCATAAAATCAGAAGCATGGATAAACAGTGTTGGATTAGGGGAAGGAGATTCCATTTTGGTACAAACCTAACTAATTTACAGAGAGCACAGATCACATTTTTAACTAAACCACCATGAAATGGACCAGACATGGTTCTTATCAGTCTTCTTAGTCATATCATTGTAGATGATGAAAAATAACAGCAAAACTATGGGGAAAAAAGCATAATTAGCAAAGCAATAGCAGATGAGATCAAGCAAAGGTCATGCAATTAGGCTGCAGTAACGAGCAAGTATATTATAGCTTAAAAATATTACTTTATTCAAATCAGTAATAGAATGCTAATGTGTATATATTAATGCTGGTGCACAAAATAAATGCTAGCTGCTTATGTTTAGTTGTGTGAAATTACACTTTTAAAAGCAGAATGCTGGGTAGAAAATAAGTATAATGAGCTGCATGGAAGTGTATGATAGAGCTAGGTTTCCTTGAAGAATCACAAAGACCTAAACAATGTGAACAAGACTTCGCCACATAATCCAAATACCTAAATGTCGAAAACCCCATACCTGCTTCATGGTCTCTTTGTACAACTAAATGTCATTATTATTAGCCCCGAGTACTCTTTGTAAGAAGTACAAACATACAACAAAGGAATCTGTCTACAGTTCCTGTATGTGTGACTATAAACATGTGCTAATATTCTGTTTTCTTAAATACTCTTTTAGGCTAGCAACGGAATATGAATATTTACAGTATCTTTCGAAAGCAATGAAACAAAGAAGCCTAAGTGGATTGCCTGTTTAACACATGAAAGGAGTGAGGCAAGACGATGAATTTTATGAATAATTTGGCTATATATACGGTGTGTAACAAAAAAAAACAAAACATTGATTTCAAATCATTTTGTGTCAAAAAATTGTGTCAAAAAACAAAAACGCTCTTTGACTCAAATGTATTTTGTACAAAGAAAAATGCTCATTGACTTGACATTGACAATGCAATTTGAAAATGTTTCCACTGTTTCTCAAATTTTTAGGACAGAATCTCTTATTACTGGCAATGTGTGTAAGAAATCAGATTATTATATTTGTGCATGAATTTTTGCAAGGCCTCCTGCATATGAAACTATTTTTTTCACGTATTACTAACACAGTATTATATAACAATTACAATATAACCGCCGGTTGGTGTCTTAATCCAACCCACTAATTTCCCCAAGAGGAAACAACAGAATGAAAAACCAAGATTATGTAGAATTAAAATACCATATATTCCATACACGTTAAAAATTACATAATGCCATTTTTTTTTTACAAATTAATCAGTGATTGGCCAGTCTTCTAATTAATAAACATAAAAACTAAAAAAAAAAAAAAAAAATCATGACACCTTTTGTTTCACCACCAATACTAATAATTCATTAACCATTAAAATATAGAAAAGCGAAAGTGACTGCTTGGTGAGATTGTTCCTTTCTGGTGCTATTATTTAGGTGGGGGGGGTAGCCCCTAGAAAGCCTGAGACTGAGACTTGGCTGTTTTGAAAGTTTTTAAGCATTGAATAGTTGCACTTAACATTCCCCCTTTGCAGACTTTTTGGATTGGTAAAGCGTCCAAACTCTATTGTTAAAGTGTTGCAAAAAAAGGAAACTTAAGGAACTAAAGGAACTTAATTTGGTTGGCTCTGTTTTTGAATTGATTTTTCTGAAATGTAATTATTAATATTGATGGTGGAACTATGTATTTTTAAAGGTCTTGTGAAAAGTTTTTTTACTAATTTCTATGTTTATGAATTTGTAGACTGGCCAGTCAATGATTAATTTGTAAAAAAATCAGTATTATATAATTTTAAGGTATATGGAATAAATTGTATTTTAATTCTTTTGTCTTTTTTTATGTACACACAATTATCCTATTGGATCACATGACATTCCTTGCATTTCTGTATGGGGAAAAAAAAAGTCAAAATGAAGCATGTCTCCTCCCACCCAAGCTCAACTGTAGAGGTGGATATATTTTACAAGCAACAGTAAGACCCGTAATTGAGATTTACTTGAGTAGATTTACCATTGACTGAAGCAACTATTCAATGTGAGGATTATTTTCGTACAATCTGTCTAATGCCTAGGACAGTTCTCAACAGAACTCTATTATATCTATTGAACTGGGGTAAATGAACACACAGAAAAACTTGGAGATAAGTAGAACTTGTTTATGCATTCTATTGTTTCACTTCCTGTGTCTTGATTAATATACAGGTATGGAACCTATTATGCAGAATGGGATTTTTCTGTAATTTGGATCTCTATACCTTGAGTCAAGTTAAAAAATAATTAAAACATTAATTAAACCGAATAGGATTATTTTGTCTCCAATAAGGATTAGTTAAATCTTAGTTAGGACAAGGGGTAAATTACTGTTTTATTATAACAGAGAAAAATTAAATAATTTTTAAAATTTTGAATTATTTGATTAGAATGGAGTCTATGGGAGATGGATTTCTCTAATTTGGAGCTTTCTGGATAAAGTGTTTCCAGATAACGGATCCTGTACACAAGACATGCATATTCTCATTTATATCTAGGCCTAATTTACATTTACTTCATACATGTCGCTAAGCAAAAGCATCCATTCTTGTCTTCAGCCAGGGCAGACGGCTGCTTATATGTGTCTTAAAATATATTTTTCTAAGCCAAATAAGAAAGCAAACAGTAATAACAAAGGTATGAATGTAAGAGTCACTTTAAACCTGCTTCATCTGGATCTCTTTTCCTAAGACTTGGCAAATAGGCATATGTGTATCTCACCCAGGGTGGCAGGAAGGAAATGGAAAATCTGCAAAAATAAGCTAGTTCAGCTTTCAATAACAAGCAATGTTACTCATTTTAAGAGCAACTGCTTGCAGGTGCAGTAAGTATTTTTTAGGCAGTGCAATGCATTAACTGACAGTCTTAATAGATAAAGAAATTTGATTTACCTGTCAGTTATTCTGATTCATTACCTCTCTAGCCTAAAGGACAGTTTGCCCTGGTAATGATGAAGTGGTAGGGACTTTACTGGCTTTGGATTCAGCAGCAGATGGTTCAGCTCAACAGAATGTTCAGATGAAGCGGCAGCTGTCCAGATAGCATTCTGCTGCACACAGTACAGTTCACATTTAAACTGGTCTCATCATTTCTTTTCTTTCATTTCACTTCTGCATTTTTCATAAAAGATGGCACAGCAGTGTTCAACTTGTAACTATGGATGTTTTCAAGGAAAAATCGTACTTGTTATCGAATGAGATGTGAGAAAAAAAATGTGATCTTTCTTATTATATTCTTATATATTCTATATAAAAAAGTTCAGTTATATTTTGGAGGTTTCTATTCAGCTATAGACGGAGGAAACAAATTGGCTGAGATTGCTCACCTTGTTCTTTTGAGTCACTGCATTTACTGTAAATACATCATTATAATACATTGATGCTGTGATACATTGGGCCAGATACAAGTCAGTGAAAAAAGTTCTCTCGGTTTATCATGTGAAAATGCAAGGAACAAGATCAAATTGAGGAAAAAAAGTTTCTCCTAATTTAATTCCAGTTTTTCACCTGATGTGTTAAACAGTTTTTCTGATTTCAATGGCATTTCATATTGAATCTCATCCATGACTTTTTAAGTCATAAACCTTTTTCTGCCCATTGTGCCCTGTGAACCACATGAGCTGTGTGATGTCAAAGTTGCAACAATCACAAATACTGATGAGCGACATCTTTAGGCAGGCATGGCTATGTGGCAACATTCAGTGCTTTGCCACTGGCAAATTTTTTCGCAAAACCCAAGACTGAAAATGCACGAAAAAAAGGCAGCAAAAACATGTGTGAATAAAACACCCATTGACGTCAATGTATTTTGCATGAAATTGCAACAAAAAAACTCCCATTAATTTTGTGCAAAACAATTGGCATTGACATATAAACCTCCCATTTATGTGTTTCACAAATATTTCTACAGTTTGTTAGTATTGTTGTATAATTGTTAGTATATCAGCCTCCATGGGAAATGGACTTCTGGAGTTTTTCGGATACCGGGTCTCTGGATAATGGTAATGTTATACTTTGCTCAGATTCTTCTACCTCTGTTTTGTTACCTTAGCATATTTTCAATTACTATGTTTTGTTTTTCTCTTTGGATAAGCCCTTAGTTAAGTAAGAGGTGGCTTGTAATAGAACATGTCTATATATAGACTGGCCAATAGTGATATTACTGCTCCAGTTACTGTTATTTTCAATTATTTTACCACTGCACTGCATGTATCTTGTACTGTATTCCATGTGGATAAGTTCTTTATCGAGATATGGCGATGTTTGGATTCTTTTGAGACTTCAGTTCTAAATAATATTTCAGGATTGAGAGGCTAAAATGAATTTTACATACAAATGTTGGAAACTATGGGTTGAGATATGCTTCTCTGAAAACTAGAAATCATCTAAAATAATGATGGGTACATTTGTCCCTGGAGTACTAGTCAGTCCTTTACATTAAGGGGCCGATTCACTAACTTCGAGTGAAGGATTCGAAGTAAAAAAACTTCGAATTTCGAAGTGTTTTTTGGGCTTCTTCGACCATCGAATGGGCTACTACGACCTTCAACTACGACTTCAAATCGAACTATTCGAACTAAAAATCGTTTGACCATTCGACCATTCGATAGTCGAAGTACTGTCTCTTTAAGAAAAAACTTCGACCCCCTAGTTCGCCATCTAAAAGCTACCGAACTCAATGTTAGCCCATGGGGAAGGTCCCCATAGGCTTGGCTAAGTTTTTTTGATCGAAGGATATTTCTTCGATCGTTGGATTAAAATCCTTCGATTTTATCGTTCGATCGAAGGAATAATCCTTCGATCGTTTGATCGCACTATTTGCGCTAAAATCCTTCGACTTCGATATTCGAAGTCGAAGGATTTTAACTCCCAGTCGAATATCGAGGGTTAATTAACCCTCGATATACGACCGTTTGTGAATCGGCCCCTAAATGAAACCAGATTCATTGCATTCTGTCTTGATACTTTCTATCTGTTGAGTGGGAAAGTGTTTTAGAAATCTTTTCAATGTTACCAAACTTTTAAGTATCTGAGGAACATTTTAACCAGCACTAAAGATGTGTATTTAACTAGGAGATCTACTTTTAACGAAATACATCTCATAACAGGCAATTGGCTTTATACAAAATGTAACAAATTTACAAGCCTACAAAATTAGATGTACCCAAAGAGGGACAAGAGCAGTGGGGAGATTTATGAGGAATGCCTCTTGATCTCTAATTAATTCTAATTAATTTTGCTAGTGGTGATTTTAGCTTTCCTTGCACTTCATATAAAAGGTATGGTATTAATATATTTTGCACCTTTCTGGATAACAGGTTTCTACATACTAGATGCATACCTTTACAAATCAGGCCTGGATTTGTGAAAAGACCACCAAGAATCTGGCCCTGTTTACAATCATCCTTTCACTTTCTTTTGTTTTATTTGATTGTGCAAAAACAAAATATTAGAATCTTTAACCTTTTATTTGCAAATGTCCTCAATACCCAGGGAACACATAGGGTCATATTTATAAAGGCTTGTTATTTGTTAACACCAAAAAAGGGTGTAAAATAAGTTCATACTGTATTTCTAGAATTTCTCTATATTTCTGATTTCACACCATCCATCACCACTTTTAAAATCAGTAGTCTGAATCCATTATTACAAGGTTACAATTTTCAAATTCATAACTGTGTTGATTTTGATTCATTTTAGGAATGTTCACCGTTATATTACGGTTTACCAATTTATAAAAATGCGTAAGTACTGTTAGCCTTGAACATATAACCATTTGATGTGATTGCATCTAAACATGAATAGTTTCTCAGAATTTGAGAGTAAATTGCAACTTTTCAAATTTCTTTTTGTAGCCACGTCAATAGTAATAACCCTTCCTAAGCAGAATAATCAAGGCCAAAATACAATGCCTCATACTACTTCTCACTCCAAGCCTAATAATCTGGTTTACATTCAATCAAACCATATGATGGTGGCTTTTACTGGAAATTGTAAATGTTAAATTAGACCTAAAAAACAAACATTTAAGTAAATGTGATTATTATGATATAAAACTTTTATTCCAAGGCCTGGGGCTTATTTACCATTGGGTACATTTATGTGTCAAACTGGACTCCTGTTCATTTCAAATAAGTCATTTTCTAGACATTTTGCAATTATATAACATTCCATCCTCTTTTGAAGGTGATATTTAAAGGTTATCGTTTTTCTAGATTATTATCTAGCAGCTAGATAGCAGTTTAAATTCATAACTGGAAAGCTCCAGATTAAAATGTCAAATAATTCATATATATAATATCATTCACTGGCATGACTATAGAGGAAGCAGAACCTGGTTCATGGGGGGCCTGGACCACAGGATCAGCTTCCTCAACAGTTGTAAAGAAACAGTTGTTTTCAAGAAACAAAAATCTTACAACTGAAAATCTGTTTTATGTAAATAAAGTTCTTGCGATACAATGTAACCCTTTGTTGGTTACTGACTTACTTTGGTGCAGTTACTATGGTGATCAGGGATCCTGAGTAGTGATGGGCGAATTTATTCGCCAGGCGCGAATTCGTGGTGAATTCCCACTCGAAACTGCCTCGAAAATTCCCCAGCGGATGCGGAAAAACGAGATGCCTGAGCGAATTTTTCGTTGTTTCGCAAATTTTGCCGGAAATTCGCACATTTTCCGTGAAGTGAATGCCCCAAATTCGCCCATCACTAATCCTGAGTCTCTTTGCATGAAAGATACTGGTAACTGGTATTTACAGCGCAGTACCTCTACCTAGTGGTGGAGGCATTCCACCAGTAACAATGAACACACAGTTTGCAGTAAAACAAATATAAATTTTTAAAAAACTTAAGAAAAATAAATTGGGTATCTAATACACAATGCGCTCCTGCACTGGGGATACGAGGGGACCTACCTATCTCACTATTATATATAACTCTGACTGTCTCACTAACACAGTCCTTTTACCATCACAGTCCCAACCACACTGGAAGGGGTCAATGACCACTCAGTTCAGTTCAATGTCCCTTCTCCATAGTTAATGAAGCCCAACACACATACCTACACAGACCAACTGAAACTATATATACCAATATCTATATTACTTGTAGATTTTAGTTTCACTATAGCCTTGGATATTATGCTTGTCCAAGAAATCATCTAAGTCCCTCTTAAAGGTGTTAACATTTACTCTTTACTGTAGTCACAAGCACCCTGACATGAAAGCATGTGCGGCTGTGCCTGTAGGACTACAACCAAAAATGGAAGCAAATACATTTTCTGGAAACAGTTTTCAGATCAAAGGCGACCCACAATTCAATATTTATTTTCTAGTGACACACCTTTGATTTCTCCCCAAGTCACAAAACTGCCATGCTTACCAAACTGAAGTATTGGAGCAAAGCTGGTAGAAGCTAGTTGGAGCAAAGTTTCTTGAAGATAGATGGAGTCATAGCTGAGGGTCTCTTTGCCTTTTAGAGAAAGCTATTGTTCATTTATCATAGACACTATACTGGCCCCATAGTAGGATTATGGATCACCAAACCATTGAAAAAAGACACAATTTGAAGCCATACACACAAATAAAGGCCCATTTATTAAAGGTCAAATTTTGAATTCATGTGAGTTTTTTAAAACTCCCGTAAACTCACAATAATTTGAAATTCGACCAATCGAAATGTATTAATAAAATCACATTTTTAAAACTTGGATGAATTGAATCGACCCAAAACCTCAAATCGATTCCAATTTGAGTTTGATTCGAATTTAAAAAACTTGATTCAAGTTTTTTTCTCTGAAAAAAACTTGAATGTCAGGAAGGCTGCAAACATCTCTAAATCCCTTGACCTCTCCCATTGATTTAAGCAGCAATTCGGCAGATTTTAGGTGGCGTATAGTCAAATTCAAGTTCTTAAAAGGCCAGGGTATGATAAATTTCAAAAAACAAATTTAATTTTTTTTAAAAATTTGAATCAAATTTTAATAACTCCCTAGTCGAATTAGACAGTTTTAACCATAAAAAAATGTAAAATTTTGAAATTCGAAATGATGACGGGTGCCTAACCCATTTATTATCAGTCACAGGATGCAACAATAAATAAAAGTTCCAGTATGACCTCCCAAATATTATTTTCTCTTGTCACACTCTGTGGCTAATAATAAATGGGTTAAGCATCCATCATCAGTTCACCAGTGCACAGCTCCTAAATGTGGCAGACTTATTGATGTCTTGCCAGGCATGCAGGAGTCAAATATCACTCCAATATTACATTGCAAAATCATGAGCTGTAAATGTTTTTATGATGCATCATGAAAACTAGAAGATGCCATCAGGAGAACAAAAGGGTAATGTACATGATGTTGAAAAATATTGGATAATTGAAAGTCTAGTTTTTATACTATACCCTTTGAAGTGTCGTTTACCTTGTTGTAGATGTAGTAAATCAATTGGCTATTAAATAACACTATTTCATAGCCAATATTTTTCAAATAACATAGCAATTCTTAAAGCTTTTGTATTTAATGCAATTACATAACAAAGCCCAAGTGTCACCCCTTACATAGTGGGAATAAGTTTCTGATCAAGTACAAATGGGCTGAAAGGTGAATTTTGAGCAAAATACATGTTAATAAATAGGCCCCATTGACTGAAATGTAATCACTTACTGATATTCTACAAATGAATACATTTCCTATTGAAAAATATGGGTGTGGCAATGTTACTACTTTTAGAAAATTTGTTTTGCAGTCTAACCTGCCCTGCAGAAATATGTTGTTTTATACATGCTAATTCTTAAAATGTTCACCATTTTGTTATTTTAATTTTGATAGTCTGCAGCCCATTGGCCAAAAGAAAATACTAGAATCCATACCAGTATTACACACCATTATAAATAATCTCCTCTTAGTAGGGTTGCCACCTTTCCGTGGCCCATGATCCAGGCAGGGGTGGATCACAATACGTCCCGGGGCGGGGCTATGACGTGGTGATCAGTGATTAGCTGATCACCATGTCAATCAAGGGAAATTAATGCCGAAGTGAAGAGAATCACCAAAAAGAATGACCCTTTAAATTGCACCTTCCCATCAATAAAGTCTGATAGGCCCACACTCGAATATAAAATGAGATTTAACTTTTATTATGTAGAATTAAAATTGTATATCCAAAACCCCCAAAGATGTATTAATTAACAGTCACGGAAGGTTAGAGATTGTGCAAGGACTGGTCGTCTGGCATAAATGTATCTCACCAAAACATTGTAGCTACAGTATGCCCCAATAGAAATGTTAGCTATAATAACTCTTGGGCAGAACTAAAAATCACCTCCATCTTTAAATCCCATCTCAGATCAGTGTGGTGGAGAGAGAAACTAATATTGAAAGGGTCCCCACCGTCCTGCCTAAGTGTAATTCTAATGTGATGCACCTGTTACGAGACAACCGTTACTGCTGTGCATAATAGATATGTGTGCGTGCCCTTACATTACAAAGTTTGTTACGATAAGCTTTCTGCCAGAGTCACAGCTACCCAAAGCTCACCCCCAGCACAAACCTGAGTGTGAATTACACTTAGGCAGGATGGTGGGAACCCTTTCCATACTAGTTTCTCTATCCACCGCACTGATCTTGATGGTATACCCAGTTTAGCTTTCGCTCCTAACCTTAATTTTAATTAATACATTTTTTGGGGTTTTGGATATACAATTTTAATTTTACATAATAAAAGTTAAGTCTTAATTTATATTCGAGTGTGGGCCTATCAGACTTTATTGATGGGAAGGTGCAATTTAAAGGATCATTCTTTTTAGTGATTCATATAATTTTTTGACCTTGCACACCATTTCTGTTTCACTAGGCTGATGGTAGGTGCTCCCAATATTTCTTTTTTGTGCCTATCAATTAAGCAAGATCCTGGTCAGTTTTCCTTCTTTGTCTTGATCTGCGCAGCCCTTATGAAAACCGGGCTGTCCAGGTCAAGTCCTGGCAGATGGCAACCCTACCTGTTAGTACTGTTAGCCTTGGACACAGAGCAGATTGATGTAACTGAACATTAAAGGGGTTATGTGATTAAAAGGCACTAAGTTTGCCAAGGAGCAGTTACCCATAGCAACCAATCAGCAGGTAGCATTTATTGGTTACAACATCTTATTGGTTGTTATAGGTTACTGCTCCTCTGCAAACCGTAGTGCCTTTTAATTCATATGGAGGTACTAGTTTCACCGAAGGGGGGATTGCAACTTTTCATTGTTTCTTTATGTAGCTTCCAGAACAGTAAGCATAACCTTTAAAAATAATCAAGAACAAAATATAATAACATTGCTTTTGACACTTGCCTCAAAATCTGATTTATATCTTATCAAGCCATATGTTGGTTGCTTACACTGGACATGTTAAATATTTTAAATATGAAAAATGTTCATTTTAATGTGTAGGTGCTTTTGTACTTTATTGGCAGGGCTGCTCCTGCCATGAGTCAGGGTGAGAACAAAAAGCCGCCTGTGGTAACTTTAAGAGCCAATTTTCCATTTTTAAGCCCCTGAAATGCTGCTGGTTATTGGTGTTTAATATATTTATTGTATATGTTTTAAAGCTCGTTTATCTGATAACTTTCCTTAGAATGACTTCCAAATAAATGAACTAAAAGATCCCTGTATCCTAGTCCACTGGAATACAGTATGTTGGGAAGCATTTTTGCAATGTAATTCTGTAAAAAAAAATTATCTTAAAAATAACATTAATTATCATATAAACATTTATATTCTAAGAACGAAGGCTCATTTACTAGTTGGGGGCAAGGTGCAAAGTACAAATGTACATCCCTTTCCGTTCAAGCTCATTCTAAAGAAGCATTTTTTGACTTTTTGGACATATTTGACATTAACTTCATCCTCCTTCTCAGCTCATTTTTTAAGACGTTATCTGTATGCCAGATTGTTATTCAAATCAATGAGCCTGCCAGCTAGATAGCAGTTTAAATTCATAACTGGAAAGCTCCAGATTAAAATGTCATATTAATCAAAAACCACAAAAAAAAATAAAAGATGATAAGACATTGTGAATTGTTGTAGAATGCTACAGTCTACACTATACCAACATTTAGGGCAGATGTATTTATTTTTATATTTTGCAACATTATGCTTAAATCACTGCAAAAAATATATATATATATATATTTTTTTTTACCAATATTGTGATTTTTTCCAAGATCACTTTCTTTCCATGATCAGATTTTTATAGAGATCTTGTGTTTGTTGTTTTTTAAATTCTCACGTACTGCAAACAACGTAGTTCTTGTGATAATATAAGAATGAAAGATTGTGTGTGCAAACAGTAGATATGAGTTTGAAATTCTAAAGTGTGACGCTAGCATGTACAGCTGACTCCTGACTCCTGATTTCTAGCAATCGCAATGGCAGGCGCTGTCTGTCTAGTTCTCTGCCTCATCAGCTTGATAAACGTTTCAGCAGCTACCACTTGCTGGTCACTTATTTTATAACAAAAGTCTATTGACTTCAATGCAGTTTGCAAATTTCCACTGAGTTTGCCTCCCATTGTACTGTGCTTTTACAAAAACAAGCAAACAACCAAGAAAATATATCATTGCATGATGATAAATACATGAATGCATAAAAATGCATAATAATAGCATGCATTCAAATATACAGTACAAATGCAGTAATGAAAACTGTGGAAAAATATAGATGAAAAACAGTAAACAAACTATAGTATTTGACTGCAAATATCACAAATCCTTATTAGAGGTCAGGAGGGAGTGGCTGGCATGAGGCATGCTGACAGAGGGAGGACGCTGCCTTGCGGTATGTTTTAATATTATATAATTTGATGCAATTTGCTGTGATTCTTTTGCACAACAAAATGCATTAATTTTTTTAGTACTATATGCTATTTGACCGTATGCTAAGGGGCTCACATGGTAACAGTAAGGGACAGATTTATCAAGGGTTGCATTGAAAATTAGATTTTTTTTTATGGTCAAAAGTGTCCAATTCGACTAGGCAGTTATTCAAATTTAATTCAAGTTTTTTTAAAAAAGATTTAATTTGATTTTCGAGATTTCTCATGCTCTGGCCCTTTAAGAACTTAAATTGGACTATTCGCCACCTAAAACCTGCTGAATTGCTGTCAATGGGAGAGGTCCAGGGATCAGTTTGAGTCGTTTGCAGCCTTCCTGACATTCAAGTTTTTTTCAGAGAAAAAACTCATACAGTATTTGATTCGAGTTTTCAGGTTGATTGCATTAATCCGAGTTTAAAAAATCTATTTTTTTAATACATTTAGAATTCATGGGAGTTAAGGGGTGTTATTAAAAACTCACATGAATTCGAAATTCGACCTTTGATAAATGTGCCTCCAAATGATCAAAGTATCAACCTAATGCATGGGGCAAATGCATTTTTTGGCAACATTTTTCATATCCAAGGTGAATCAATAATGCTTCATTTCATTTATGTAATTATTGCATAATTAATATACAAGTTTTAATCATTAATCTCCTCTGATTCTTTCCCAATTCATAAAACTAACCAAGAGAGAAGCTATTTCTGCCTGCCGCAGTCGCATTGTTGTTTGAAGGTGACTTCGGAGCTTATTAAACTAACTTTTTACTTTAGAACAAAACGGCGCTACAGTGTTGGAGAAAAGATTTCTGAAGTTGGATGGAGTTGTAGCTGAGGGTCTCTTTGCTTTTTGGAGAAAGCTATTGCTAATTTATTAAAGACACTGCACTGCTCATAAAGTGTAATGATTGCAACCCTGGTCCCCATAGTAGGATGATGGATCACCAGAACATTGCAAAACGGCACAATTATAAGCCACACACACATATATACTGATACAAGGTGCCTAACCCATTTATTGTTAGCCACAGAATGCAAAAAAAAAAAAAAATCACATTTGTAGTATGACTACCGAAATGTTATTTTCTTTTGTCACACTCTGTGGCTGATAAAAAATGGGCTAAGCACCTTTCCCCAGTTCACCTAAATATGGTTTTGCAGGCCTATGGTTGATGTCTTGCCAAGCATGCATGATATATATATAGAACTACAATATTAAATTGCAAAACTGTCTGCTGTAAAAGTTTTTTACTATGATCAATTACTAGCAGATGCCATCAGGAGAGCAATAGGGTAATGTACAGGGCGCTATCTTAATGCAGCACAAATTATGTCTTGTATTTTCAGAGACTGCAAAAATTCCTGCTTTAAATCAGTTCTTTCCTCCTGGCATGATAAGCATATTTTATTTTTATAGCCTTCTTCTAGTACATTTCTAATAGGTCCCACGTAGAGTATGCAAATGCTGCAATGATCACACAGATTTTCATTAAATTGATTAATAAATGTTTTGCCTGTGATGCTGGAAAATACCGGATAATTAAAAGCAGCGTTTTTATATCATTCTCTTTGAAGTGTTATTTACAATATGACTACTAAACAACCTCATTGTCACTGTAGTAAATCAATTTTTCAGCTATGAAATAACTCACACTTTTATCCTTTTCAATAACATGACAACAGTGATGTATATATATATATATATATATATATATATATATATATATATATATATATATATATATATATATATATTTCCTAATGCTAAAATACAATCTCGTACAAGGCGAGTGTAAGTTGATCCTGCCTGGGTACCATTCTCGGTCAAGTGCAAAGGGAGAGAAAGAGGCATTTGAGTAAGAAACATTACACTTTGCCAGATTAACTGAAATATAAATATAAATGTATTTTCTGTTCACTTAAAAAATTAAAACAATTAAGTACATTTCCTACTAAAAAACCCATTGCTGTGTACATTTAGTAAGTTTAGGTTAATGTCTAACTTGTCCATCATAAATATTTGTTTGATGCACATGGGGTTAATTCCTAAAAATGTTCCCCATTATATTATAAGGAAAATGCTAGAATTTAAAGGCAATTACACTCATTTTCAGGATCTTCCAACACTGCAGAATGTTCAATAACATTGAATACAGATAACACCTCCTATTATAGCTATGAGAGCTTCATAAATCACGTCCCAAAGGGTTAATTTTTGTAATGTTCTGGCTGAAATGATTTTTTTTTTATTCATACAGAATTATTGCAATGTGAGTTGTGCTATATCTTTCTGGCATTTACAAGGCAAAGCTACAGTAAATCACCATAAGGCCACAGAGACAGCACAATCTGTTTCCTATTAAGAAAGAAATTTTAAGACTTTTCTAAGAAAGGATTTCACAGTTTTTTGTAATTAGAAGTCATTTCAGGAACGGCAGTACCTTCCAAGTATCACCCTTATCTCAGTTTAACCCTATCTGCTGCAACTAGCTCACATCTGATAACTGATGTAACAGTTTGACATAATCTAAATAGCCAAAACATTACATTCTGGTGATTTCTGCAGACCTGGATAATTTCAAAAATGTAACTATCCTGCAGGGAATTTTCTATCACTTAACAAGTGATTGACAATGTCCTACTATGACAGAGTACAATGATTTTAGTCACTGACAAATTTGCAGACAGAGTCAGTATTCTGCATGTTGGAAATATGCACCTTAATTAAGGCAATGGAAAGGACTATTGTAACACAACTGTACAATCCAACATTAATGAAATTGACATGCAATCATTTCTTAGAATAGCCTCATCTTTCACTTCAAGTATTCACAATTGTATCTCGAATGTATGAACAAAAATTTTTAAAAAAACGGAATGCTTTACAATGCACATGTTGGGACATGGCAGTTTAGGAGAAACAGTAGCAAACGTTTTACATTTGATTTTACTCCATAGGTTTCAATGAGCCATGATGGGGCTTGGATTTTTAAAACATAAACTTTAGCACATTTGCTTACCAGACTCAGTGTGCAAAGTACAATTAGAGAGAAAAATGAAATCATTTTTTTGGATTATATGGATAAAATGGAGTTTATGGTCTTTCATACTGTAAATCGCAGCTTGGGTTTCCTTGATAACAATCCCATACATGTACAATATTTTCCAACGTAACAGGCTAGATGCTTTTTAATTAATTTGATGAAAATCTGTGTGATTAGTGCTGTATTTGCATACTCTATGTGGGGCCTATTAGAAAGGTTCTAGAAGGCTCTATAGAAGTAAAATATGTTTATTATGTCAGGAGCAAAAGTACTGTTTTAAAGCAATTCTTTTTTCAGGCACTACATTAAGGTCATTTACATTAAAGGAGAACTAAGAAGTAGGTTAGAAATGTTGTACATTATGTTTTGGGCTTCTGTACTAGCCCAAGGCAACCACAGCCCTTTGGCTACTGGGCCTCCAAAGATGCCCCAGTAGCTCCCCATCTTCTTTTCTGCTGATTCACTGCACATGCTCTGTGCTGCTGTCACTTACTGAGCTTTGGGATCCACTCACAATATACAGTACACATAGAATAGAAATGTCACAATATAAGGCTGATTAATAATTAATACAGATAATTACAACATAGCACCACAGAAACCAGTGCAATTAGCATCAGAATTTAATAATCGGCTTATATTACAGACAAACCTAATTTTCTGTTTGATAATTTGTGATGAACCCTCAGCTTAGCTTCTCAACAGCTGCTCAGAGCCACTGAGCACGAGTGTCACAGACAGTTTCCAAGATGGTGACCCCCTGTGACAAGTTTGAAGTCCTGGATCATTGCTGTTAACTTTACACTGGTGCAGTAAGTATTATATAAAATATGGCCTTTTTAGCCATATTTCTTTTTAGGGTTTACTTCTCATTTAAGGTAGTGGTGTATACATTCACCTCTTGATCACCTGGTGGCCTCCTGTAATTGATGATCATTTTAAAAACTTGCTATATACCTCCTGGATGCCTGCCAATACATCAACAATAATTATGCAAAAAGAGCCATGGTGCACCCATTTCTTATCCACCACAGAGCGTGACAAGAGAAATAACATTTTGGGGGTTACACTAGAAACACTATTTTAATGTTCGTAAATAAGGTCATCCTACAAAGTACAAAACTGGTTTAACCTTCTGTCTGTTAGGAAAGTTAATTAATTTCCATATAAAAAGAGCACCCTGGATGAAACATCATTATCATGTTCCAATATGTATAGTAGGTTAATTTTCATAAGCACTTGTGGCACTCTTTTGGCTGAAAAATAAATAGAAAGTGTTGATAAACAGGTGATATTAGCTGTCACCGAAAAAGTATTTGACATAAATTCATAACCACTGTCTCTAGAAAACTGAAACAGATACCGCTCCCTAGGCTTTGACTGTAATATGCATCGTGCTCATAAGCATACACAGCAGACCCCGAATGATGAAATGTTTTCTTTACTATAAGACATGCGGCTTCACAATCAAATGACAGGTAACTAGATATGTCACTCAAGGCAGAAAACTGTTTTAACCCGGTTGTCTACCAAGCAAGTTAAATATTAGGCATGTGAAAAATCACACACCTCTATTTTTTAGTACATTATTTTATGATAGTAAATGAGGCCCTATGAGGTTGGTTGGCTGGAACTTGGAATACTTAGTTTTTTTTTGTTTTGATTTTCAAATTTGCTGTAACTGCTTGTGCGTATATAATAAAGGCGAAAGACGTATCATTTGTTGATTTCAGAGAAATATGAAATACAGCATTCAATAAAGGAGACTTATAACATTTAATTAATATGATATTGACACTATTCAAGTTTCCTTGCAATAGTTATACCTCTAGGTTTTTAAGCAGGGCCGGAACTAGGGGTAGGCAAAAGAGGCAGCTGCCTAGGGCACAACGATTAGGGGGCACTGGGCAGCTACCTCTGCCTACCCTTAGACCGAACTCACCTGGAACTTATCGTATGCAATGCGCCCCAAACGATACTGCGCATGCGCAGGAGCAGCGTTACTGTGCATGTGCGAGTGTCTGCGCAGTTACTGCGCATGTGACGGGGGAAGGGAGGGGGCGAGCTGGCAGTTGGGCTGCCTTGGGCTCTGTTTTTAAGCTTAATTTGACTTAGATAGCCCACACATATTTTGAAGGCAGTACAGAACATTATATTAGGGATTCTGAGTGTAAAGCTCATTAAGCCCAACAGTCTCCACTAAATTAAGATTTCTTTCAACCTAACCTTTACATATTGTGATAAACTACTAAAAACCCATTAGTGGGTTCAATGATTCTGCTGTGTTAGTTTAGGTGAAGCAATCAGACAACCACAGAAATCTTGGGTACATTTATTAGAACATGGCAGGTAAGACTGGCGTGCTCCACAATTGCTCTCAACTTAGACAGGAACAGGAAATGAATCATAAGGCAAAACAGCAGGAATGCTCTTCACCAAAATGTCCACAAAAGCAGATTACTACACAGGGACGTAACTACAGAGGAAGCAGATCCTGCAGCTGCAGGGGGTCCCAGGAGCTATAGAGAACCCACAAGGCCCTAATTCATATACAGTTTCAATAAATATTGGTAAAACAGGTCAACCACTAGACATTTTGGGGGCCTGAAAAATAATTAGCCATGGGGTCCAGTAATATCTAGTTACGCCACTGTTACTACATATGCAGTATAAAGCTTTTATTTGGAAGTTGCCTAGTCAGTGGCAGTAAGGACTTACCTCGAGAGTGCTCAGCTATAAAAAAGGGAAAATATTATTTCTTTATTTCAGTGGTACAGTACAGTTATGTACATGATTACTGTAACTTTGTTTCTTTTCTTCTTTAGCTATCAAGCTTTAGCAAGCAGGATGTGTTGACACTAAAATATAAAGTGATATAATTAGAATGATAACACGCTGTTTGACTCTATGTAGGTGTTAAATAGGCTTCTTAGACTGTTGTGATCTGTGCTTAAGCTTATGGACTTGTTCCAGTTGATTAGTTAGTTTGCAATTCTGGGGAATCGATTTTAATGTTTCTTTTTTATTTTGAGGTCCTTCTTTAATTTAGATGAAGATACAAGGGCATCAACTAAAATTAAAAGAAAAAAGAACGAATCCTAAAGTGTGAAAAGGTGTGTATTTACTGAGAGCTGGTAAGTTGTTTGCAGGTGTCTTAGAAAGTTTTAAAAAACTGTTAAAATCTTTGCGTAAGTGGAAATATACAAGGCTGCAGATAATAATGTTCATAAACATTACAACACATAACAATACTGTTATGTAAAAATAATTATAAACGGAATAAACAGCTTCAAAGGCAGTGATTTCAAACTGCAAGTGCTTTCTTTATTTAGCAGTGTAGAACACTTGAAAAAGGGCTTTGACCCGAAACATATAGTGTTCTACACTGCTAAATAAAGAAAGCACTTGCAGTTTGAAATCACTGCCTTTGAAGCTGTTTATTCCGTCTACAATTATTTTTGATCACTTTAGGAGTGTGACACAAACTCCTGGAATCTACAGCTGGAAGAAGTTTGAAACTATTACACTGGTACCAAAATCTTTGCTTTACCTTTAATACTGTTATGTAATAATGTTGACCCAGGGACTGGACATTTGGGGGCAGATTTAATGAGGGTCGAAGTGAATTTTCAAAGTTAAAAACTTCGAATTTTTAATTATTTTTTAGGGTATTTCGACCATCGAATAGACCTAAATTTGACTTTGACTCGAAGTTAAAAAGTTCGAAAATCAAAGTACTGTCTCTTTAAAAAAGATCGACTTCGACATTTCGCCACCTTAAACCTGTCGAAATACTATGTTATCCTTTGGGGACCTCCTAGAACCTATAGCCAACATTTGGCTAAATTTTTACAAGTCAAAGTAAAATTGTTCGATCGTTCCCTAAAATTGTTCGAATCGTTCGAAACAAAGGATTTAATCGACGATCAAACAATTTTAATTCGACCGAATATGGCCAAATTCAATATAAAAAAAATTTGATGGTCGAATTTCGACATTTTTCCACTCCAAAATTCGACCATTGATAAATCTGCCCCTTGATGTGAGGAAGGATTTTTCAGATGAGGCTTTGTCATATTCCTATTGATCAGGTACAACTTAGGAACTTCTGTGTGCTTGGAAACTCTAGTTATGCAAGGTACCTCTCAATATATATGTATTAGTTTCTCAAAATAGCAATGTATTTTTATCTTCTTTTATTCTGTATATTAAAATAGGTGTGTGGGTTTATGTCCTTGACTGAGAGGTATCAAATGTGATAGTTCTACCGCACACTAGTAATTCCCTTGAACTGCAATAGTGGTGCTGGTCTTCCGTAGACCCGGCCAGGTCCCTTAGTACCAGCAAATGTTTAGAAAGAGATCCGCACACACTGAGTAATGCAGTCGGGGAATTTACCCCTATTTTTTAATTATGCCACCAGTAACATCAACATTTCCGGGGGGGGGGCCTCCTATGATGAAGGGAGGGTTTCCCTGCCCCCCCCCCCCCGAAACGTTGATGTTACTGGTGGCATAATTAAAAAATAGGGGTAAATTCCCCAACTGCATTACTCCATGTGTGCGGATCTCTTTCCGAACATTTGTTGTTGACTGAAAAGAAGTCATTATGCTCAGTAGTGCAAAATTGTTTGTAGATGCAGAAATGATCAAACCAGAGAACAGTATCCTTTGTATATATCTATAGTTCTCAACAGTATGGAGCAATGGGCTTTGCATGGGTTTTAATTTGAGCTCTTTTGGTAAAAGCTTCTACTCCTTTGGCAACAACACACCAATAATTGTATTGGTAAAAAGCCATAAAAATACACTGAGATAGGCATTTATCTATATCTTAGAGACCCCAAAATGAAGTTAGTGCATACAAATTTTCCCGGGATCCAATTCATCTCCTGACTAATCAACACATTTAGATATGTTGACCCTCCAAACCCATATATTTTTGGAAAGTACACATTCAACCAAACCTAAAATTGTAACCATGTCTTTCTACTCCAAACTACTGACTCCAAACTACTGTTGCAATGCTTTCCCAAATGTGTCAGTTTTTTGTCAAGAAATACCTGAAAATTGCCTCAAAGCATCCATTTTCTAGCATCTTATCTCCCACATAGCATTAGGTACCAAAACATCATAAATACAGTATGAACTGAACGGTCTACTGAACAGCTTGGTGACCAATATGCATAGATTTACCAAACATTCTATAGAGACCCCCAAATGCAAATTGCATATATATTTTCTGTCTGTCTGCTGCAATATATATCGCCCGGTACCTGTATTTCACACCATAAGACCCCGTAACGGTATGGAGACACATAGATTCCTCCTGCTTGCTGCTGCCTTGGGGCCCTTGGATGATTGCACGCCAGGGGCCACTCATTTTCCACTTCTGCTCGTTGCCTAGTGGCTGGGGAGGGAGCAAGTGGCTTAAAAAAAAACACTCCTCCACAACCCAGAAGTGCTGCAGTTTATAGAGTCTGATTTGTGGCACTTGATTCCTTTTATCCACAGATCAGATTTTTTTAAAACATTTTAACCATTATTTTCTTATAGTTTTAAGGCCAAATAATTTAGATAAAATGTTCGATTAACAGGTACATTTTAAATAATACTATGGTTAAAAACTATACTACAACTAAATATAATATTATAATATTAGTATTATTATTTAGCATATGGTTTGTCTACCAGTGTGTACAGAAATTGACTAGCAACAAGGATAAAAACAATTTAAAAGGAGCAGAGTTCTTATTTATATCTGTGCAATAACATACCATCAACTTATTCTGTCCAATGATATCTGTCAAGTTTCATTACATCTCATAATTGAACTGAACAGTGACTCACAGTGACTTGTTATTGCAATCAAAATGCGACCACCACACATATTGCTTAGATATATCCTGCAAAGTACAAAACTAGTTTAACCTTCTGTCTACTGTAACTTAATTTCCATATAAATAAGAGCACCCTGGATGAGGCATCATTATCATGTTCCAATATGTATAGTAGGTTAAGTTTTCATAAGCACTTGTGGCACTCTTTTAGCTTTAAAATGAATAGAAAGTGTCGATAAAAAGATATTAGCTGTCACAGAAAGAATTTGACACCATTTCATAACCACTGTCTCTAGAAAACTGAAACAGATACAGTTCCCTAGGCTTTGAATGCAATATGCATCATGCTCATCAGCATACACAGCAGATACCTTTACTATCAGACATGTGGTTTCACAATCACAATCTAGATATAAAGTATGTCTCAAAGCAGAAAACAGTTTTAACCCGCTTGTCTTCAAAACAAGTAAAATATTAGGCATACTGTATGAATTTATAAATGCAGTATTTATAACATTTTTAATATACAATTGTTTGTTTTGTACAAAGTTGGCATACACACAGAAACCATATTTTAGATGACAAGTCATTAGTAATTAAGGGATGACTTGCAGTTTTAAACATAACACCCAGCCATATTGCAAAATGAACAATATATATATGAATTATGCAGTGGTCTAAACTATAGACATACTGTATATACTCGAGTATAAGCTGAGTTTTTTAGCATCCAAAATGTGCTGAAAAAGTCTACCTCGGCTTATACTCGAGTCAGTGGGCAGTAGCTGAGATTGCAGTCACTTGAAATCATTCCTATACCAACAGTTCGCTTGGGTGTAGACTGCAATATCACAGTGCCCTCTGTTGCTTATATGAAAGAATAACAGTGTGCCCTCTGTTGGTTATATGAAAGAATAACAGTGACTGCAATATCACACAGCGCCATCTGTTGGTTATATGAAAGAATAACAGTGCGCCCTCTGTTGGTTATATGAAAGATTAACAGTGACTGCAATATCACACAGTGCCCTCTGTTGGTTATATGAAAGAATAACAGTGACTGCAATATCACACATCACCCTCTGTTGGTTATACGAAAGATTAACAGTGATGGCAATATCACACAGCACCCTCTGCACATGGTAGTGGTACAAAAGTACACAGTAATCCGTTTAGCAATTCTCTGTCACCATCAACTTTGCAAAGAAGTCCGGTTGATAGCTGGGGGGGTCACTTTGGCGGAATGTGCGCTGCTGGGAGACAGCGCTGTAGTTGTGTCTAGGCTTATACTCGAGTCAATAAGTTTTCCCAGTTCCTCGGCTTATACTTGGGTCGGCTTATACTAGAGTATATACGGTAATCAGGATTCAGTTGGACCAGGGTTTGGACTTTTTCTTCAGGATTCAGCTGAATCCAAGTGCCTGGAGGATAGAACCAGAATGCTGAAAATCATGTGACTTTTAGCCACACAAACAAAGTTAATGCTTTTGCAAATTAGGGTTTAGGATTAGGCTAATTTCTTCATGAAAGATTTGGGATTCCGCCAAATCCCTAAATGGTGGGTTTGGTAAATACGTAATGTTAACTATGGACTACAATAAACATCTATACTATATTACAGTTACATAATTAATATGGGTTGATAAAGCATAATCCATCAAGTTCAACCACTTCAAATGACCCTCAGTGCATGTGTGTGTGTGTGTGTGTTTGAAAAACAACACTGTCTTGCAGGAAAGTACATGAAAAAGAGTACATTTAAACTGCAAGATAGGTGTTGCAGAGGGATACTCGGCTCAGGAAGGGTTAATATTCCCTCTCAGCCAGGTAATTAAGTGGCAGCTGAGAGAGGATCTACCTGGCAATGTAAAAGGGCTGTGTGAGCACAGCTTAGAGCTCTAAGGAAGTGAGGTGCTGTGAGAGACAGAGCTGGGCAGAAGGAGCTTTGGAGCCTTGGAGCCTAAATCCCTTATGGGGAAAGAAAGAGAAAAAGACTGGCAGAGGCTAGTGAGTCTGTATCCCAGGAGGGTAAGCCAGCAGGGCTGAGTGTGAAGCCCAAAAACTTCAAAGTGCAAGAGGGTGAGAGTTTCCCTTGATGGTGAGCGACCAGAGGGGGGAAAACCCTGAATGTTTTGCAGTGTATTTACTGAACTGTACCCTGCATGTTCTACAGTGAAGTTGAACTGTAACCTAAACATTTTTCTGTTGCCTTTTTGTTGGGAACGTCCAGTGCTTAATAAAGGTGTGTTTTGTCCTAAACCTTGGAGTCCCTGTTTCTAAGCTCCAAATCCTACGATACCTGCCTACCAAATGCTAATTCCCCCAAAAAGTGCATGTGCAGGCCAGTGGCATGTCACAGTGTATATGTGTGTGTATATATATATATATATATATAT